>NC_137116.1:8516851-8884351 GCF_949357685.1 Gobio gobio | reverse complement strand
CCGCCTTTTTGCCCATTTTCTGTTATCCGGGAGTGACGCGCGATGACGCGCTGCCAAGATGGCAACGGCCATCTCGTCCATACTTTGCGCTTCAGAACGGCTCATCAGAATCCTATGGGTGACGTCACGGACACAACGTCCATATTATTTTACAGTCTATGTTCATAACGCTTCGAAGCTTCATGATGCAGTGTTTTGAAATCGGTCATCACTATATAAGTCGTTATTCAGGGTTTTTTTTGCGCACAAAAACTATTCTTGTCGCTTAATAAAGTTATTGTAGAACCACTGTAGTGAGATGGATTTTGTAACGACATCTTTAGTAGCTTTTATGGGTCTTGAGAGTGTAAAGCACATTGTGCCAATGGAGGCCTTTCGAAGCCATCGGATTTCAACTAAAATATCTTCATTTGTGTTCCGAAGATGAACGGAGGTCTTACGGGTGTCGAACGACATGAGGGTAAGTAATTAATGACAGAATTTTTATTTTTGGGTGAACTAACCCTTTAAAAATGAATTCAGTGCCGTTCTTTGTTCATTTCTCAAAGAAAAGCTTAACTCCAAGTCTTCCAGAGTCGCGGCCAAAGCCGATTCGAAAGGCCAATGTTCGCCAGCTTCTTTGTTTTCAAGTAGCACGCGGAACCGCCGCAACTCTGCCGTCATTATGTTAAGCCCACCCACCGACTCTATACGCGATGTGATTGGCCTGACCAGAGTTTGGTTTTTCCAGCTCGCAGGCCAACGGAGAGTTGCTAGGCAACCCTGGCTGCAAATTATATTTGCTGCCGCTAGGGTGCGTCTAGATTTCTAGGCTACAAGAAGACATGAAAGAGAACTCAGTTTAGTATTCTCACGCTGTCTAAGAAGCGGCTTTCTGGATGTGTGCGTACACAAAACTTTCCACACATCGCTCGAGTAACGAAATTAGCTCTTTCTTACAGTTAAATATAAACGGTCAAGGCTTAAAGTTTCGTGCCCGATGCAGCGCTGGCCCGTCAGCTGTCCCGAGCCTCAATCATGTTCATGCATTGCTAGAATTCATAAAAACTGGCATGTGAGCTGGTTTCATATACTCGCCAATTTGCATTTTTCGCTCGGTGAGTGTTCATTTTAGGCCCTGTGTATAAGTATTGTTAATTGTTAGTTCATGTTAACAAATGGAACCTTATTGTGAAGTCTTACAGAACTGTTTTTAATAAGATAATGATAATAACCCTGTTTTAGGCCGTTCAGGGGTGCGTTTCCCAAAAGCATCGTTAGCCAAATTCGTTCGTTACCAACATTGTTAAAGATTTGTCACTTCCTGAAACCATAGTTCCAACGTACATTTGCAAACTCGTGTGATTGGAACTGCAACTCTCAAGCTGTGCTTAGAAGAGGTTTCTTGTGAAATGACATGTGGACTAAAACTGCAGAAAAGCGTAAGGGAACTCGCGTTGTACGGGAAATGTAGCCCAAACAAAGCTGAAGATGTGCACCTGTGCTCTTACTCTGAGATCCAGGCTCTCAGGATCTTCACTGCTCCCCTCGTCCAGGTCGCTGTCTTCGTCCTGCGTCGAGTCCCGCTTGTTCTCGGCGGCGGCGCATGACATGCTCTCGGTCTCGGTGGCGATGCTGTCGTTCCTGTCCTCCTCCTCCTCGATAGGCTCCTCATTGGGGAAGCCCTCGCCCTCCGCTCCGCAGGAGGGACTGTCGATGCCGCTGTCCCGGTTTGGGATCTTCCCGTTGGCTTCTGTGCCCTCGTGGTTCTGCTGCGGCTCCGCTACATCCTTACACTCGCCGTGATTACTCTCCACTCCACTGCTGGAATGCTTCTTATGCTCTTTTTGAAGTCTGTCTGCAATTTCGACGTCATTCGCCGAGTCCGTTTGGAAAGAGTTTGAGCTGGACAATCCCAAAAGCTCTGAGATCTCACTAGGTTTAAACACAAGTCCATCCACAGCGTCAAAGTTCCCAGAATCCTGTGCGGCCGGAGGCGGATTGGTGGCGTCCGGCTGCTGATCCATGTCGTTCCTTCGCTGGAGACCCAGAATCGGAAACCTTAAAAGATAAAGGAACAATCACAGTTTAGACCGTGTAAAATCACAGCGTTTAGCAACTTATCAACCGTTTTTAAGAAGAACGATAAAAACGGCCAATCAGAATAACACTTAAGCATTTAAAGAGACAGATGACAAAACTGCAGCACTTATAATAAATAGATTGTGATTGGTGTGGCCGATAATATAAGGTTACACTTTATTTTAAGGTGTCCGTGTTACAGTGTAATTATAAAAACAAGTTAATATATAATTAGGGTTAGGGTTTGGTTGCTTGTTTTTATGCATAATTTACTGTTATCACTAAAGGAAGCACATGTAAGATGTGTAACAGGGACACTGTAAAATAAAGTGTAACCTAATATAGTTATAGTTATCTTTATAGTTATTGTTCATGGTGTGAACGGCCCTTAACACTTTACAATAAGGTTGAGTTACTGTTGGTTAATGCATTAACTAACAATGAGCAACACTTTACTTTACAGTGACATTCTTACACATGTAACATATAGTACTATAGTAATAACTATTAATTATGCATAATTGCATGCAAATAACCCCTAATCCTAACCCTATAGTAAGTACAAGTAGTTCATTAACATTACTCAGTACTTAAATGTATAATTGCACTGTAACAATGACACTTTAAAATAAAATGTAACTATGTTTGTTATGGTATTTTTTAATCGTTAATGTTATTAATAAAAACACTGCTCATTGTTAGTTCATGTCAGCTCAGGTCCTTTAAATAATATTAACAGATACAACTTTTGAGTTTAATAATGTATTAGTAAATCTTGAAATTAACATAAACTTAGATTAATAAACTCTTCCGTATGTTAGTTCATGATAGCTAATATAATATTAACAAATGGAACCTTACTGCAAATTGTTACCAAACAAACACGCAACATTTTATTAAATTTTTTCTATTAAAATGCAAGTAGTTCGATTGTGTAAAAGTGGATGGAAAGATAATAAACAAAAATATGACACCAAAATGAACAAAAATGCCCACAAATGCTCGTGATTAAAGTGAAATGTGAAAATGAATGAAGTGTTGATGCTCATGTTTTTTCAGCGTTGAGCGTTTTAACCAATCAGAGCGTATGAAGGCATTGGCCAATCAGAGGCATTTAGATTCCACTGAAAAACAGTTTTTGTTCAGTCCATGACTAACTTATAAAACATTTTTATACTCTTTTAATCAACAATAATAACCCTTATTACAATATTAAGAGTGATAATCAACAATGTGTCATAATATTTATGCCCTACCCTATAATGAGATAGTTTACAGTGTCGTGTAAATACATGCAGCTTCTGTTCCACCTTTACACTGTAAAGATGGATTCTGTTGATGTTTATTATTATTATACTGGTAACTGTCTACAGTACTCTGACTGATTGAGGTATCTGGTTCAATTGAAGTATTTGACAAACTCAAGTCAACTCAGCTTTATTTCTACAGGAAAAAACAAAATCAATGATGAAAACATCAAATATGAGACAAATTCAAACTAAAGCAGCTCTAAAGGGACGATAGTGTCATTATTCAGACCAGCTCAGTGACAGTGTAAAGTTCATCAGCTATGAAACGAGTTCAATTCAGCTACAGAACACAATAGATTCATCATCAGATCTACTCAGTTCATATAGCAGATATAAAACCCAACACTGGTATATTTAATAAGCAGATGCACTGATATGAAAATTTTGGCCGATACCGATAACCGATAATTCTTTATATTTGACAGCCGATAACCGATATATTGGCCGACAAATCCAAATATTTATATAATTTTTAAGAGCCTGATTATAAACACAAAAGTATCACCATTAAAATCCTTGTCCCAAACACAATTATAAGTGACTCTAATTCATATTTCAAGCAATTCAAATCCATCATGGTGAACAGGGTGCATCTGAAGCGTCTCAGCTGAAGGAAATAATACATTACTTATCCGGCTTTAATATATCACCTACATTCTCTTATCTGACCGAATAACATTAAAAATGAACATAGATCGGCTGATACTGATATGGTGGCCGATATATTGCGCATCTCTAGCTGATAACGATAATTCTTTATATTTGACAGCCGATAACCAATATATTGGCCGATAAATCTAAATTAGGGATGCACCGATCCACATTTTTTCACTTCCGATCCGATCCCGATACCTGAATTTGGATATCGGCCGATACCGATACTATTCCGATACCAGAGCTGTGTTTGCTTTAATATTATTATTATCATTATTGTTGATTTTATATGATGCTGACATAAACTCCACTCAACAGGCAAGTATGATATGAACATAATAGTGACCCAAATTATCACGGTTATCAATTTATATTTGAAAATCAACAAACAAAAAATAAATCAAGCAGCTCTAAGCACTTTTTTAAGCTAGATTCTGTGAGATTTCCTTCCTTATAATGGCCGTCGTCAATGGCAACGCATAATGCATAAATCTCTAATATTATATCTGTAAATATATATTCTCAAGCAATATTCTCATCAGTGTTCTATCAGCTATGACACATTTAAATCTGGCATATTTTGTGTAAGAGCCCATACAGTATTCTTGTGAAATAAAGCATATATTTTCATATGATTTGACAGTTTATTTGATTAAATATCAAAAATACAAAAGGTGTGCATCATACCTTACACCTAGATGAACACTTTACAGTCAGTTTTATGATAAGTTATTCTCTTCAAATGCCATTTAAGTTAGAAACGTGTATAGCCTACCAATGTTGTATGTAACTTTAGAGACGGTCCCTAGATTCGCGAACGTCAAGCCAACCTAATGCCAGTCATATAAGATGCGCTGTGGTTCTGCTGTGTTTTGTTTGAAACTATTTTCGGTGCTGAAATATAACAAAAACTGTCAATCACTGTATGATGAACAAAACTCCGCTAATCTGAACGCCTCTGAATATTATATTCATAAACTCAATATAAACACGTGTGATTGGTTATAATGCGCAACGTGATTATAACAGATGGCTTTTGAGAAGACCATAATAAATTCAAAGTGGCTGGTGTTACACAGCCGAAATACACACGCAGATGGCGATTGTCAATGTCAAGCCCTGATTATTATCTCTTAAATGTCACCCTATTCTTGTCTGCTTTTTTAAATGTTTGATAGCGTTCGTTGTGTTGTACGACGCGAGGGAGCTTCCACCTCTCTGAATTACGGTTTTGCAAACATTGTCTTGCTCTGCGGTGTTTCCAGTGTGAAGTATTTCCACACAGCTGATGTTGGCTAGCCACAATGCTGCTCAATGATATCCTGCTGCAAACTGCGGAATGGATTTCCTGAGCGGGGGCGTGTCTCATAACTCTGTGTCTCATTGAGCCGTGCATCCGTTCAGGAAATCCATTCCATAGTTTGCAGCCAGCTAGCAGACAAGCCGGCGGGAATCACTTTTGACGTGGCTCATGGGTATCGGATTTCTCCGCAGGTTGGATCGGGAAAATCCGATACGTGAATTAAGCTGGTATCGGTCCCGATACCGATACTGGATCGGATCGGCCCCATCCCTAATCTAAATCCAAATGTTTATATAATTTTTGAGAGCCTGATTACAAAAACAAAAGTTTCACCCAAGCGGCAACCTCCCGCAGTTTCCCTTGAAGCCAATACGGAAGTGAATTAAACTGCAATTCATCGTCTGGCCACTAGGGACAGACTCCTCACTTCTGGAGGGAGAATCTCATTGAGCCTCATGTTAAAATGCCCAACTTTACAGCAGAATAAAACATGTTTACAGCCTGGTACAAATTTTGGCTAATTTTGCCCTTCATGACAACTGTGAGGGGATGAATTTTTTTATAACTCATTTGTTTACATTATATAAAGTTTTAAAGTCCTGCATAATTAAGGGCGTGGCCACTTTGAGTGACAGGTGGATAGCCATTTATCTGCTGTCTGTTAGTCATTGCGTCACCACAGCTCCAACCACGTCCCGCCTCTTTGACCATTTTCTTTTATGCGGGAGTATAAAAATGTTCAGTAAAAATAAACATATATCGACTGATATGGTGGCCGATATATATCTTGCATCCCTAACCGATAATTCTTTATATTTGACAGCCAATAACTGATATATTGGCCGATAAATCTAAATCCAAATGTTTATATAATTTTTGAGACCCTGATTACAAAAACAAAAGCCTCATCACCAAAAGTCATGTCCCAAACACACAATTATGATGTTCTCATTATGATTTTATCTAGCCTATATGACAGACTTAACTGTATTTTCCTTTTTGAAGTGATTTCAATCATATTTCAGGCAATTCAAACCCATCATGGTGAACAGTGCAGTGCGCATCTGAAGCGTCTCAGCTGAAGGATATAATACATTATTTATCGACTTTAATATATCGGACAAATTTTCTAATCAGGCCGATAACATTAAAAATAAACATATATCGGCCGATACCGATATGGTGGTCGATATATTGTGCATCCCTATTAATAAAGTAAATATTGACCCTTAATGGAAATGTTAATTTGTAGAGTTTTGTTAAGACACATGCACATTTTCTACACACTTTATATTAGGTGACTTTAACTACTATGTATGTACTTATTGTGCTGATGCTGTATAGTAAAGCACTTGTGGATACGGGTAAGTTTAGGACAGGTTTGCTGGTATGGGTAGGGTTAAGGGGTTGTAATTACAGAAATGCATGCATTTTTCAAATACAAGTACAATGTAAAAAACATGAATGTAAACAATAAGTGTTAGTAAAGAGCAGTTAAAGACACTTCATATAACGTGGGATGAGATTGGTTTGATCTCGTACCTGGAGTTGTGGAAGCTCTGGATGATCCGGCCCACACTCGGCCCCGCAGACGGGACTCTGGGTCTCAGGGGAGGACGGGGAAGGGGCCGGCAGGGCGCTGGAGGGACGCGAGCCTGCAGGTGCACAGGCTTAGGGGGCACTGAGAGACACACAGAGAGAGAAAACGCTCAGACAGACTCGATCACACTCCAGATCCTGCGCTCGCTCCCAAGAGACTCGCCCTCCATTCCGATCTGGCACCACAGGACAGTCACATGCAAACAACAATCGAAAGCCAGTTAAGCGTAAAAAGAAAGATGGAGACACTTCAGCTGTCCGAGAAACTGTCAGCTTCCTGAAGTGAGAACAGGAAGTGAAGATGAGCGTGCGAAAAGTGCTGTGGTTACGGAGCAAGATACAAACACACACACACACACACACACAAAAGAGTCAAGACGATGAAGTGTGTGTGTGCATGAGCGGATATACTGTTTCAAATGAGCATGAATTTGTTAAGCGTTTATTAGATGAGTTGCATATATTAGAACTGAGTGAAATATAACATAAATGATGCAATTAACAAAGTCAAGCTGAATTCAGGAAGCAGAGTCTGAGCTGTCTGCACTTCCTTCCTCTGTCTGTTTTGCACTATATGTGAAAGCCACAAAAATAGTTCACACATAATGCAAACACACATTTATGGTGGAAAACCAGAAATGGGACTAATAAAGTCATTGATTCGTTGCAGGACTGCTGGTAAGAAACAAAAGTAAAATAATACCGTTTGGTTTCTGTGCACTGGGCTTCGTGGCCGTGGCTGAGGGAATGGGGCGTGGCCTCTCCTGGAGATGGGCGGGGCATGGTCTGAGAGGGGGCGGGGTCTTCTTTTTATGAGGCTGCTCTACAGATCCACAGGAGTGCAAATCTACAGAAAGAAGCATAAAAACACAATGTGTATGTGATGCCACGGATTTGACCAGAATAAGACGATAAATCGATTTTAATCGATTCTCATTTTAAATCCCAAGAATTTATCTTTTTTAGTCAGGTCATATTACCATATGGTTTAATAGTTTAACATGAGTTAGATTGGGAGTTTTAAAAGTCTTGTAGCTGTACTTTCAAAACAAGTCTCTGTCTCATGGACTCTTATTTTGATATTCTGTTCTCCGGTTTCCTTGTTTCTATTGCGTTTTGTTCGTTACCATAGCTACCCTTGTTTGTTCTCATGTCAACTAATCAACCAACACCTGTCCTTCATTTAGCCTCTTGTTACCTCTGTGTTTAAACCCCCATTTCATTGTCTTGTGTTAATGTTTTGTACTTGTGTTTCTCAGTTTGGTTCCTAGTGATTATTAGTGGTTCAAGGGCATAGCGCTGAAATCCTATTGTAATTGTTAGGATTTCCAAGGATCAACATTCTGTTCTAAAAGTGATTGGGCAGATCAAACCATAAGCTGTAGAGACTTGAAACTTTGAGGGATGGTAGTACCCACCCTGTCTACAATGACACCAAATCTCATCCCAATCGGCCTGACGGGGGCGCTACAGCGGTAAAAGTACGAAATGGCTCATAACTCCTAAACTGTTCACCGCAGGCTCAAGTGTCTTATATTGGAGAAATCCTTGGTGCAGAAAGATTCTCTGGAGTCTGATTGTCAATAAAAAACATGTCCTCAAAAAAGTAGAACTTTTGATTCGTGTCCGCGACAGGACGGCAAAACATTTGAAGTGGGCGTAGCCAATTTTACTAAAACGGCTGTTCCTCTTGAACGGAATGAGATAATTTGAGACAATCTGTGTATGGGCACGGTCTGTGGTCGTGTGAAAAAGGACGCTGCGACTGGTCACTTGGTGCCGCTATAAAATGAAAAAAAAAACACGTAAATGTCTTTAGCTATGCAACTGTCAGTCCGACTGACTTGAAAACTGGCATGCGGTGGCTTTGTCCAAGGTGCTGCGATTGTTTATGAGGACATTTGCGCATCTCGAAAAACACGGCCGCCATCGGCCAATGAAGTTCATGTGCCTGTCAGAGAAGGTTAACGGAGGCCGATCGGAACGAAACTCGCTATGCCATGTTGACTCATGACACTAGAGATCTGTGAGAAATTCAAAAGAAATCGGCCACCTGGGGGGCGCCTTTACGGTTTTCACAAGTGTAAAGGATTAAAGGGTTAGTTCACCCAAAAATGAAAATTCTGTCATTAATTACTTACCCTCATGTCGTTCGACACCCGTAAGACCTCCGTTCATCTTCGGAACAGAAATGAAGATATTTTAGTTGAAATCTGATGGCTCTGATAGGCCTCCATTGGCACAATGGCACGGTTCAAGACCCTTAAAAGGTACTAAAGACGTCGTTACAAAGTCCATCTTACTACAGAGGTTCTAAAATAACTTTATAAATCGGCGAGAATAGTTTTTGTGCGCAAAAAAAACCCTAAATAACGACTTACATAGTGATGACGATTTCAAAACAAGGCATCATGAAGCTTCGAAGCGTTATGAATCACTGAGTCGATTCAGCGGTTTGAATCGCCAAATTTCAGCAGTTTGGCGGTTTGACACGCGATCCGAATCATGATTCGACTCATTGATTCATAACGCTTCGAAGTTTCGTGATGCCGTGTTTTGAAATCGTCATCACTATGCAAGTCGTTATTTAGGGGTTTTTTTCGCACAAAAACGATTCTCGCCGATTTATAAAGTTATTTTAGAACCACTGTAGTGAGATGGACTTTGTAACAACGTCTTTAGTACCTTGGAGGCCTTTCAATGGAGGCCTTTCAGAGCCATCAGATTTCAACTAAAATATCTTCATTTGTGTTCCGAAGATGAACGGAGGTCTGACGGGTGTCGAACGACATGAGGGTAAGTAATTAATTACATAATTTTTGGGTGAACTAACCCTTTAAATATCACGTAATTTTTCGCACAAGCCCACGATATTCATACCTTATGTAAGAACTCCTCATTTTGAGCAACTTTGCCTCTAGGATCATCGCTGTCAATCGAAACTTTTGTTAAATATTGGCGATTATTTCAAAAACGTACTTTCACGAACTAATCCTAGGTTTTTGGCTTGACCTTGATAACATAAAAAGCTTTAAAACTACTACGTTTCCTTAGTATATTGCCCTTTATTGGCTGTAAATGGTCTTTTCCATATATGATCTTAGTGGTTACATGCTTGCTAAATAAAACCTAAATACATAAATACCTTTTTACGAATGTGCTTGAAGGCCCTAAAGTGCTTGAACCCTGATAACTGCTGTTCGCAGCTATATTTAAATGTGATTTATCATTGTTCGGTGTCATGCATCTTTGCTGTGGATGATCAAGTCAAGTCAGTACGTGACAAATATTTCCCCAATACTTACATTTGAACATTAACCCATACTCTCCCACTATAAGTGTATAACGAAACACACGACTTTGGGTCATTTTGACAAACTGAGGGATGAGTGTTATTTGACAGCATGTTGTAGCCCAAAGACATCAGACCAGATTGTAATGAACTCAGAACACCACAAAAACAAAGG
The DNA here is from genome assembly GCF_949357685.1 of Gobio gobio. Taxonomy (NCBI): domain Eukaryota; kingdom Metazoa; phylum Chordata; class Actinopteri; order Cypriniformes; family Gobionidae; genus Gobio; species Gobio gobio. Next base: position 8,873,957 of record NC_137116.1, on the reverse strand, counting down.
CATATGCGAGACATTTGATGCAGTCTAATTACCATTCTGCTGTTTCATCTCTTCACTACAGCTCACAGAACTGCCACGAGCGATTCAGCATTTGCATGACCGTTTGCCTTGACAGTCTTGATGACAAATACATGTAGATAAACAATACATTTCACAGCACCAACCCTAAATCTCAACACTTCATCGTATAGTCAGTCTTCTGAGGTCAGTATATATACATCAACCTACTTCCCACAGGAAAGAAAAACATGTAACATCAGTAGTTCGTTTCTCCTAAATGATGGGCTCAGGTAATCTCACACGACCGTCAGGAAACAATCTCTCAAACTGCCATCACAACTAAGAGATCTCGAACTCAAAAACAAACACTACTCAAGTAAGACCAAAACAACACTCTATACTGGTCCTAGAAGTCAATTTAGAGTATATTTGAGAATATAAACAATTTTAGGATAAACAGAGACACTGATGTTTATTAATTCGATACTTAAAACAAAATTATTTAGATTATTGATATTTCCAAGTCTTGTGAGCTGTGAAACAGCTTTGAGAAATAATATAAAGTCACAGAAAGAGAGAAAAACACACAAGACTTACTTCATGCTCTGATAGTCCAATGTGTTTCTCTCCTCAGGACTGACTCAAACTGTGTGTGTGTGTGTGTGTGTGTGTGTGTGTGTGTGTGTGTGTGTGTGTGTGTGTGTGTGTGTGTGTGTTAGTTCAGCCTCCTCCCTGTTAGCTCATGAATATGTAGCACACATACACACCTGTGACAGGTGAGTAAAACTGATTGACTGACTGCACCTGCTATTGTTAGCAGTGGAGAACTACACTTGCCAAACCTGCTTTACTCTCTCTCTCTCTCTCTCTCTCTCTCTCTCTCTCTCTCTCTCTCTCTCTCTCTCTCTCTCTCTCTCTCTCTCTCTCTCTCTCTCTCTCTCTCTCTCTCTCTCTCTCTCTCTCTCTCTCTCTGTGTGTGTGTGTGTGTGTGTGTGTGTGTGTGCTTAACAATAATTTAGAGACACTAAATCTGCCTCCGAGAATATTCAAGATCTTTCTTAATTATAGAACACTTTTTAATAAAGCAAATTCAACCCTATTCACTTTCTCCAGATGCAGGTTCCTGGTTTTATTATTGATGTTGAACCTGAACCTGATGTTATTCCATATATAAGAAAAGGGGCTTCATATTGTAAAAAAAAATTAAAATCCCTGGTTACCAAAACGACTTTCCTTTTCAGTTGATGTCATTAATCCTTCTTATTGTTCAACCGTCTGTCATATAGAGACACACCAATCTATTCCTCATCCTACATGTGTTTATTTCACATTGAATACCCTGCCTCACTGGGAAACAACGTCATATTATGTAAAAAGATTGTGAATATCGTTTCTTAAGGGCACGTTGAGTTTAAATGAGAAAAACATTTATTATAACTCTAATTTATTTCCTCTTTGAATTAAGAATTAATTTAAATAGTATTTATTAAAGAAGGCTGAGGTCTGTTTTGTGGCTTATTGACACACACACACACACACACACACACACACACACACACACACACACACACACACACACACACACACACACACACACACACACACACACACACACACACACACACACACACACACACACACACACACACACACACACACGTTGTGTTTCCATGTTTTATTGGGACTCTCCATAAATGTAATGGTTTTTATACTGCATATTCTATCCCCTTACACAAACCCTACCCCTAAACCTACCCATCTCACACATACATACACACACACACACACACACACACACACTACAGGGAGTGCAGAATTATTAGGCACGTTGATTTTCTGATCATATTTTTTTTCCAGGCACATTTGACCAATTCCAAACCACAGTAATCCTAATAACTACTATTGATTTAGTATTTAATAATGTATAAGTGATATATAATTGTTCATGAAGGCTGGAAATGAAAATCACCTTATATTCAGGTGTGCAGAATTATTAGGCATGTTGGGTCAGCAGGATCTGACAAAAACAGGTGGTGAAGAAAAGACACCTGTTAACTGCAAAAGAATTAAGAATTAAGGTGAAGAATTAAGGCAGTACGTTTTGGGAGTTCATTTTTAGTCCATCCTGAAGTCCGTTTTGCAGAGATGGACTAAAAATGAACTCCCAAAACGTACTGCCAGATTCTGGAAGATGAATTCTTCAAACAGTGGTACTAGAGGATGTGGTGCTGGTCCTTCAAGAGTCACTCTCAACCTATCTGTCCATAAAGCCTATAAAAAAACCTTCTTCATGTATTTTACAACACTTCAGCTTGTGATTCTTATCTAGTGGGGGTCATTTTTTAGGATTCTTTACCTAACTGAAGTCTCTGAGATCCTGACACCTTGCACTTCTGGAGACTCCAGGTAGGTTGCAGCTTTGGAAAATGGTGGCGCTGGAGACTAAAGGGTTCCTGATGGTTTCACCCTTAATTCTTCACCTTAATTCTTAATTCTTTTGCAGTTAACAGGTGTCTTTTCTTCACCACCTGTTTTTGTCAGATCCTGCTGACCCAACGAGCATTTCACTGTCCAATGGTCATGCCTTAACTGCAATGTCTAGTATTGCATTAGTATTGCATCCTTCTCATGGGCATTTAATACTTTTTGACTTTTCAGTCTGAGTTAAATCTCTTTTTTGGCTCAATTTATCTGTAAAAGAAAACATGCCTAATAATTCTGCACACCTGAATATAAGGTGATTTTCATTTCCAGCCTTCATGAACAATTATATATCACTTATACATTATTAAATACTAAATCAATAGTAGTTATTAGGATTACTGTGGTTTGGAATTGGTCAAATGTGCCTGGAAAAAAAATATGATCAGAAAATCAACGTGCCTAATAATTCTGCACTCCCTGTACTCCTAAACCTACTCAACACAAACACAAACACATAACCAATACTCACACACACACACACACACACACACACACACACACACACACACACACACACACACACACACACACACACACACACACACACACACACACACACACACACACACACACACACACACACACACACACACACCTAAACCTACTCATCACACACACAAACACATAATCAATACTCACGCACACTCACTCTCTCTCACACTCACAAATATACACACACACCCTACTCCTAAACCTACTTATCACACACACAAACACATAATCAATACTCACGCACACTCACACTTATTCTTACTCTCTCTCACACTCACACTCACAAATACACATTCACACACACACACACACACACACACACACACACACACACACACACACACACACACACACACACACACACACACACACACACACACACACACACACACACACACACACACACACACACACACACACACACACACACACACACACACGCACGCACTCACATGCACTCACACGCACTCTCACACACACTCAAAACTTTTACTTAGCTGTCTAATGTAGACAATGCATAGACTTCAGACTTTTTAAATGCAGCTATAAATACTATAATCTAACCCTAAACCACAGACTAACCCTAAACCTAATAGAAAACTTTCTACCATTACATTTTTATTTATTTAATTTTGACTGAATCATTTCCAAAACATACACTACATATAAATTCTGAAGACATTATTTAATAACCTGTGAAGGTTATCCCATTTCATTGAGAATTGATATCTTGGTGGCGGTGGTTTTTACAACCAGTGGCTAAAAAAAGTTGTGGCATCTTGGAAACCTCAGTGATTTTTACTGTGAGTGACGACAGCATCTGAAATGCTGACCTAAGATTGCGGGCGCTTCAACATGTCTGGAGCGGTCTAATGAGGCATCTACATATACATATCTATGCAGACAATATAAGACTGACGTCACTATGTAAGCTGTACAATGTCTGTGTGGATTATGTGGACAAAAGATTTTGTAGCCAATGCAAGGCTGAAAAATAAAAACAAATCACATTACTGTCATGCTTGATCTGTGTTTGTGTTGGAGGTTGTGTTTAGTTTTGCACAGTTGCCAGTTCAGTGTCCAGTGTTAGTTCAACTGTTGCCATTGTTTTTGATTTGTGTTACACCTGTGTCTCGTTTTGTCCCTAGTGTGTGTGTCTGTGGCTGAATCCAAAATCGTCCCCTTCATTCACCCTCATTCACTATTCCCTACGTTATCCAATAATACAGTTCACTTGAACAGGGTATATACAGAACTTCTTAAGTTGAATTTAATACCTTTTACCACCTTTTTTAATACCTTCAAAATATTTTTAAGCTGCAACTATAGTAGCGTAAATGAAATATCTTTCCAAATGGAATAACATATTGCATCACAATGTAACAAGATCATTATAACTTAACATCAACTACCCACAGAGATGAGAATAGAAATAAAGACAGAAGAGGAAGAGGACATCTTCTTCATAGTTCGTGCAGTGCACAGAGGGAAACGAGATCAATTTTCACGGCGCAATATAGATTTTTTTCTTTTTCGTTTTAAATCATTAAGCCGAGTCAGTGGATATCACACAAAAACGCAATGTGCGGGAGAGTCGGTAAAGTCTCAAACCTGGTCAATTATTCACTACAAAAAGTGAAAGTAAAATCTGACAAGCTTTCGGAGACAAGAGATATCTATTTATTTATATAAATCTACTTTAACATATGCTGATAACGTATAGCCTATAACTGTCTGAATTTATATTCTTAAAATTTCTCTTGTGGCCCATATTGTGAAACAAATTAGAAGAGAAGTATAGGCCCATTTCGTGTTTCAGGGCTCGACATTAACGCTTGTCCGGGACAAGTGGATTTTTTGAAGGGGCAAGTGAAAGAGAATTTTACTTGCCCGACGGACAAGTAGCCTGATAAAACGTCATTAACAAAAAATAACTAGGGAATCACCAAAATGCAAGAATGATTCTGCATTCATTACTGTAAGTGGCTATTGACAGTGGATGATAATAATGTATAATGAACTGACGGTAAATGGAAGCTTTAGCGTAAGTTCTGCCAGGAAGACTTAATTGTCATGTCACTTTAATTTTATCTATCCAATCACATGCTAAATACCTGGGTATAAAAGATCGGTACTTACTCATGTCTGAGTTCGCAGATGCTGACGCTCCCATTCACTTGACGATCCGGGCGTTCCGTAGTGGTCGATCGCTGGTCCTACGATAACTAATAATGTGTTTACAGTGGCGTTCTAAGTCCATGTCAGCCTTTCATTCTGTTCAATGGGTTACCGCAGTAACAGACGCGAGTGCTTCACTAACAAGAGCAAGTCTCACGTCAGACTCAGATCAATCGCTTCATGAGGACTATCTGGGCATGTTATCAAAGACACGGCTGTGGTTTTAATCACCATTCTGACGACATCACTACATCAGCATTTATCACAGTGATATGCATATGGTTATGCATTCCGATGCCGATTGGGTGTAGTATATTACTCTTTTTCAACTTTGTCGCAAGCATATCTGTATAGAGCACACACATGCATCGTGTGAGACGCGCACAGGTGTTTGCCGGTCTGCTCGTGCAACGTGATCTCTCGTTGTGACTCGTTTGTGCCCATAGTGCTCGTAAATGATTCCTATGACGCCGGTTACCGCTATAGATAGTATTTTGTTATAAAACTGAAACAGAACAGATATGCACAGCATATTTTGACTCTATCATTCTCCCTACGAATGCAAGGAAAATTAACACGGGTTTTAAAGCAACATGCACCCATTTAATCGGGGCTTCATGTTGAACTGAAGTTAAGCTGAAATCGCGATTGGGTTCAGTGTTATCAGATCACTAAAATTGAATTTAAAAACTATGCTGAGCAAATAAGCATATTTAGGTACAGCACCGACATCAGTGCTTTGATCCGGTCTGATTCAATGGCGTTAGATTCATCTTCCAAGTGTTGTGAGTTCGTCACATATGCAATTTAACTGTCACAAAGTTTCAAGCTTGAAGTGTTGGCTGTCATCCAGCAGAGTACATATTTTGCTCAAACATACGGGGCACCAAGCGTTGGACCGGCTTCCTTTCGTGATTCGATATGGCTTCCTTCCCTATGAGGAAGATCTGTAGCGTTCTGTGCTCATATAAAGGTGCTGTTTTATGTTCAATCTTCAGGTGCTACATGGAAAGCCTAATGAAATACTCATCCACCTATTCAAAGAAAAAACATCTCAAATTAATTTTCCAGAAATTAAACAAAAGTGTGCTTTGATGAACACAGAAAAACACATTTTGATGGTGAGAACTAGGGTTGGGAACCGAGAACCGGTTCTTATGCAGAACCGAAACTGATTTTTGAAAAATACCAGAACCGCGCGAAATTCCTAAGTTTCGGTTCCGAAAACGGTTCTGGTGCAATGTGTGCGCGAAGCGCTGGAAGCGTATCCTTTCATAGCGAGTGACAGCCAGTGTTGCCAAGTCCGTGGTTTTCCCGCTTTCCCGTTTTCCACTGTTGCCGCGGGCTGTGTTTCATGTCCGCGGGTTGAAACGATTGTGCAATTGTGCGGGTTTTGTTGTGAAAACCTGGCAACCCTGGCTCACCTCATCATAAATATTAATTACGTTGCCTGCCGCTTCCAGGAGGGCAACGCAGTTCAGCACTGAAAGCCCTCGCGCTACACATTTACGGTTTTGCGTCAGATATTTTCTCGTTGACCACCAGCATAGCGAAGAGAAAGTCACAAGTATGGATTCATTTCCAAAGAATGAATGATAATGAAGCAAAATGTAACACGTGAAAAGTTAATAACATGCAAAGGAGGCTGCACTAGCAATTTGACAAAACATTTGCTACAGCACAGAGTGCCACAGGGCTTATACCAGATTTATAGTGAAAGGCCTATATATATAGCCTATATATATATATATATATATATATATATATATATATATATATATATATATATATATATATATATATATATATATATATATATATATATATATATATATATATATATATATATATATATATATGTATATATATATATATATATGTCAACCGTTGAGTCACCATGGTTTAGGTAAGCGTTTAGGCACAATTAGGCTACCTTTGTAATGCTGAATTGCAATTTATTATTTACAAGTTCACTGAATAACTGAATTACTATTAAATTAATATATAACTAATTAATAAATATAACTAATAAATATAATTTATAACTTGGTTTTATTCAGAGACAGAGAGATAAAATGTAATAAGACAATTTCAGAGGTGTTCATTTGAAAAAAAATGTGTTGCAAGAATGGCTTAATTAATACTGTAATATATGTACAGTACAGGACTTTTTTGACATTGCCAACCTGTAAATAAATTTTAGAGCAAGTAATAAACACAAAATGGATTGTTTGAGTTGCGTATTGTGCCTTTTTCCTTTACTACTATTTGTTTAATAATTTTAATGGAACCGGAATCGGAACCGGAATCGTTAGGCGGAACCGGAACCGGAACCGGAACCGGAAAATTTCTCACGATTCCCAACCCTAGTGAGAACAAGAAAATATATGTAATTCGCTGAATGGAAACATTTAGTTTTTTATACGTATTGTTGAAGGTTAACAATGTTTGCAAGATAAATGAGTTTAAATTATCTCCTTGATACATTCTTTGCATTATGATACTTTTTGATGTTGTGATGGTAATGACGTTTTGCAGTGCCAGTTGGCAAATGGATATAAAATACTCAAATTACATTTAAGCTCAGTCGTGGCCATTTTTATATCTTTACATCAAAGCATGTAAACATTGTCTTGACATAATTTTAACAAAATTCAACCAAATTTCATTCATCAAAATGTAAGATGGCAAAATAGCCCCCAATTGAAGAATCACCCTTATATTTCTAGAAACTTAGAATTTGGTGTTATGTCTCCCTTGGTCTTCCGTGCTAGGACGCCATGGCTACATTCATGAATAAAACAAATGTGTATCTCGCTTGTACTCTCAGCATCATATGTTGGGTAAGGTTTGCATACAAAACAAGGTTGACTTGATATTCGATAGCAGTACTAATTTAATTCCTTACTCAATCCGACCTGTTAACATAAGATTGCATCGCACAGCATCTAAATGGCAGCACGGGAATACAATTATTCAAATCTTTTATGAATATAGTGAGCAGAGTGCACTCCTTTATAAACGCATGAAACTGCCAAATGCTTCAGTTCAGATAAACTCAGTGGAAACTGCTGTGGTCAATCTGACTACACCGAATCATGATCTATTGGATGTTCTACTATTCGTTGGTCAAACGTATGCACTGGAAGGCAGAATTAGCGGTGAACAAGCTCTGAACCATTCAATCCTGATTGTGTGTTTTCTGTTTTGTGTAGCGCCTCCAATTGGGCATTGTATTCGAGTGCCCAACGGACATTACATTCATGCATTTGGCGGACGCTTTTGTCCGGGCACCTTGAGTTGCATTCAGGGTGCACATTTGGCGTTTTCGGGTCTTGCTTTTCCTGGGAATCGGGCCCGCGGCTCGGCGTTGCTGGTGCCATGCTCTACTGTTTGAGCTACAGAAAAGACATGCCTGTGATCAGTTACACTCACACTGAATTCTATCGTGACTAAAACAATATACAGGGGAGTAAATATAGCATTGACTGTTGCACAGTCTGCATATGCGTATTGATTTCTGGCTGCGCCGCAAACAGCGAGTTCTCTCGCAGTAAGTTTTCTCTTCACTAAAGCTGGCACACACGGTGCGCTTATAGACATTGTGATTTGTTGCTTTTCAGACTGCGATCCTGATGCTACCCTGGGGGATCTCAGTGCATTTACAGCAGGCTGTATGTTAATCAGACGCACGAAGAAGTGTCTGGAGTTTTACATCAACTAATTCACTAAATTATCATGGCGTTGGGGAACATGTCAAACTAATTATTAAAGACATCAGATTTTATTCTAGGAATTTTTAGGATTGCGATATTGTCTCATACTGCCAAACGTGGCTAAAATCACACAGTATTATCCTGGCTTAGGTATCAAATGAAGATTTCACTTCGATCTCTTCCATAGGTTCGGTAGCGGTGTCGGTTCCTATATAGCTAGTTATGGTTTTATTAGCTAGTAAAGCTTAAACATATAAAACATAATTTTTCCTTTTGCAAGGGCATCGTCCGGTGTTCTCAATCACATGCGCATGTTATGTATTTGTCATGCTGTTCTGGTTTTTTTTCTTTTGGGGGTTCTCTCAGCAGGTTGACGGTTAGATGGTGTTCTATCAAGATGTGAGCGGGAGCTACGCCCAGGGGTTTAGAATCCTCCTAACTGCAGATGGAAAGATGTGTGATCTCTAACTCGCCTGTGCATGGGCCATTCTTTCAGATTGGTGTTGCTACGAACATAGCTCAACGCGCGGAGTTGGCATCCTCTACTAAGGTCTCTCCTATCAAGAAGCATTTGAATGCAGGATTCCATGATGGTCAAGATGGTTTCTTCAGCAATGCTTAAACCATCAGGCATGTTCATTAAACTCTCCCATAATTCCAAAGGTAAAACTAGGATTACCTACTTGTCTTAACAAACATCAGGTACGTTCAAAGCTTTTAAGGTTGATCTTCCACTTACACCGATATTCCGATAGAAGCCATGTTTTATAAGCCTTCGGCTTCATGTGTCCAGGGAAATTCACTTTAGAAACTAATCAGTTTGATTCTACTCTCGGTCTTTCCTGTTCTGATCGTCACTTCTCACCCAAATTCTTTACTCTTTTACTTAAGCATTCTAGAATGACTTTAAAGGTTCTGGTATCACATGAACAATTTCTAAGATGAAGAATAATTACTGTCCCTTCACTTCTAAGGTTAAATATCTTCACGTTCATCCTAAGACTTCTGACCACTCCCCCCCCTATTTTTATCTAATGGAGCACCTCTCTCTAAGGCCTGGTTCAGACCCACTTTTATACTGACTTAAAAGCTGCAGTTTACCTCCTTCTCTTCATATCAGACTTTCTACAGCTACGACAGCGGAAATTCTAGGCCAGCATTTAAGCTACCGTGAAGATGATGTTCTTCTGCATTCAAGTCTTATATAAAACAGATTCTAAAATCATCCTTGAAGCTCAGCAAGCTCTCCAGTAATGGTTCTGGTAAATCCCTATGCAACTACTGGTGGTGGTGTTCCGGCCAATTCGGCTCGGTACGTTATGATAGCATGGTCTTTCTACTATATCAAAGATGGCGTGTGGCCCTGCGGCCTTGTCTCTGTGGTCTAGCAGACTGTGTGGCCCTGCGGCCTTGTCTCTGGAAAAAAAAAAAAAAAAAAAAAAAAAAAAAAAAAAAACCTGTTACATTTATGCAGCAACAGATATGAATTGCTCATGTGTAGTACTCCTCTACAAATTATAACTTCAAGTTCTGTTTAATCATGAAGTGGCCTTTAGCCATCAGCAGGCGGCGTTCCATGTTCACGCTTAACATGTTAACTCTTATTCTTCTTCTTTGTAGGAACTCCAGGACACAAGACCGGTGGGTCTATTTTATTTACCTTTTTTCGTGTGGCCCTGCGGCCTTGTCTCTGTGGTCTAGCAGACCGTGTGGCCCTGCGGCCTTGTCTCTGTGGTCTAGCAGACCGTGTGGCCCTGCGGCCTTGTCTCTGTGGTCTAGCAGACCGTGTGGCCCTGCGGCCTTGTCTCTGTGGTCTATCAGGCCGTGTGGCCCGGCGGCCTTGTCTCTGTGGCCCTACGGCCTTGTCTCTGTGGTCTAACAGACCGCGCGGCCCTGCGGCCTTGTTTCTGTGGTCTAGCAGACCGCGCGGCCCTGCGGCCTTGTCTCTGTGGTCTACCAGACCGTGTGGCCCGGCGGCCTTGTCTCTGTGGTCTATCAGGCCGTGTGGCCCGGCGGCCTTGTCTCTGTGGTCTATCAGGCCGTGTGGCCCGGCGGCCTTGTCTCTGTGGCCCGGCGGCCTTGTCCTTGTGGCCCTGCGGCCTTGTCCTTGTGGCCCTGCGGCCTTGTCTCTGTGGTCTACCAGACCGTGTGGCCCAGCGGCCTTGTCTCTGTGGTCTATCAGGCCGTGTGGCCCGGCGGCCTTGTCTCTGTGGTCTAGCAGGCCATGTGGCCCGGCGGCCTTGTCTCTGTGGCCCGGCGGCCTTGTCTCTGTGGCCCGGCGGCCTTGTCTCTGTGGCCCTGCGGCCTTGTCCTTGTGGCCCTGCGGCCTTGTCTCTGTGGTCTAACAGACCGCGCGGCCCTGCGGCCTTGTCTCTGTGGTCTAGCAGACCGCGCGGCCCTGCGGCCTTGTCTCTGTGGTCTACCAGACCGTGTGGCCCGGCGGCCTTGTCTCTGTGGTCTATCAGGCCGTGTGGCCCGGCGGCCTTGTCTCTGTGGTCTATCAGGCCGTGTGGCCCGGCGGCCTTGTCTCTGTGGTCTATCAGGCCGTGTGGCCCGGCGGCCTCGTCTCTGTGGCCCGGCGGCCTCGTCTCTGTGGCCCTGCGGCCTTGTCTCTGTGGCCCTGCGGCCTTGTCCTTGTGGCCCGGCGGCCTTGTCTCTGTGGTCTAACAGGCCGTGTGGCCCGGCGGCCTTGTCTCTGTGGTCTAACAGGCCGTGTGGCCCGGCGGCCTTGTCTCTGTGGCCCTGCGGCCTTGTCTCTGTGGCCCTGCGGCCTTGTCTCTATGGTTCAGCAGTCCGTGCGGCCCTGCGGCCTTGTCTCTGTGGTCCAGCAGACCGTGCGGCCCTGCGGCCTTGTCTCTGTGTCTAGCAGTCCGTGCGGCCTGCGGCCTTGTCTCTGTGGTCTAGCAGTCCGTGCGGCCTGCGGCCTTGTCTCTGTGGTCTAGCAGTCCGTGCGGCCCTACGGCCTTGTCTCTGTGGTCTAGCAGTCCGTGCGGCCCTGCGGCCTTGTCTCTGTGGTCTAGCAGACCGTGCGGCCCTGCGGCCTTGTCTCTGTGGTCTAACAGACCGTGTGGCCCTGCGGCCTTGTCTCTGTGGTCTAGCAGACCGTGCGGCCCTGCGGCCTTGTCTCTGTGGTCTAGCAGACCGTGTGGCCCTGCGGCCTTGTCTCTGTGGCCCTGCGGCCTTGTCTTTGTGGCCCTGCGGCCTTGTCTCTGTGGCCCTGCGGCCTTGTCTCTGTGGTCTAACAGACCGTGTGGCCCGGCGGCCTCGTCTCTGTGGTCTAATAGGCCGTGTGGCCCTGCGGCCTCGTCTCTGTGGCCCTGCGGCCTCGTCTTTGTGGCCCTGCGGCCTTGTCTTCGTGGCCCTGCGGCCTTGTCTTTGTGGCCCTGCGGCCTTGTCTTCGTGGCCCTGCGGCCTTGTCTCTGTGGTCTAACAGACCGTGTGGCCCTGCGGCCTTGTCTCTGTGGTCTAATAGGCCGTGTGGCCCTGCGGCCTCGTCTCTGTGGCCCTGCGGCCTCGTCTTTGTGGCCCTGCGGCCTTGTCTTCGTGGCCCTGCGGCCTTGTCTCTGTGGTTATACATGTTTTATATATAAATATATATTATATAAAACAAAAATGGCCAAATGTACATTTATGCAGCAGCAGATATGAATTGCTCACGTGTAGTACTCATCTACAACTATAAATTCAAGTTCTGTTTAATCATGAAGCGGCTTTAGCCATCAGCAGTTGGCGTTCCATGTTCACGCTTAACATGTTAACTCTTATTCTTCTTCTTTGTAGGAATCCCAGGATACAAGACCGGTGGGTCTATTTTTATTTTTCACCATTTTTTGGGGGTAGGATAGGCTCCGTCCAGGTGGAAGTATTCTTCCACTTATTCTTGGGGGTCGGCTGCGCCTCTGCCTTCGTCTTCAGGCAGGATATGCAGAGTCCGGACCCTCAGATTGCGAGCTACGGACGGGGCCTATGCCAATATACTTTATTGCTTGCTGGGTTGTTAATAAATGGATAATTGTCACAGTATTTATTCTCCCGAGTCTTTCTGGCAGAAATGGAAGCTTTAGCGTAAGTTCTGCCAGGAAGACTTAATTGTCATGTCACTTTAATTTTATCTATCCAATCACATGCTAAATACCTGGGTATAAAAGATCGGTACTTACTCATGTCTGAGTTCGCAGATGCTGACGCTCCCATTCACCGCCATCCTCCCCACCACCTCCAAGTCAAATCCTTCCCTACATCCACCCCACCACCACCAGGATGGTCCCTTCCATACCTCACGTGGGGGTCGGCTGCGCCTCTGCCTTCGTCTTCAGGCAGGATATGCAGAGTCCGGACCCTCAGATTGCGAGCTACGGACGGGGCCTATGCCAATATACTTTATTGCTTGCTGGGTTGTTAATAAATGGATAATTGTCACAGTATTTATTCTCCCGAGTCTTTCTGGCAGAACTAACGTTGCACTGTTGACGCAGCGCAGCTCGAGGAGAAATCGAAACAAATGTGCACCGCTCACACAGAGAAACCCAGTTAACACACTGCCGTAAAAATGTAGAAATGTTTATTTATATTTATAACATGATACAGTTGCAACGTCACATTACCAAGAGTGCTGTTTTCCTGAATAACATCACGACTGAAAATGACACTGATTTCATATGACAGTTCCATAAACAATTATTAACATTAAGTCACTTACATTTTAGATGCAATATTGAGTGTTTTTGTTCTATTTCAGCAGCGAAAATAGTTCCAAAAGATCACAGCAGAACGCGTGTCACAGCAACAACGTGAGTGAATGATTCAGCGTTTTGAATGAATCGATAGAATTAAAGATTCAATGAACCAGTGTTGCCAACTATTTTCCAAGGAAAGTAGCTAAAGCCAGCCCAAAAAGTCGCTAAATGTCGCTAGATGACGTCATGCGTCAATTAGCATATCCGTGACGTCACCGCGTCGTCCTTGCGTTCTGCCTGCCTAATGTGTTTTCTCTTAATCCGTGCTCACTGTATTTTAAAAGAATACAATACAGCCAACTGTCTAATAAATATGTTCTCATTTCCTATATCTTTTTTTCATACAGTAGAACGAGTATCATATAGTGAATTACATTTTTTTTTTTTTTTTACAATCTGAGAGATGTCTGAAACTGGATGAACTAAAGCTCTGTGAGAGTGAGTAATATAAGTGATAAGCACAAGAGAATACTGGAAATCATAACGGGTCAAACTAAATTCTTTAAATATAAAACAAAGGAAGCAGATATGGTGATTGGTCCGTGGCAACACTGTGTGCTCGCGTGTAGCTCGCTCATTCACGTCTGTCAGCTGCTGTGTGTGTTCAACGGCACGCGCTGCTCCTCTCAGCCACAGCCACTCACTGAACAGGGTAAACGCAGAGAGAGGTGTGACGGCATGGAGAAAGCAAGACCTCGCGCTCGCAGAACAGTACTGGCGACATTTGTAAAATAAAGTAGCTGATGTTTGTCCAAAAAGTCGCTAGATTTGTCGCTAGTCGCTTTTTTGAAAATAAGTCGTCAAAGGGGTCTGAAAAATCGCTAAATATAGCGACAAAATCGCTAAGTTGGCAACACTGCAATGAACTATTCGTAAACGACCGCCTCATTCTTGAATGAATCCGCTTTTGAACGAATCGACTCAATGACTCACTCATTCAACTGTCACCTGCGCCCCCCTACTGGTGGTTTAGTTTCATCTTTCCAACATTTCTTATTTGTATATTCAATAAATATTTAAACCCATCTCATAACATTATTTAATGCAGTTGTAATTTTTCAGTGTAAGTTATTTAATTTGACTGGAGCCAGTGTCGTCTTCTAATTTAATTTATTGATCCAATTTAAGAATATAAAAGGAAATCTGAATCATAGCCTATATTAAATAAGATTAGGGGAAAAATATAAAAGGTACAAATATCACAAATATGCTTATGTCAAAGCTGATTGAACACTGGTGAGATTGCTTCAGAATAAATTGTATGTACAACACACACACATTTTTTTTTTCTTTTCGGACAAGCACATTTTTTACTCGGACAAGTGGATGACAGATTTACTTGTCCGAAGGACAAGCACGTGAACATGCTTAATGTCGAGCCCTGTGTTAAACAAGTTGTTTTTGAAATAAAGCTGCTCTTACTTTCTGATAATAATACTGATATTATTGTAGTGTTCTGACATATTATAGACTGATAATCATTTTAATTATAGGCCTATAATTCCTTGTGTAATTGGCCAAAATGTATATAAATAATGAGGAGCAAGCTAATCTATCTATTCTTTTATTATGCAGCGTCGGTTATGCATAGCCTGCATTGATGCATTATGAAATTATCACAGGGGCAAATTAAATGTAATATCAATTTAACAATAAAAGTAGGCCTACCCTAATAATAATAATAATAAATGCTAAATTGATAGCTGATGCATTTGATAGGCTATTATAGGTTTTTCGCGCATATTTCACTCGTACAGTGAGCAGACAAGTCGCGCTCGACGAGTGTGAGGTGTGAGCACATAAACCTTGAGCTTTGGCTTTACATTGCATGCGATCTACTCGTACAGTGTGAGTAGATAACCTTGCTGAAATCGCACAGTGTATGTATGGCCAGCTTTAAGCAACTTGCATATTTCGAAAGAGCTCTTCAATGCCATAGTTCAAATTGAAAGAGTGTTTAGTTGCAAGGTCTAAACACCACAGCTCGCAATGTAGCGGTGGTGATAGGGCATAGCGTCTGCTGTCTGACATCTGTCACGCACCCAGGGGCGCCTCTAGCAATTTTGGGCCCTATGAAAGAATATGATGTTAGGCCCCCTACCGCACCAACCTAGCTATCCAAAATCTTTGTCTGCAATTTAATAATACTGACCAATTAAGCTCTGCTCGCTCAACCCAGAATGCCCCGATTGGCTGATGAAACATTGATTAAAATTAAGATACAATTTATCCAAAACAAAACTTAATGAAGTGGTCACAGTCATGTCTGACCCACTCCATGTTTCCTGGAATTGCGCATCTTATGATGTGTCCTTTCTCACTCATGCTTATCACTTTTCATAATCAACATATGATTGTGTTGAGATGGCGCCGAGGACGGCCGCAACGTCGCAAGCTCTGCTGAAGCATTGTAGTTTTTTGTTTGTTCTGTTTATAGTTTTTGTGTTTTTTGTCTTGGATGTTGTCTGCCTTACTACGTACGACAGACAGACACTTTTGGACATTGGTTCGGCAATCGCACACCGAAAACCGGACTTTAAATTCATCAACGACGACACGCCGCTTACAAACACAGCAGCGGAACCCTTTGTCTGGGTGGCCCGGCCGCGGAAACGCCGCCGGAGAAGGGGCTGTAGAGCTGGCGTACTCGTCAGAGTAAGACGCCGCGCAAACCGACCCCCGCTTCCCAGTATTTTACTGGCAAATGTTCAGTCTCTGGACAATAAACTCTGCGAGCTGAGAGCGCGGATCTCTTTCCAACGAGACACGAGGGACTGCTGCATTATCTGCCTTACAGAAACTTGGATGTCCGCTGAGATTCCAGACTCAGCCATCGAAACCACGGGGTTCTCCGTGCATCGGATGGACAGAGAAAAAGATCTCTCCGGGAAAAGCAAAGGCGGGGGTGTGTGTTTTATGATCAACCGATCCTGGTGTGACCAGAGGAACGTACACTCTATCAAGTCTTTCTGCTCTCCTGATCTGGAATTTCTCATGGTTCTGTGCCGACCATTCTGGCTACCGAGGGAATTCACCGCGGTCATCATCACAGCGGTGTATATTCCCCCACAAGCCGACACAGACCGGGCACTAAAGGAACTGTATAGGTCAGTGAGTGAGCAGGAAACCGCGCATCCTGAGGCTGCGTTTATTGTGACCGGGGACTTTAACAAAGCCAACTTCAAGCGCATCGCACCCAAATACCACCAACATGTTAGCATCAACACGCGAGGGAACCGTGTTTTAGACCACTGCTACTCCCCCTTCAAGGAGGGTTACAAGTCCCTCCCTCGCCCACCATTCGGCAAATCAGATCACGCGTCCATTCTACTTTTGCCCGCTTACAGGCAGAGACTGAAACAGGAAGCACCAGCCCTCAGAACCATCCAGTGCTGGTCGGACCAATCGGACTCTATGCTACAGGACTGTTTTGATCACGCGGACTGGGAGATGTTCCGGTCGGCCTCTGATGACGACATCGAGGTCTACGCTGATAGCGTAACGTGTTTCATCAGGAAGTGCGTAGATGACGTTGTTCCGACCAAAACAATTCGGCTGTACCCAAACCAGAAGCCGTGGATAAATGGGGATGTTCGCGCGGCACTCAATGCGCGGTCCCTCACCTTTAACTCCGGTAATGCGGAGGAGCATAAACAAGCAAGTTATGCCCTCCGGAAAACAATCAAAGCAGCAAAACGCCAGTACAGGGACAAGATTGAAGGACAGTTCAACACCACCGACTCCAGAAGCATGTGGAGGGGAATTAACATCATCACAGACTATAAAGGGAACTCAAACTCCACCGTGAACACCGCTGCCTCTCTCCCGGACGAGCTCAACACCTTTTATGCTCGCTTTGAGGGAACAAACACCGCCCTCGCGGAGAGAGAGCTCGCGGCTGAAGATACAGAGGTTAGTGCACTCTCCGTATCTGAAGCGGATGTAACCCGATCCTTCCGGCGGGTGAACGTCCGTAAAGCTGCGGGTCCAGACGGGATTCCCGGCCGCGTCATCAGAGCGTGCGCGCGCCAACTGGCTGGAGTTTTCACGGACATTTTTAACCTGTCCCTCTCCCTGTCTGTGGTCCCCACATGCTTCAAAACGTCCACCATTGTTCCTGTACCGAAGCAAGCAAAAACCACCTGCTTAAACGACTGGCGTCCTGTTGCTCTGACCCCCATCATCAGCAAATGCTTTGAGAGACTAGTCAGAAACCACATCTGCTCTGTTCTCCCCCCCTCACTGGACCCACTGCAGTTTGCATACCGCAAAAAACGCTCCACCGATGATGCCATTTCATCAACAATTCACACTGCTCTCTCCCACCTGGAAAAGAGGAACACATATGTGAGAATGCTGTTTGTAGACTACAGCTCAGCATTCAACACCATTGTGCCCTCCATACTTGACATGAAACTCCGGGCTCTCGGCTTAAACAGCCTGTTATGCAGCTGGATCCTGGACTTCCTGTCAAACAGACGCCAGGTGGTCAGAATGGGCAGTAACATCTCCTCACCACTGACTCTCAACACTGGAGCCCCTCAGGGCTGTGTTTTCAGCCCACTCCTGTACTCTTTGTACACACATGACTGTGTGGCAACCCACAGCTCCAACACCATCATCAAGTTTGCTGACGATACGACGGTGGTAGGTCTCATCACTGACAATGATGAAACGGCCTACAGAGAGGAGGTGCACACTCTGACACGGTGGTGTCAGGAGCACAACCTCTCCCTCAACGTCAGCAAGACCAAGGAGCTGGTGGTCGACTTCAGGAGGAATGAGAGAGAACACCGCCCCATCACCATCGATGGAGCACCGGTGGAGAGAGTCAGCAGCTTCAAGTTCCTCGGTGTCCACATCACAGAGGAACTCTCATGGTCCGTCCACTCCGAGGCCGTTGTGAAGAAGGCTCATCAGCGCCTTTTCTTCCTGCGACGGCTGAGGAGGTTTGGAATGAGCCGCCACATCCTCACACGGTTCTACAGCAGCACCATAGAGAGCCTGCTGACTGGCTGCATCACCACCTGGTACGGCAACAGTACCGCCCGCAGCCGCAAAGCCCTGCAAAGGGTAGTGCGCACGGCCAGCTGCATCATCGGAGGTGAGCTTCCCTCCCTCCAGGACATTTACGCCAGGCGATGTGTGAAGAGAGCTCAGAGGATCATCAGAGACTCTAGCCACCCGAGCCATGGGCTGCTCTCACTGCTGCCATCAGGCAGACGGTACCGCAGCATCAGAACACGCACCAGCCGACTCCAGAACAGCTTCTTCCCACAAACAATCAGACTCCTTAACTCTTGACCCATCAGGATCATAACACACACCGGACAGAATATCACTCAGCACAACCCACTGTAGATACACACACATTATATACACATTTATTATAATTTATTATTTATCATTTATCATATAGCACCTATTGTACATTGGATCTCTACTGTGAATAATAATGGATACTGTACATTGTATATTATTATTACTATTATAGCTTAATGTATACTGTTTAATGTATGTTTAGTGTATATTGTTTAAAGTATATGTATATTGTAAGTATGTGTATATTGGTTAAAGCTGTGAGAACTACACTCACATTGTGTAAATTATTTATTGTAGTGTTTACTGTGCTGTGAGTAATTGTGGGCGCATCAGATGTGTAATCTGATGCTGCTTTAAATGTTGTACATGTCATGACTGCTATGTTGCTCGGAACTGCACCAAGAATTTCACCTGCTGTTGCACTTGTGTACATGGCTGTGTGACAATAAAGTGATTTGATTTGATTTGATTTTGATTTGATTTTGATTTTGACATAGACATTAAAAAAAACATTATAATATTTAAACATAAATACAAAACAATACCTTTTCTTAATGGATACAACAATTATAGTAGCCTCCAGTGCAGAGAAATTTCATGTCGGAGTGGGATTTGAGCAAATGTGAGCGGTTCATGAGTGGAGCGTTTTGCTGGATTTTGCCGGAAATGCAGAAATAAGCCATCATTTTGTTATATTTGAGACTCATTGGTAGATTATACATTTATAATTTCGATTACATTACTACTAGTACTGTTACTACAAATAAAACCAATATCTGGGGGGCCCAAAAGTGTGTGGGCTCTTAGAATCGTCCTAACTTTCCCCCCTTAGCGGCGCTCCTGCACGCACCTGTTGATGAAGCTGCTAGGACTAACGTTAGGCTACTGCTGGCAGTGGTTTGAATCGGGAGAGCAGTCGGGGTTGAGGGCAAAGCAGTGGAGGTTGAGGTCGTTGATGCATCCGTAGCGCAGAACATTGATATGGGAAGCGGCTCGCTCTTGGTGGCTATTTGATATGCGATTTGACGCCATTCACCCCCACCCAGGTTCTTCTTGCAGACGTGGCAATAAGCCTCGCGGCTGTTGCAAACTACTGGCCTAAGCCAGTCTTTAAATCGTGAGTCCTCCAGCCAGAGGTCCGAAAACGTGCATTTCCGCGAGAATATGACGCAGATCCGCCGCTCGGACAGATGACCCAGAAGGGATTTGTTTACAAGCAGAGGAAGACGCACATATCTAAGCTGTTGGATTCTACATTGATCGTGCTTTAGGTCTCGGCGTAGTTCTCAAAATCGGGTTAAAGTGTGCATTTCATGGATTCCCGAACACCGGCGCTACGTCATATTCTCACGCATGCGTCGTGGAGGCACACATGGAAGACAATAACAAATTGGATAAAGGTGTTATTTTGATTTTTTTTTGCGCACAAAAACTATTGTCGTCGCATCGTAAAATTATTGTAGAGCCACTGTGGTGAGATGGACTTTGTAACGATGTTTTAAGTGCCTTTTATGGGTCTTGGGAGTGTAAATGTACTGAATGCCAATGGAGGCCTATCTGAAGCCTTTCTCAGCCATCAGCTTTCAACTAAAATATCTTCATTTGTGTTCCGAAGATGCGAAGATGTCGAAACGACATGAGGGTGAGTAATTAATGATAGAATTTTCATTTTTGGGTGAACTAACCCTTTAATTACTGAATGGAAGCGAGCTTGCATACATGTTTAGCAAGCCAGCCGGGTACCCAGTTTGTTTCAGCGCGGGCGCGCGCGCGAACGAACACCACCTCACATGATATCGCGCCGGTCCTACTCTCAACATATAAATAAATACACGCAAATTTTAGAAAAAAAGGCCTGTACTTAACACAAATTGAAAATTTATTTAAAAAAAAATTGGGCTCGAAAATTGAATACCTCGTCAGATGACGTTTACTACTTTTTACTACTTTTTAATGCCCTTCATTTTGGTTAATTTCATTTACTACCTTTTACAACCCCGCGGACACCCTGTTGAAGGAGTGAAGGAAAATGAGTGAGTGAATTCGGACAGTCGCTGTGTGTACATCGGCTGTACACTCGTTATTGCGGTGCAATGTGAGATTGAATGAGTGCACTCAATAACGTCCACTATTTTTTCGGACACCACTACAAATGGCTGTCCCCTCAAATAGCGCCCTATTTGAGGGTATAGGGGGCGATTTCGGATTAAGCCTGTGTTTGTTCCGTTCTTTGTCAGATCTTGTCAGTTTTGAAGTGGTTGTTCTGTTTAGCCCTATTCGGACGGTAATTGTTTCTCGTGGGGTCGTAAGGTATTTTCATCATTGGCAGGGGCTAGTCTCTGATTGTATTGCTGTCCGAATCCAAAATGTCAGTGTTTTTATCCAACCACCCGAGTAAAAATCCCAGACCGAATTATTATGGGCCAAGCACCGAAGGTGCGAAGGCACCTATTGA
Organism: Gobio gobio; assembly: GCF_949357685.1. NCBI lineage: Eukaryota > Metazoa > Chordata > Actinopteri > Cypriniformes > Gobionidae > Gobio > Gobio gobio. The sequence goes on along the minus strand of NC_137116.1, from coordinate 8,852,574 downwards.
AACCGTTAGCGTTCCTATTATTATTATTATTATTCATCTTCCGCCATGGGAGTCTATGGCAGCCCATAGAACCGTTTGGGGGAACGTTATGAAATTTGGCACACTCATAGAGGACAGTCTGAAGTGTTAACATAGCAAATTTGGAGTCTCTAACTCAATCCCTCTAGCGCCACCATCAGTCCAAAATTTGACTCTTGAATTTGATGTTTATTCTAATAACTTTTGAACCATAAGGGCTAGAAACAAAATTCTTTTTCCTCTGATTCTTTGGCTCAAGACAATTCGATTGCATATGACGTAAAAAAATCTCCCGCCATTTTGAATTTTCCGAAAAACCTAATTTTACGAACTCGTCCTAGACGGTTCATCCGATTTGCACGAAAATTGAACCAGATCATCTTCAAACCATGTTGACAAAAAACATGGAATTCAAGTGGATTCGTCAATTTTTTTTCGATAAACGCGCAAACAAATTTTACGTAACGCTTGCGAAAACACACTTAAGGCAATATCTCCGCAACGCTTTATTGTATTCAAACCAAACTTGGTACATATCATCGCAAGCATGACCTGAGGCAACATACAGCGTTTCGGCGCAGCGCCACCTACTGGTCCGGAGATACAAAAAATGACTGTTTTGCTTATAGCTTTTGAACCGTTTGTCCAAAAATCATAAAAGTGGTCTCGTTAGATTCAGGACGACATGCCGAGTCGTCTGATATTCAATTTTACCATATCGGCCATTTTGGCTGTCAGACATTTTGAATTATGTGCTAAAATGCTGTATTTTATGAAGACATGAACGGATTGTTACGAAACTTGGTTTGGGTCATCAACACGATGCCCTGAATGAACCCAAGAAGTTTCGAAACAGCGCCACCTAGTGAAGATTTTTTTTTTCAAATGCTTATAACTTTAGGTGAGATTGACTTATTTTCATGCAAGTTACTTTTTTTGTCTCCTGAATCCTCGACGAGTCCAATGATACCAGACTTGCCAGGTTTCGGCGTATGGTTTGTGCAGCGCGGTAATTTAGCGCTTTAAAAACGTTAGCTGATATCTTCGAAACCGCTAGTCCGATCGAGACGAAACCAGTGTCAGAAAATCGGAAACATAGGTCGATAGTTAAAAATATTAGCCCAAATGTCAAAATATTGATAGCAAGGGGTAGTAAAATCCAATCAAAGTCAAGTGTCAGTCATTTTTTACATGTTTTCTCATATAAATGTCTATAACTCCAAAACGAAATGAGATATTTTCACCAAAATTGACTCACACATGTATGGGCTCACTCCGATGACGCATACAAAAAATTGTAGGATTGTGCCTCTTGGTGGGGCTATAATAGAACAAAACATGACATTGGCACTATACAACTCAATGTTTTAATGTGGTGTTTTAATGGTTTTGCTTCAAATGTCTTTACTCATTTTTTCAGTTGGTCTGCTGCTATCTTCCTTGTTTGCTTCTGTTGCGCTTGGCCCCGTTAATGGCTGCTTGCAGCTTTATTTACTTACTGTTTTTAGACAAACACCAAAGTTGTGTGGTAATTTAATTGCCGTCCTAATCCACATCTCTGAGATTTCAAGAATATATCACTTCAAAATTCAATGTTTGTATCCTTTTTGACCCCTGCAGAGCACCGTACGGCTGCGCTTCGCTGTAATTTGGATGTATTTTAAAGATCTAGACTTTTATTACTGAAATGCAGGCAAGTACTTACAAGAACAATATATTTCATCACCGCTCAAAAAAATAAAAATAAAAGCATGTAAACATTTGAAATGGGCCCTTATTATGGCAGTAATTATATATGTTAAAATAACCAACCAGTATTTTGTTTACCTCATGTAAATAAGAGGCTGTATTAACTTATTTCCGCTTATTTCCATGTGGAATAAAATTATATCCTTTATTTTGAGATAAAATACAAGACAGAAAACCATTTTATCTATAATGTGCATCTACACTCACCTAAAGGATTATTAGGAACACCTGTTCAATTTCTCATTAATGCAATTATCTAAACAACCAATCACATGGCAGTTGCTTCAATGCATTTAGGGGTGTGGTCCTGGTCAAGACAATCTCCTGAACTCCAAACTGAATGTCAGAATGGGAAAGAAAGGTGATTTAAGCAATTTTGAGCGTGGCATGGTTGTTGGTGCCAGACGGGCCGGTCTGAGTATTTCACAATCTGCTCAGTTACTGGGATTTTCACGCACAACCATTTCTAGGGTTTACAAAGAATGGTGTGAAAAGGGAAAAACATCCAGTATGCGGCAGTCCTGTGGGCGAAAATGCCTTGTTGATGCTAGAGGTCAGAGAATGGGCCGACTGATTCAAGCTGATAGAAGAGCAACTTAGACTGAAATAATAACTCGTTACAACCGAGGTATGCAGCAAAGCATTTGTGAAGCCACAACACGTATTAGATGAATTAATCTTCCAAATTATTCAATCAAATGAACATCCCCTTCACAAAGCCCAATTCAGCTCCAGACCCCAGGAAATCGACCATCGATCACGAGAGAGATGGAGGCTCGATTCTGCCCAGAGTTACTAGTTGTTGATAACTGACTTCCTATGGACTCGTGACCAAAACTTACTCAAAGAGGACAGAGGACTCGTTGTGATCTCAAGACAAAGAAACAAACCAGATCTCTGTCTTTGCAATGACCGGTAAATTAACTCCACGACACAGCTAAAACTCCAAGCAAGCTCACAGAAACTGTTACATACTGATTACATATCAAATGACTGATTATTGGACTTTCATTCAAATAGCCTTCGACATAGCTTGTTAGTGTGTTTGCAACTGAATACACGTGACTATTATGCATGTATATTACTCACAATTCATGCAATTATGTAACTATTGAATGAGTGGATGAAAAGGCATCGTGTTTGATACTGGTGTGTTCGTATGGGTATAATCCAACAGATGAAATCTTTATAGAATTGATCATGTCCTTATAGTAAGAAATTAGGTCTAAATTTACTCTCTGCTTAAGAGCAGGAAACTAAATTCTATAGATAACCCAATTTTGTGGGAGGGGTGGAGACACAGTCACCCCTGAAGCCTAATTGGCCAGAACCCATCCAGGGGATGGGCAAATATTTGAGTTTAATCTCAGAACAGGAACGAAGAGTTCAGTTCTGTTCAGTTTTTCAGTTTGGTTCGGTTCCAGTTCACGTCACATCCAGTTCGGTTCGCGGCCTGTTCGCAGTTCAGAGATGAGCTAAGTCCTAGCAGTTTGACCAGAGTTGAGTTCTGAACGGAGAGCTCCCAGGAGACGATCTGACAATCGTGGCAGACCAAGATCAGAGAAAATGGGTTAAACAACGATTTCATTCAGGCTATCTGCTTTTCTCTCACTTTCCTTTCTTTTACTTAAAGTTTATTTTCTTTCCGTTAAGTCTTGGGTTCTGTTAAGTTTCGCCGCAAAAGTCTCTCAACAACGAGTTTCTAACAGCGCGCTCCAACTTCAAACAACGCCCACAAGACTTTCATCCAGCCGCCAACACGCCATGTGATTGGCTTCCCCAGACATAGACCAGACCTTCAGCGAATCAACGATCCGGGAAAACCCCTGTCCAGCCAGGAAAAGGGAATTCCCCTTGTCAGACGACACACGAGACACAAACGCAAGTATCTCTTGATTCCGAGCTGAACTGGTGCATTAGATCAAATGTAATAACCCTGCCTAAGAAACGATAGGAGGTTAAATTACGGATCAATGGTTTCTTCAGGTCATGTGTCATAAATGCATATATATTGCTTAGGATTTCATAATTTCTATCTCTTAGAACTTATTCTTTTCCTCACCTTCTTCCTTTCTGCAATGTGTGAATGTGCGAGTGCGTGTTTATGTTAGATATTAGTTTGATGTGTTTGAATACAAACGAAACTTTATTAATTACTCTAAGATAACTGTTCTTGTGTTATGTGCTTATCAATTTAATGTCTTGAACTGCCGATCTAAGTTACCTGGCTGTTAAATAGTGTTTCACTATTGTTCGGATATTAATATCCGCTGCAGAGTTGATATTTACGGCCCGTTCAAATGAACGCTGGAAGAGTCATTTGCTCGGCTGTAAAATAGACTCTCAAAATTCCCTATGAATTCATTAATTCATTCATTTGAGCTAAATATACATGTTTCCCTTTAACAGAGCCCCCTTTAAGTTCTTACATATCGGCGGACGAATAAGTTAAGGTGTAAACATTAATTCTGAATTATTTATAAATTATAGTGTCATTCGAATCTTTCATTTTAATTCAGTTCCCCGTTGAGTTATAATTTTATCTGACTCATAGTCGCTACAACATCCATATTATTTTTATATTATACTATACTATACACTAGGAATGTGTACAAGGTTTTTTTAAGTAAAGTTTTAAGTTTTAAGTAAGGTTTTTCCAAGTCTTTTAAGTAAAATTCCAGCAGCACCTGACCAATCAAGAATAGCACTTAACATTCTATTCATTTTTCTGTCTGTCTAATTTATTTAAAAAAAAAAAAGAAAAAAAAAAAAAGAAAAATCCTGTGTGTTCTGTGTTAGATTAACTGAGACTTGTTACAGCACTTGCATACTGTAGCCTCTGACTGTTGTAGTTGCTTCTATTGCTCTCATTTGTAAGTCGCTTTGGATAAAAGCGTCTGCTAAATGACTAAATGTAAATGTAAATGTAAAATAAAAAATAGAGTATTGCAATAAAAATAAAATAATAAAAATAACAACTCTTTCTGTTCCTGTCGGCTAACAATAGAATAGCAAAAAACTGATGTGACAAGCCATCAGAACCGAACTGAACCAAAAACGTGGTTAAAAACCGAGGTATGTATCGAACCGTGGACTAACTGTATTGTTGCATCCCTACTGTACAACCAGACATGATTATTATTTATTTATTCTTGTTGTACCAGTCCAATATGACTGTCAGTTGAAATAAACCTTGTGTTGTAAGAATTTGTTATTTGTTATGAATCTATTTTGATGTGTTTTCCGTAACTTTTGTAATTTTACATAGGTTTAAAAATACCGAAATTAATATCGATATCGCAATATTCATTATCGATATCGCAATATCAAATTTTTGTGAATATCGTGCACCCCTAGTTTTTGATAATTGCTATTTGTGCAGCAGCACTATTACTATCACTCTTACTCGCAGCAGCGTATCAGTGTATGTATTGGCAGTAGCAAGTTCCTGTATTTGCTCTGCAGCAGCAGCAGCAGCAGCAGTGTAGTAGATCTATTCCGCCAAGACCAAATACATTAACATTGTCATATCCATTACCATGCTAACAATCTTCAGAGTCTTTATGATAGAATTACATGTATGAATTTGTCAGATACTTTTCTTTCACTGCATACATTGTATAAATTGTATCAGTTGATGCATTTCCTGGGAATCAAACCCACAGGAATGCAGAAATCACATAAACATGGGTGTTGCATGCTGATACATAAATTGCACACATACAGCAGGATGTGGCCAGTGAGAGAGGAAGAGGAAAAGGTAGAAACGCAGTGGACTCTCCAGGGAAGAGCGGCTGTAAGCCATCATGCACAATATGCCACTCGATAATGAGCAGCTCATAACCTCACAATCTGCAGCACATGAAGTGTGTGTGTGTGTGTGTGTGTGTGTGTGTGTGTGTGTGTGTGTGTGTTTCTGACGGCAAGGCGTGGAAACAGACCACCATCAGCTGCCACACGCACATACTGGGAGAACACAGAGGGAAATGGGTCAGCAGTGAGATGAAGAAAGATATAGAGCCATCTGTCAGACCCAGTGAGTGTGTGTGTGTGTGTGTGTCCTGACTACACCTCTGCGATGAATACAGGAGGGATACACCGTACAACGCCCCGGGACACACACACACAGCCCATGAAGGTCACCCCATCATTACTGTACTCATGTGTGAATGTCATTTTATAGGTCTATATATGGACAAGCCAGTCCTTTTTTCCTCTCATATTTTCTTCAGATTGCAAAGAACACAGATTTAGCTAGTGAACAGATACACGGCTATTACATTGACTTTTTTAAGCAATTTCAAGAAAATGTATAACTTATCCTGCATGTGTCCTTATCATTTTTTTATTTTATTTATTTATCCTTTATTTTACCAGGAAATAATCCCATTGAGATTCAAAATCTCTTTTTCAAGGGAGTCCTGGCCAAGACGGCAGAAAAATAAAATACATATACACACAAATAACCGAAAGAAGACATTTAACACTTTAACATCATCTCAACAAAATCACCAGCAGCACTCAATAACATCACATGTGCATTTAGTACTCAAATAGTCCTTTATCCTAGTTTTAAACTGTGTCATTGTCTGTAGATACTCAAATTTGAGCTGTTTCTGCAATGTATACCAGGAAAAAGGTGCAAAAACTTTAAAAGCACTTTCACCGAAAACAGTTCGCGTTCGTGGGATATCATACATGATTTGCCCATATGATCTAAGATTACAATTCCTCGTAGTGACTTTTGGAGTCAGAAGAGTACATAAGTAAGAAGGCAATTTACAAAGTATGGCCTTAAAAAGAAAAGTATACCAGTGCTCCAGCCTGCGATTGTGCAAAGATGGCCAACCCACACTCTCATACAAGCTACAGTGATGAGTACGGAAATTTGAATCAGTTACAAATCTCAGTGCTGCATGATATACTGAATCCAACATTTTCAAAGAAGATTGATTTGCATGCATGTATAAAATATCACCATAATCCAGCATTGTCAAAAATGTTGTTTGTATAAGTGTTTTTCTCGTACTAAAAGAGAAACAGCCTTTGTTTCTATAATAGAACCCCAACTTTACTCTAAGTTTTTTTGTTAAACACTCTATATGCTGTTTGAAAGACAAATTTTCTTCTAAAAGGAAACCAAGATATTTATATACTGATACTCGTTCAATTACTTTCTCATCTAGTGTAACAATTTGACAAGCATCTTCTATTTTCCTTGATTTATAAAAGCACATCATTTTAGTTTTATCTGCATTTAATACAAGTCGCAATTTATTAAGATTCTTCTGAATAATTATAAAAGAGGATTGCAGATGTTCTATTGCATTTTTCAAGGATGGGGCAGAACAAAACAAAACCGTATCATCATAAAAATGACACTTTACTTTTGTTACATTCTGACACAAGTCATTTATATAAATAGTAAATAAAATGGGACCCAAAATGGACCCCTGGGGTACACCTTTTTGTATAAGTAATGAGTTTGAGGACACACCATCAACATATACACTTTGTGTTCTGCCATTCAAATAGTTGCCAAACCATTTGACAGCCTTTGAAGACATCCCAATATCCACCAATCTCTGTGACAGAACATAGTGGTCAACTGTATCAAACGCTTTTGAAAGATCTAAGAATAGAGCAGCACAATATTCTTTAGAATCAATAGCACTTATAAAATCATTTAACACTTTCATAGTAGCAGTAACGGTACTGTGTTTTTTACGAAAACCCGACTGTGAATCATTTAAAATATTTTTTGTTTCTAAATAGTCTTTCAACTGGTCACTTATAAGTCCTTCTAGAATCTTGGCTAAAGCAGATAGCTTAGATATTGGCCTATAATTGTTTGGATTTGATCGGTCCCCACTCTTTAATAAAGGAGTGACATATGCTGACTTCCATACACTCGGTATTAATCCAGTTTCAATAGTCAGATTGAAAATGTGTGTCAAAGGTTCTGCAATATGTTCAGCAGCAATATTTAAAAAGTAGGGATCCAACCCATCCGGACCTGCAGATTTCTTAACATTTAGCCCTCTAAGAGCATCACATACCTCCTGTGTCGAAATAGGAACAAGTTCAAAATTGATTGGTACATTTTCCCTAAACAAAGAGTAGTCCTCTGGTCTCCTCTGTTGTTGTGTTGCATGCTCAAACAACAACCCAGAAGATATAAAGTGCTGATTTAGGGAATCTAGCATACTTTTCCTATCTGTAATAATTTTATCATTGAACTTCAATATATTGGGCATTACAGCATCCCGAGAGTCAGAAGAAAGTGATTTTATAACTTTCCAAAATTTAGAAGGATTAGCTGAACTATCACATAATTCATGTACATAAAAATCAGATTTTGCTTTACGTATTTGAGAAACACATTTGTTTCTCAGGTGCCAAAAATGTTGCCAGTCTGAGATATTTTTCGATTTCTTTGCCATTGACCAAGCAAGATCGCGGTCATGAATTAAATCAGACAATTTCTCTGAAAACCACGGATTATCACGCCCTTTAACCTTATATTTCCTAAATGGAGCATGCTTGTTTATAATGTCCATAAATAGTGATTTAAAATATTTCAATGCTATTTCCGGCTCCGGTATCAAAATCACCCTGGTCCAGTCACAGAGATTAAGATCAATAAAAAAAGCTTGTTTACAAAACGACTTCAGATTTCTCTTAATTATAATACGTGGTTTACATTTTGATATCTTGGTATCTCTCACACCAGCAATAACGCAGTGATCACTCATATCATTTGCAAAAACAGCAGTAGATTTATATTTCTGCGGTACATTTGTTAAGAACAAATCAAGGAGCGTAGACTTTTCTGGATGTTTAGGATTTGGCCTAGTTGGTGATCAGTCATGATCTGTCAAATACACAGATGTACTGACATTTTATTTTTTTATTTTTAGGTAACCCTTTCCCTAACTTGAATGAATGCACTGGACTCTAGAGAGCTGTGTCAATGTAAATATGACACATACTCACAGGACTGTCTCAACACTGTAAAATATAACCATGGCAAAAATATTTAGTGGTTTCATTTTCAAGCAGTCAAAAGTGTCTCAAAGTGAAGAATCACCCTTAAGGTCAAAACACACATCACATTCACATAGAGAGAGAGGGTCGTTCACAAACTGTGTGCATTTCAGAGTGAGTCCAACCTGACTGTTGCCATGACAACAGATCGATCACAGCCGGAATCTGTGACATCCGTCAAACCTGCATTGTGTAATGATCAGTATCAGTGGAGTCACTCAAACATGAGCTGCCATCAGGGTTCATTCACTGATATTAAAAACATGTTAACTGAAATCAAATATATTTTTAAAAACGATAAAGACATACTGTATTTACAAACACACAGACACACTCAAAGACACACACACACACACACACACACACACACACACACACACACACACACACACACACACACACACACACACACACACACGTTTGTTTTTGTGAAATGTGGGGACATTCCATAGGCGTAATGGTTTTTATACCGTACAAACCGTATTTTCTATCCCCTTACACTGCCCCTGCCCCTAAACCTAGCCCTCACAGGAGACTGTGCAGTTCACTTTCTGTGAAAAAAAACTTGTTCTGTATGATTTATAAGCATTTTGAAAAGTGAGGACATGGGGAACGTCCTCATATTTCACCCTCTTTTTGTAATACCTATGTCATACCCATGTCATTATACACATTTGTGTCCTGATATTTCACAAAAACATGCCCACACACACACACGCTCACACATGCACACACACTCACACTCACACTCATGCACAAACACACTCTCACACGTACACACACACACACACAATCACGCACTCACAGACAGACACACTCACTCACACACACTCTCACACACACACTCTCGCACACACACTCTCACACATACACAAACGCACATTCACGAACACACACACACTCACACACTCTCGCACATGCACACATACTCTCACAGACAAACACACTCTCTCGCTCACACACAGACACACACACTCTCACTCACACACACTCTCACACACACACTCCCACACTCTCACACACACTCGCTCACACACTTGCGCACACACACACACTCGCTCACATACAAATCACACACACGCTCACACTTTCACACACACACACACACACACACACACACACACACACACACACACACACACACACACACACACACACACACACACACACACACACACACACACACACACACTCACAGACACACACACACACACTCTCACTCACACACACACACACACACACTCTCACTCACACACACACACTCTCACACATAAACACACACACACTCTCACTCACACACACTCTCACACATGCACACACACTCACAGACACACACACTCACACATACACTCACTCGCTCTCACACACAGACACACACACGCTCACTCACACACATACACTCATGCACACTCACGAACACACGCTCTCACACAGACACACACACTCCCACTCACACACACTCTCACACATACACACACGCTCTCACATAAACTATCTAGTTCTCTTTCAAATGGTCGTTTTTTTCTTTAAATGAGATCAGACTGTGCTGTGGGATGATGGGATGTCTGAACTAACCTGCGGCTCACACCTGTGCGAAACAACAGCAGCATCGCCTCAAAGTCTCCAGAAGCTGTCTTAGCCATATCACACACACATTATTATAACACACGCAGAAGGAAAGCCGTCCAGTGTGATAAAGCCTCGCGCCTTTCTCCTTACGAAACAGCTCAGCATGAGCCAAATCACTCACAACGTTTAAGATTTCTTTGAAGATTAATTTTTGATCTGAGCAATAGTTGTGAAAATAGCCAAAGATAAAGAAGATAAAGTGTTGCTCCACGTTTTCATTTGCTCTTTGCGTCTGTCCCGTGGCCTGTGTTAACCTCCTGTCTACAGACTTCATTCCCACACAAATTACATTTTGGGAAGAGCTTGCAGTGCAGTTTGTGCGGAATAGAGATCAACCAGTTGGGATGTAAGTGCATCTCTATCTTAAATCATTATCTAAGGCTTGTTATGCCCTCAAATTTGTTGCAACTGAATTTGAGACTTTTCAAGCACCCGCTGGAACCCTGACAGTGTTAAACACACAAGATTGCACCGTAAGATCACGCTACATTTTCTGCAGTAAAACAGACGCTTTGCCAGTGCAAAAGTTGCTGCCACAACACAAGGGCATTGTGGGCCGGGCTATGTGGTTGCTAAGGTGCTCTGAGGTCACTAGGTTTTTGTGCGGTTGCTAGGGTGTCGCTAGGGAGTTCTGGGTGGTCAAAGAGCCTCAAGTCTCAGTGATGTTGCAAGAAACTCCATCAGTTCCACTGAAAGGTTTTTAAACTTCCAACATTATTACAGCATACACAAGCATTATATGCCTGAAAGCAAAAGGTGTCACAACTTATTAAAACAGCTGCAAAACAGAGGAAAGAATCCTCCCGGATGAAGCCGCATAAGCACAAATCTCTCAATAAATCATGGAAGGTGAGCATGTATATTTCAACAGGCTTGAGCGCTCGTCCTCCACATCCATCCATCCGTCTGCAGCCCATCAGAACACAAACACATCACAAGCACATAAACGTTTAGAAAACGACCCGCACTCACCGGCTGCGCTCTCCACGCCACACACTCTCACACACACTCGGGTCCACGCGCACAATGCAACACGTCTGACGAGTCGGAGGGAAGGCAGTGAGTCTGGTCCGCTCCCCTCCTCCAGCCGCCGCTCTCCTCCCCCAAATCCCCCTCCGCCTTTTCATGCGAGGGAACAATATACACCCACCGCTCCACAATAACGCCATGGAGACGTCCCCATGGCAACTAATGACAGCGGGAGCGGGGGGAAACGAAGGGAGGTAGAGGAAGACAGAATGGAAAAATCGGTCAGGAAGGACAGAGTGAGAGGACGAATGAAAGAGAGAGAGAGAGAGAGAGAGAGAGAGAGAGAGAGAGTGCAGTAAATCAATAACTGGCTGTTTTGAGCTCATCCTCACTCAGAGATAAATGTGTGGCTGTTTCTCCTGATCTTAGAAAGCAAGTTTTCAAATCTTTAATCTTTTGTTAACAAGTAAATTGGACGTTGTAATTTTTTAATAGATGAGTGGGAGCCGGAAAAACTTCAGCAAGTGCCCAGCTAAATTATAAATTGCAATTATTAATCATGATTATTCTCGGTTGAGAAATTACAGAGAAAGAGAAGAGACAAAAAAGTTATCAAGCACTATGAATGTTTTTATTTGAACCATTAATGATATTAATTATATTAATATTATTATCAATTCTAGCCATTCAACATTACAGTATAATTGAAAGCTATCGTTTTTATATTTAATAGGCTTAAAAAAATATAACATCTCAAGGTGAACTTGAAACTAAAATCACACAAACTCGTTGAAATAAATGTCACATTCAGCTGTGCCTTTAATAGATCAGCTCAACACTAAGCCTATGACTGTGACACTTCTTCATCAAGAACCAATGAGGTTCATTCTTGTGTTACACAGCACGTTTGAGCTGCAGCGAGAACCAATGAGGTTCATTCTTGTGTTACACAGCACACAAGAACCAATGAGGTTCATTCTTGTGTTACACGGCACGTTTGAGCTGCAGCGAAAACCAATGAGGTTCATTCTCGTGTTACACAGCACGTTTGAGCTTCAGCGAGAACCAATGAGGTTCATTCTTGTGTTACACAGCACGTTTGAGCTGCAGCGAGAACCAATGAGGTTCATTCTTGTGTTACACAGCACACAAGAACCAATGAGGTTCATTCTTGTGTTACACGGCACGTTTGAGCTGCAGCGAAAACCAATGAGGTTCATTCTCGTGTTACACAGCACGTTTGAGCTTCAGCGAGAACCAATGAGGTTCATTCTTGTGTTACACGGCACGTTTGAGCTGCTGCGAGAACCAATGAGGTTCATTCTTGTGTTACACAGCACGTTTGAGCTTCAGCGAGAACCAATGAGGTTCATTCTTGTGTTACACAGCACGTTTGAGCTTCAGCGAGAACCAATGAGGTTCATTCTCGTGTTACGCAGCACGTTTGAGCTTCTGCCAGAACCAATGAGGTTCATTCTCGGGTTACGCAGCACGTTTGAGCTTCAGCGAGAACCAATGAGGTTCATTCTCGTGTTACACAGCACGTTTGAGCTTTAGCGAGAACCAATGAGGTTCATTCTTGTGTTACACAGCACGTTTGAGCTTTAGCGAGAACCAATGAGGTTCATTCTTGTGTAACGCAGCACGTTTGAGCTTCAGCGAGAACCAATGAGGTTCATTCTTGTGTAACGCAGCACGTTTGAGCTTCAGCGAGAACCAATGAGGTTTATTCTAGTGTTACGCAGCACGTTTGAGCTTCAGCAAGAACCAATGAGGTTCATTCTCGTGTAACGCAGCACGTTTGAGCTTCAACAAGAACCAATGAGGTTCATTCTCGTGTTACGCAGCACGTTTGAGCTTCAGCAGGAACCAATGAGGTTCATTCTCGAGTGACGCAGCACAATTGAGCTTCAACAAGAACCAATGAGGTTCATTCTCGTGTTACGCAGCACGTTTGAGCTTCAGCGAGAACCAATGAGGTTCATACTCGTGTTATGCAGCACATTTGAGCTTCAGCAAGAACCAATGAGGTTCATTCTCGTGTTACGCAGCACGTTTGAGATTCAGCAGGAACCAATGAGGTTCATTCTCGAGTGACGCAGCACAATTGAGCTTCAACAAGAACCAATGAGGTTCATTCTCGTGTTACGCAGCACGTTTGAGCTTCAGCGAGAACCAATGAGGTTCATACTCGTGTTATGCAGCACATTTGAGCTTCAGCAAGAACCAATGAGGTTCATTCTCGTGTTACGAAGCACGTTTGAGCTTCATCAAGAACCAATGAGGTTCATTCTCGTGTTACGCAGCACGTTTGAGCTTCAGCAAGAACCAATGAGGTTCATTCTCGTGTTAGCGGCACGTTTGAGCTTCAGCGAGAACCAAAGAGGTTCATTCTCGTGTTACGCAGCACATTTGAGCTTCAGCAAGAACCAATGAGGTTCATTCTCGTGTTACGCAGCACGTTTGAGCTTCAGCGAGAACCAATGAGGTTCATTCTCGTGTTACGCGTCACGTTTGAGCTCCAACAAGAAACAATGAGGTTCATTCTGGTGTGACGCAGCACGTTTGAGCTTCATCAAGAACCAATGAGGTTCATTCTCGTGTTACGCAGCACGTTTGAGCTTCAGCAAGAACCAATGAGGTTCCTTCTCGTGTTACGCAGCACGTTTGAGCTCTAGCAAGAACCAATGAGGTTCATTCTCGTGTTACGCGGCACGTTTGAGCTTCAGCGAGAACAAAAGAGGTTCATTCTCGTGTTACGTGGCACGTTTGAACTTCAGCAAGAACCAATGAGGTTCATTCTCGTGTTACGCGGCACGTTTGAGCTTCAGCAAGAACCAATGAGGTTCATTCTCGTTTTACGCGGTACGTTTGAGCTTCAGCGAGAACCGAAGAGGTTCATTCTCGTGTTACGCAGCACGTTTGAGCTCTAGCAAGAACCAATGAGGTTCATTCTCGTGTTACGCGGCACGTTTGAGCTTCAGCGAGAACCAAAGAGGTTCATTCTCATGTTACGCGGCACGTTTGAGCTTCAGCGAGAACCAAAGAGGTTCATTCTCGTGTTACGTGGCACGTTTGAGCTTCAGCAAGAACCAATGAGGTTCCTTCTCGTGTTACGCAGCACGTTTGAGCTTCAGCAAGAACCAATGAGGTTCATTCTCGTGTTACGCAGCACGTTTGAGCTTCTGCAAGAACCAATGAGGTTCATTCTCATGTTATGCAGCACGTTTGAGCTGCAGCGAGAACCAATGAGGTTCATTCTCGAGTGACGCAGCACGTTTGAGCTTCAACAAGAACCAAAGAGGTTCATTCTCGTGTTACGAAGCACGTTTGAGCATCAGCGAGAACCAATGAGGTTCATTCTTGTGTTACACAGCACGTTTGAGCTTCTGCCAGAACCAATGAGGTTCATTCTCGTGTGACGCAGCACGTTTGAGCTTCAGCGAGAACCAATGAGGTTCATTCTCGTGTTACAATGAGGTTCATTCTCATATTACGCAGCACGTTTGAGCTTCAGCAAGAACAATGAGGTTCATTCTCGTGTGACAATGAGGTTCATTCTCATATTACGCAGCACGTTTGAGCTTCAGCGAGAACCAATGAGGTTCATTCTCGTGTTACAATGAGGTTCATTCTCATATTACGCAGCACGTTTGAGCTTCAGCGAGAACCAATGAGGTTCATTCTTGTGTTACGAAGCACGTTTGAGCATCAGCGAGAACCAATGAGGTTCATTCTTGTGTTACACAGCACGTTTGAGCTTCTGCCAGAACCAATGAGGTTCATTCTCGTGTTACGCGGCACGTTTGAGCTTCAGCAAGAACCAATGAGGTTCATTCTCGTGTTACGCGGCACGTTTGAGCTTCATCGAGAACCAATGAGGTTCATTCTCGTGTTACGCAGCACGTTTGAGCTTCAACAAGAACCAATGAGGTTCATTCTCGTGTTACAATGAGGTTCATTCTCATATTACGCAGCACGTTTGAGCTTCAGCGAGAATCAATGAGGTTCATTCTCGTGTTACGCAGCACGTTTGAGCTTCAGCAAGAACCAATGAGGTTCATTCTCGTGTTACGCAGCACGTTTGAGCTTCAGCGAGAACCAATGAGGTTCATTCTCGTGTTACGCGTCACGTTTGAGCTTCAACAAGAACCAATGAGGTTCATTCTCGTGTGACGCAGCACGTTTAAGCTTCAACAAGAACCAATGAGGTTAATTCTCGTGTTACGCAGCACGTTTGAGCTTCAGCAAGAACCAATGAGGTTCATTCTCGTGTTACGCAGCACGTTTGAGCTTCAGCAAGAACCAATGAGGTTCATTCTCGTGTTACGCGGCACGTTTGAGCTTCAGCGAGAACCAAAGAGGTTCATTCTCGTGTTACGCGGCACGTTTGAGCTTCATTGAGAACCAATGAGGTTCATTCTCGTGTTACGCAGCACGTTTGAGCTTCAACAAGAACCAGTGAGGTTCATTCTCGTGTTACAATGAGGTTCATTCTCGTGTTACGCGGCACGTTTGAGCTTCATTGAGAACCAATGAGGTTCATTCTCGTGTTACGCAGCACGTTTGAGCTTCAACAAGAACCAATGAGGTTCATTCTCGTGTTACAATGAGGTTCATTCTCGTGTTACGCAGCACGTTTGAGCTTCAGCAAGAACCAATGAGGTTCATTCTCGTGTTACGCAGCACGTTTGAGCTTCAGCGAGAACCAATGAGGTTCATTCTCGTGTTACAATGAGGTTCATTCTCGTGTTACGCAGCACGTTTGAGCTTCAGCAAGAACCAATGAGGTTCATTCTCGTGTTACGCGTCACGTTTGAGCTTCAACAAGAACCAATGAGGTTCATTCTCGTGTGACGCAGCACGTTTAAGCTTCAACAAGAACCAATGAGGTTAATTCTCGTGTTACGCAGCACGTTTGAGCTTCATCAAGAACCAATGAGGTTCATTCTCGTGTTACGCAGCACGTTTGAGCTTCAGCAAGAACCAATGAGGTTCCTTCTCGTGTTACGCAGCACGTTTGAGCTTCAGCAAGAACCAATGAGGTTCCTTCTCGTGTTACGCAGCACGTTTGAGCTCTAGCAAGAACCAATGAGGTTCATTCTCGTGTTACGCGGCACGTTTGAGCTTCAGCGAGAACCAAAGAGGTTCATTCTCGTGTTACGTGGCACGTTTGAGCTTCAGCAAGAACCAATGAGGTTCATTCTCGTGTTACGCGGCACGTTTGAGCTTCAGCAAGAACCAATGAGGTTCATTCTCGTGTTACGCGGCACGTTTGAGCTTCAGCGAGAAACAAAGAGGTTCATTCTCGTGTTACGCAGCACGTTTGAGCTTCTGCAAGAACCAATGAGGTTCATTCTCGTGTTACGCAGCACGTTTGAGCTCTAGCAAGAACCAATGAGGTTCATTCTCGTGTTACGCGGCACGTTTGAGCTTCAGCGAGAACCAAAGAGGTTCATTCTCGTGTTACGCGGCACGTTTGAGCTTCAGCGAGAACCAAAGAGGTTCATTCTCGTGTTACGTGGCACGTTTGAGCTTCAGCAAGAACCAATGAGGTTCCTTCTCGTGTTACGCAGCACGTTTGAGCTTCAGCAAGAACCAATGAGGTTCATTCTCGTTTTACGCAGCACGTTTGAGCTTCAGCGAGAACCAAAGAGGTTCATTCTCGTGTTACGCGGCACGTTTGAGCTTCAGCGAGAACCAAAGAGGTTCCTTCTCGTGTTACGCAGCACGTTTGAGCTTCTGCAAGAACCAATGAGGTTCAGTTTTCTTTGAAAAATGCAAAACATCAAGTGGTATAATTGTAAAACATTAGTATTGAGTCACATGAAATTCTTTGTTAATGCAAAGACTTTAGATACACGAATACGGTGCACTCATATTACTATAAATGGGAGAAAGTGCAACGCGCAATATGGCGGAATCAGTCCCACCTCTTTTATAAAGGAGCCAATTGATGATTATTAAAGTCATCATGTCTCTGAATCGCACCTAACTTTCTTTAAAGGCACTTTGGTTAATGCAATGAGATATCCTTCACACACACACACGTCAAGCAGCAGTTCTCCACACTCCAAGCGGCTCCCTCAGTAACTCTCTGGGAACACGCGAGAGGCGGCGATGCTGGTTTTGTGGTGTGATGTACGAAAGTAGAATAAGGAACCGGGTGTAAACACAACCAGCAGATTTGAATAAGCGCTGAAAAAAATCCATAGAGGTTTGGAACGACACAAGGGCGAGTAAATGATGTCAGAATTTTCTTTTCTGAGTGAATTAAACATTTAAGTCGGTGTCTTTCAGTGAGATCATTCATGGTCTGACAGTGAGGAAAACTGGCATCATGAAGTCATCAGATTCATATTTAAAACGATGGTAAACCATTCACTTCCTCACTGCAATAGTTCTGTCTATGTCTTCCTCATAAATTGAAAATATGAGGAAACACAAATATTTCAAAAGATGCTCTAGAGAAACACAAATACTCATGTAAAATACACACAAACTAGACTGCTCATATTCTTATTTCACACACATGCACATTTGTATAGCAGCATTAGCAGCTGGTGGTACATTATCAGATTTTATTCATGACTGAAGTTGTTCTGGGGTACATTTGTTTTTAGGAAGCGGTTGTTTGGAAATGACTGTGTGTGTGTGTGTGTGTGTGTGTGTCAGAACAAGGTGACGAGGAGTGACATTTTTCTGCAGTGAATGTGCCAAATTCAACATAAAGTCAAATTCACCCCTATTTATTTAAAGATGACCAATGATGCTTTTTCCATCTGTCTTTAGTGTGATGTTGCTGTTTTGAGCATGAAAAAGCTCTGCAAAAGCACAAAGTCCCTCCGGTGCGAGTTATTCTCATAAAAATTTAATTTACTGTTGTGGCGAGGGGGGCGTGGTTTAGCTAAGTCTGTGACGGGAGAGAGAGTCAGAGGACAAGCGGCATGTAAGTGGATCAAGCACAAATGATGAACACCTGTCTCTTGTTGCAGTAATTGGTGTGGAGAGAGTACATAGGCCGGGAGGAAACGAGAGAGAGCTGGAGACGGAGAGACAGGCTGCGTCCCAATTCGCCTACTTATACTACGTCCTAAAAGTATGTACTCTTTTTGTGAAGAAAAAGTACATACTTTTGAGTGTGTAGCAGAAGAGTATGCAAGCTTTGGGACATACTACTTAATCATCTTTAACCTGTTACGTGCGTCCCGTCACCGTTTAAACTGCCCTGTCAATCATCATCACAGTTCAAATCCCCCACTTTCAATTTAATTTCCTACCATATCGGAGAGAAATGTAGTCGCTCGTTGATCTGCCTTTCGTGGGTCTTTAATGCAGAGACTCCTCTCAAGTGTTAGCAAAGTTAATGGCCAAACGCATCATTACAAAAGTTCTCAATGCTGCTGAAGGAGAAATATAATGTGGATAATATTGAATAAATATCTTTTCGTCCGGTTAAATACTGATAATTGCTCACTCAAACCACTTTATCTAATCCTCTCCACTTAACCGTCAGACTCGCGTAACCGTCATGTTTGTAGTTTTTAAACACTTTTTATCCGCGTTTGTAGTTCTAATCGAATCCTCGTCCATCTCGCAATGGGTTGTGGGCAATATCAGCCGTTAGAGTGCGCATCGATCTGCACTTCGGATTCTGACCGGAAATAGTAAACCATCCGGGAATCTTTGGAATACTTTTTTCAACATACTAAGATTTGGGACATACTAATTCTTTTTTCGAATACTATTTAGTACGGATAGTATGCGAATTGGGACGCAGCAACAGACTGGAACTCGGCTGGGAAAGAAAGCAGAGAGAGGAACTGCTGGAGAGAAACCGACGATTGAGAATTTATGAAACTTTATGAAGAACCTTTATGTTTGTGCGAAGTGCACAGTATTATAACCTGAGTAAACTGGGTTCAATAAACCAGCACGAGTTCCAGTAAGCCGACCCCTTTGTCTTCTTACTTACCGTCACACGAACCTCACTTCAACTGTATAATGCGGAAATCACATTTTTGACTAATAAATCAAAAGCAGGTCAGTACACTTAAATCAAGACTAATGTTTGTGAATAATCCTAGAATGTTTTCCTCAAAAAAAGTCATTTGTTTTCGATTGAAGAAAGAAAGACATGAACATCTTGGATGAGATGGGGGGTGAGTAAATGATCAGGAAAATTCCATTTGGAAGTGAACTAATCCTTTAAGGCATTTGTGCACACATTTGTTCTGCACCTCGTGACTTATTTAGTTTATTTTTATTTATTAGAAAGGTATATTCTGTTCTAATTTAATTCTGTAAATTAATTGTTGTGCATCGACGTTGCGCTGTACTTAGAGAGCTCGCACAGGCAATTAGGCCGATTTAATTGCCGACGTGAAATGCAAATCCTGTCTGCAGTGTGGCCTTTCTGCAGTTATTTATTTGTTATTTTTTAGGTTCATTGGTCCAAAATGTTTCTTCTATATCTTTGTGTGATGTTCTGTACATCATGCCTTTAAAATGTTATGAGGAATCAGTTTACGAATGTTTATCCCCCACCACACACGCACGATTAGACAATCAGTCGACTATAGGCAAGAATTGACAATTCTGATTCGACTAAGTAAATCCTTAGTCCTAGAACACCCCTAGAACAATTATTAACAAAACTAAATTTTTTCAGGAATAATCACAATTTTTCTTTTCTCAAATTTCTTTAATTTTAGCATTATAAAGGTCAGTTGTGCAGCATGTTGTTAGACAAAAAAAGTTTTTTAATTTCATATAATTAAAAGAATTAATATTTTATGTCTTCATTTGATTACACAGAAAATACACAACACAGCATTTGTGGGGGGGAATATAGAAATTACATTAAATACTAAATTGTTATTTTTATGAATTGAATTAATTAGACATGCTTTTTGATTATTTAAATTTAATTAAACCATTAAAATGGAATCCAGAAAACTTAAAACAGAAAACAGAATTTGGTAAAAAAAAATAATAATAATAATAATAATAATAATAATAATAATTAATAAACTTTTAATAAATTGTTGTTAGATTGTTTTCAAATAAGTTCCATGATTTCAATTAATTAGACATGTTTTTTGATTATTAAAAAAATTAAATAGAGCCACAAAAAAACGGAATCCAGAAAACTTTTAACGAAAAAACAAAACAAAATTTGTTTATTTTTTTTTACATATTTCATAGGGCCCTAGTCACAGTTTCTGAACTCCCTGAAACGCCTCCATTGTAGTCTTGAGTTTCTTCAGGGAACCAACAAGTCACAATATTTCTCATTATAATAATTATTATGTAGAATAAACTGGCTGTTATGGTAAGGGGCGGCACATTTCCCAAACACCAATCACAACACACTGCTCCAGCCGACCAATCAGAGCACATTGTGCTTCAGAAGGAGGGGCTTCATAGAGACAGGAACTAAACAGAGCGTTACTGACAGACTGGGAAGAGAGGAGCCGCAACAATGGAGAATATGAGGAAATGATCAACATTCAAGCAGGAAAACCTGCTCTAGTAGAGCACAAACACAACAAGACTTTAAAAAGAGTATACTAGGTCCTCTTTAATACATGTTCCTATGCATCAGTCTATGCTATTACAAAAATAAATATATTTTGCCCCACCCTTGTGTCCAGACATGTCTTTTCCTCACTTAATCCCATGTTATTGTCCCACACACACACACCTCCTGTGGCCATCTGAAACCAAATGAAGCGCCTCAGAGGAGAGAGAAAAAAAACACTATGAATATTTCACTCAGATGTGAAGCCTTTTAATTCATAATTGATCTCAGTAAGTGCTGGGGAACAGGGCACAAGTGCAGTGGGTCGCTGACGGTTTGACAGAGTTTGAGTAAATGTTCCAACAGGCCCATAAAACCACAGCGCCCCCTGTCGAGCGACTTCAGGAACACCAAACCAGAGCGTACGGCTGCTGTCAGCAATGAGCGGGTTCACATGCTCTGCCCTAACCCGGTTATGCTTAAGCAGACAATGTGTGTGTTCATGTGAACTCATTAACCCATTTCCCTTCATCAGAGTACAGTCAGAAGAAACTGATCGACACAGATTCTCCCGGCATGTCAACACATGCCCTATTAACAGATTAGGTGAATGTTTGCATGTTGGATTCATGTTTTTCTGCATCTGTGAAGCGTTTGATGGCTCTGTACAGTATGAGTGGTGTGTGTGTGTGTGTGTGTGTGTGTGTGTGTGTGTGTGTGTGTGTGGGCATGTTTTTGTGAAATATCAGGACACAAATGTGTATAATGACATGGGTATGACATAGGTATTATAAAAAGAGGGTGAAATATGAGGACGTTACCCATGTCCTCACTTTTCAAAATGCTTATAAATCACACAGAACAAGTTTTTTTTCACAGAAAGTAAACTGCACAGTCTCCTGTGAGGGCTAGGTTTAGGGGCAGGGGCAGTGTAAGGGGATAGAAAATACGGTTTGTACGGTATAAAAACCATTACACCTATGGAATGTCCTCACATTTCACAAAAACGTGTGTGTGTGTGAGTGTGAATGTGTGTGAGAGTGTGTGTGTGTGCGTGTGAGTGAGTGTTTGAGTGTGTGTGTGTTTTTGTGATTTATGAGGACACAAATTTGTATAATGACACGGGTATTACGACGTAAACATGAAATATGAGGACATTTCATATGTCCTCATATTTAAAACAGCTTTAAAATATATACTAAACAATGTTTTATTAAAAATGTAAAGATGCAGAATGTTTCCTGGATTGGGGAGGTTTAGGGGAAGTGTAGGGGGATAGAATGTACAGTTTGTACAGTATAAAAACCATTACGTCTATGAAATGTCCTCACTTAGATAGCAAAACAAACCTGTGTGTGTGTGTGTGTGTGTGTGCGTGTGCGTGTGTGTGTGTGTGTGTGAGTGTGAATGTGTGTGTGAGTGTGTGTGTGTGTGAGAGTGTGTGTGTGAGAGAGCGTGTGTGAGTGGACTGGTAATCCCTACGTTATGGGGACAAAATGTCCCCACAAAGATGGCAATATATGGCAACATTTTTTGGTCCCCATGAAGAAAACATCTTATAAATCAGACTAATTGATGTTTTTTTGAAAATGTAAAAATGCAGAATGTCTCCTGTGATGGGTAGGTTTAGGGGCATGGGCAGTGTAGGGGGATAGAATATACGGTCTGTACGGTATAAAAACCATTACGCCTATGGAAAGTCCCAATAAAACATGAAAACCTAACGTGTGTGTGTGTGTGTGTGTGTGTGTGTGTGTGTGTGTGTGTGTGTGTGTGAGAGAGAGAGAGAGAGAGAGAGACGTTGGCTTCTGTCCCGCACTGACCCAGATGGGCAGTAATTCTACATGATCACTGGATTACTGTGAGGAGGGGAAGGTGATTGTCACACCATCATCATGTGCTGAGAGAGGATCGGGGGTTGATGCGTGTGCTCCTTCACTGACCGCCCGTCTCTATAATCCTGGAGCTGGACTAACATGAGTGTCACACACTGAGAGAATCTTATGGAGTTTGGATGGATTGAAGTGTGTGTATCTGATCTCAGATATCTGGGTCACATTTCACTCGAAAAAAATAAAAATAACATTCCCTCTCTCTCTCAAACACACACTCACTCACACTCTCTCAAACACACACTCACTTTCTCACACTCTCACACACACTCACACACGCTCACACACTGATCATGTTTAGCTTCATAATGCATGTGGACAAAGTGCAGGTCTGTATTCATGACAACCCGACAGGCCATAAAACACACTTGCCTCGTGTCTCAGTCACACAGCATCACATCTGCAGATTTTCACACTCAGTTTCTCCTTATATGGCAAACACACACCAACACATCTGCAGACTAAGCAACAACTCCAGCAAGAACACAAACACCAGCTTCACATGAGCCGTGCAGTCGTGCTGCTCGTTCACTCAT
This sequence comes from Gobio gobio, assembly GCF_949357685.1. Taxonomy (NCBI): domain Eukaryota; kingdom Metazoa; phylum Chordata; class Actinopteri; order Cypriniformes; family Gobionidae; genus Gobio; species Gobio gobio. The sequence goes on along the minus strand of NC_137116.1, from coordinate 8,829,211 downwards.
CACATACACACGAGAACTGATAGCAGAATCTCCTCATGAGAGCAATCACACACACACACACACACACACACACACACTCATGATCAAATCTTCACAGTACTGTATATGGTTCAGAGATTGGACTGACAGATGATGCACTCTAGTGGCTGAACACACACACACTTTCATATCAGCGCTTCTAATAAAGCCTGCTCAACAACATAAACTCTCATTTACAGGACACTCAATTACATTTACATTTATATTAAAGACACATTATTTTCCAAAAACAGGCAAATATCATTCATTATTGGTGCACGGTCACAGACTCTCTGTTCTCTTATGGGTTTTGAGACCCTAAGAAAGTCCATCCATCAATCCATCCGTCCGTCCGTCCATTCATCCATCTTATCATCTATCTATTCATCCAGTCATCTGTCTATCTATCTATCTATCTATCTATCTATCTATCTATCTATCTATCTATCTATCTATCTATCTATCTATCTATCTATCTATCTATCCATCAATCCATCCATGAATCTGTCTGTCTATCCATCCATCCATCCATAAATCCGTCTGTCCGTCCATTCATCCATCTATTCATCTATCTATTCATCCAGTCATCCATCTATCTATCTATCATCTATTCGTCCATCAATCCGTCCATCCATCCATCTATGTATCTGTCTTTCCATCCATCTATTCATCTATGTATCTGTCTGTCCATCCATCCATCCGTCCATGTATCTGTCTGTCTATCCATCCGTCCATGTATCTGTCTGTCTATCCATCCATCCATGTATCTGTTTTTCTCTCCATCCATCCGTGTATCTGTCTGTCTATCTATCTATCTATCTATCTATCTATCTATCTATCTATCTATCTATCTATCTATCTATCTATCTATCTATCTATCTATCTATCTATCTATCCATCCATCCATGCATGTATCTGTCTGACTATCCATCCATCCATGTATCTGTTTGTCTCTCCATCCATCTATCTGTCTGTCAGTCTATCCATCCATCCATCCATCCATCCATGTATCTGTCTGTCTATCCATCCATCCATGTATCTGTTTGTCTCTCCATCCATCTGTCTGTCTGTCTCTCCATCCATCTGTCTGTCTATCCATCCATCCATCCATCCATCCATGTATCTGTCTGTCTATCCATCCATCCATCCATCCATCCATGTATCTATTTGTCTCTCCATCCATCCATATATCTGTCTGTCTGTCTATCCATCCATCCATCCGTGTATCTATCTGTCTATCCATCCATCCGTGTATCTGTCCATCGATCCATCAATGTATCTGTCTGTCTATCCATCGATCCATGTATCTGTTTGTCTCTCCATCCATCCATCTGTCTGTCTATCCATCCATCCATCCATCCATCCGTGTATCTGTCTGTCTATCCATCCATCCATACACCTGTCTGTCCATCTATCCATTCATCCATGTTTCTGTCTGTCTATCCATACATCCATGTATCTGTCTGTCTATCCATCCATCCATCTATCTGTCTTTCTATCCATGTATCTGTCTGTCTGTCTGTCTATCCATCCATCCATCTATCTGTCTTTCTATCCATGTGTCTGTCTGTCTGTCTGTCTGTCTGTCTGTCTGTCTATCCATCCATCCATCTATCTGTCTTTCTATCCATGTATCTGTCTGTCTGTCTGTCTATCCATCCATCCATCAATCTATGCATCTGTCTGTCTATCCATGTATCTCTGTCTATCCATCCATCCATCCATCTATCTGTCTTTCTATCCATGTATCTATCTGTCTATCCATCCATCCATACACCTGTCTGTCTATCTATCCATTCATCCATGTATCTGACTGTCTATCCATACATCCATGTATCTGTCTGTCTATCCATCCATCCATCTATCTGTCTTTCTATCCATGTATCTGTCTGTCTGTCTGTCTATCCATCCATCCATCAATCTATGCATCTGTCTGTCTATCCATGTATCTCTGTCTATCCATCCATCGATCTATCTGTCTGTCTATCCATGTATCTCTGTCTATCCATCCATCCATCTATCTATCTGTCTTTCTATCCATGTATCTGTCTGTCTATCCATCCATCCATCCATCCATCCATCTATGCATCTGTCTGTCTATCCATGTATCTCTGTCTATCCATCCATCCATCCATCCCAGGGCTCGACATTAACGCTTGTCCGGGACAAGTGGATTTTTTGAAGGGCAAGTGAAAGAGAATTTTACTTGCCCGACGGACAAGTAGCCTGATAAAACGTCATTAACAAAACATAACTAGGGAATCACCAAAATGCAAGAATGATTCTGCATTCATTACTGTAAGTGGCGATTGACAGTGGATGATAATAATGTATAATGAACTGACGGTAACTAACGTTGCACTGTTTACGCTCGCGCAGCCTCTCCAGGAGAAATCGAAACAAATGTGCACCGCTCACACAGCGAAACTCCGTTAACACACTGCCGTAAAAATGTAGAAATTGAGTTTATTTATATTTATAACATGATACAGTTGCAACGTCACATTACCAAGAGTGCTGTTTTCCTGAATAACATCACGACTGAAAATGACACTGATTTCATTTGACAGTTCCATAAAAAATTATTAACATTAAGTCACTTACATTTTAGATGCAATATTTAGTGTTTTTGTTCTAATTCAGCAGCGAAAATAGTTCCAAAAGATCACAGGAGAACGCGTGTCACAGCAACAGCGTGTTAGTGAATGATTCAGCGTTTCGAATGAATCGATAGAATCAAAGATTCAATGAACTATTCGTAAACGACCGCCTCATTCTTGAATGAATCAGTGTTTGAACGAATCGACTCAATGACTCGCTCATTCAGACGGTCACCTGCCGCCACCTACTGGTGGTTTAGTTTCATCTTTCCAACATTTCTTATTTGTATATTCAAAAAATATTTAAAACAATCTCATAACATTATGCAGTTGTAATTTTTCAGTGTCAATTATTTAATTTTACTGGTAACAGCCAGTGTCATCTTCTAATTTAATTTATTGATCCAATTTAAGAATATAAAAGGAAATCTGAATCATAAAAAAGATTAGGGGAAAAATGCCCTTTATAAAAAGGTAAAAATATCTCAAATATGCATATGTCAAAGCTGATTGAACACAGGTGAGAATATTGCTTCAGAATAAATGTTATTTACAACACACACAAAAAAAAAAAAAAAAAAAAAAAATTCCGGATCTATCTACCCATAACGGTTTTCCACAAAATCCCCATAGAAAGTTTATGAAGTGAAATAAGTGGACAGAAAGGGCAGTGTGAAGGAAGAATGGAGGATGAAAGAAAGGGACAAACAAAGCCTGCAGTGTTTTTGCAGAAAAGAGTCATCTGCATGAAAAAGGAACAGAATGGAGGGATGACACAAACAGACGAATGAAAGAGAGAGAGAGGGATGATGAAGTCACGAGAGAGTAGAGCTGGTCAGTGTATGAAAGGGAGATGATAAACTATGAATGCTTGATGTACTACGCAACTTTCACAACTCAAAACTTCCCCTTCAGTCCATCAAGAGCTTTTACTCAAACTAACTGCTAATGTTTGTTTCTTTAGGAAATATAAGACATCAGATGAAGGCATGTATATATATAATTTAAGTCAGTATCAATAAGCATGAGCAGCTGAAGAGCTCTGATCACTGAACACAGTCTGAGCGACATATCAGTGCTGATTGGTTTATGAATCTCTCACAATATAATTAGCGGTTCAAGACAGTAGCGCTGAAACCCTATTGTAATTGTTACATTTTCCAAGGATCAGAATTGTCCCCTAAAAGTGATCGGTCAGACCAAACCACAAGTGGTAGAGTCTTGAAACTTTGAGGGGTGGTAGTACTCACACCTTCTACAGCGTCACCAAGGCGCGGCCCAATTGGCCTGACGGGGGCGCTACAGCGGTCAAAAATAGCTCATAACTCCTAAACCGCATGCCTTGGATTTGCTCTACTTCAGGCCACATTTTTGAGAAATTTTGGATATTTTGAAAAACCTACTCGCAAACTATTCCTGGTCGGAACCAAACCAGTGCAGAAATATTCTCTGGAGAGTGAATATCAATATTCATAAAAAATTCTAAATTTCAATTCACGGTCGCTACGGGGAGCCAAAATGTTCGATGTGACCGGGGCCACTTTTACTAAAATGGCTAGAACTCGTGAACGGAAAGATATTAACCGAGAAATTATAAACTTGGGACACATGTGTATGAGCTCAATCTGAGGTAGAGGTCTGTATAGCCAATATTTTATATTTGTTATCCCAGTCACTTTCTTTCTTTAGGGGAAATTTTAATCTGGAAACGAGCATTCAATTTAGCGGGATCGGTCGGGTCGGGAAGAAAATCATTCCAAGCGGGTGAACACAAGAGTGAATTTTAAGCGGGAACGGGTGGGTGCGGAAAAGAACCTAGCGAGAACGGGACGGAAAAAAAACTGTCCCGCGCAGACCTCTAATCTGAGGTCACTTGAAAAAAATCATAGTGATTGGCCACTTGGTGGCATTTTAACAGGAAAAAAACCCTGAAAATGGCTATAACCGCCCAACCGTTAGTCCGATTGACTTGAAAATTGGCATGCAGTGTCTTTGTCCAAGGTTCCATTTATGTCTATGAGGACATTGGCGTATCTCTAACGACATGGCCGCCATCGGCCAATGAAATTTGAGCATCTATTAGACAAGGTTAATGGAGGCCAATCAGAATAAAACTCTGTTTGGGTTGTGCCAATGCCCTGAAAGAGCCTGAGAAGCTTCGAGCCAGTGCTTTTCACGGGAGTCACCTCCTTAGACTCGTGAATCCTTGTCGAGTCCAACGATACCAAACATGCCAGGTAGGTGGCTAGTCAGATCAAGACGAAACCACCCGCCGGAAATTCGAAAACATAGGTCAATAGCTCAACAATAATGCCCAAATGTCAAAGAAGTAGCAAAGAAAATCCAATCAATGTCGCCCATGGGTCATTTTTATGCTCTCATAAATATAACTGTCTATAATTTAAAAATGACGAAATTAGATATTTACATTAAATTGTACACACATATGTTTGAGCACACTCTGAGGACACCTATAAAAAGTGGTGGAGATCGGTCAATAGGTGGTGCTATAGGTTAACTGTCAAAAAACCTTTACAAACTTGTTTTTCCTTAGTAAATTGGTCTTTTCCATCTATGACCTAAGAGGTTACATGCTTGCTAAATAAAACATAATATATTTTTTACAAATATTTGTTCAAAGGCCTGAGCTGCATTCCACATTAACTTCACAGCTCGAGGCATAGTGTCTGTTTTTGTTTATCCTAAGGAATTGCATCAGAAACCTCACACACTTGTAGAGCGAGAGCAAAAAAACAGATTCAAATCGCACTGACAATTTAACGTTATATCTTCACTCTTCAGTGTGAAATGAATGAGGAAAGAGAAACACTGACCGCTCGCGCTGATTTCTCGCATCGTCTGCAACTTGCTCCGACTTTATAAGTTGAAATGACACGAGCTGTTTTCCTCTTCATTTGTCCTGATTTTTCGATCCATCTTCCCGTTGTCCGTCTCTCGCATGGTTTTCTGGAACCAGCTGCATTTCTCCACAGACACAACAGACTGACTATTAATTTTGTCCGAGCAGCAAACGAATCGTTCGATGGAATCGATTCTTTTCGACGATTCAGTGGAACGACTTGAGGGTGGAAAAATATTTGGAATAACTGATGTTAATATACAGTATATATTTATGTGTATATATATATGTATGTGTGTGTATGTATATATATATATATATATATATATATATATATATTAAATACACACACACATAATTAATCAAATCTTTAAAATAACTATAATCGAGACGATCAGAATTCGTGAAACAATGAATGAGTTTGTTTGTGTATAACGAGAGTTCATATTCTCCCTCAGGATCATGTACCATGAGCATCATATGACACACTGGATGCAAAAAGAGTCTTTGTGTTTCTTCTCTTCTCTGTGAAAGTCCAAAACATGCTTGTAAATCTTAATTCTGACATAAAAAGTCATGACCAGTGCATACAAATTGTCCATTACTGATAAAAATTGTCTCCCTACTTCATTCTCAATCTCTTCCCCGTGAAGATTAAGTCTGAATCTATCTTTCAAAAGTGCCTGTTTTTGGAAATAGTTGTTTAAAGGGGTCATGAAATGTATTTTATGTTTTTATGTTCCTTGAGTTAGCTTGTAATGTTAATAAGATATTATATATATATATATATATATATATATATATATATATATATATATATATATATATATATATATATATATATATATATATATATATATATATATATATATAGGAAAACAATTATTTTCAATAATTCAGACAATTATTTACTGTCTGAAATTATCTGTTTTTAAAACGCATCTCCTTTAAACGCGGAAGCAAGTTCGAATTTTAGCACTTGCGGTTCCACCGTCCCAAAGTCAATGGGTTTTTTGAATGGGATTTTGGAAATAAAATTTTGTATAATTATTATGTATATATAAATACACACACATGCATGTATATATTTAAGAAATATTTGCATGTATATACTGTATATATACAATCTATCTTGTATATAAATATAATTTTATAAAAAATATAACATATTTTTCTTAAATATATACATGTATGTGTGTGTATTTATTATACACAGTACACACACATATTATAAAAACACAAACCTTTGTTTTGGCTGTGATTAATCACGATTAATATTTCCCCAGCACTACGACATATTAATAAAAATGATTCCATTCTTTGTTATAAACAACATGAAGTGCATTAAACATTACATTATTTCAGGGTTTCCCAAACGGGTTCGGAAAGGAACGGCAGGGGGTTCATACATTTATGAAAAGCTAATGATTAATCAAATCATAAAAGGTTAAATGATGAGAAATAAATCATATTATAATTTATAATAAAAACAATCAAAGTAAAACATTAAACAAAAAAGATTAAATATGTTATTTTTTGTTTATGCCATGGAAAATTTCCATGTAATTATATAGTGTCACAATCACAAATGGTTATCACCAGAGGGCACTCCATCCCGGACTGTCACTTCATCTGAGGACTACATTTTCCAAATCACTCTCACTACCCCGGACTTCCTTCCTGATTACATCCACCTGCACCCCATTACCTTGGGTGCATCTCAATCAGCTCCCTAGTTCAGTAGTAGTCAGGGCACTGATTAGGGAGTCAGCTCATTGACTTATGTCCTGATCAGTGCCCTGACTACTGAACCAGGGAGCTGATTGAGACGCATGCCTTGTTAGCTCACACTTTATAAGCCTGGTCATCATGGGCGTGGTAGTGGGGGGAAAAGTGGACCTGACTACCCAGGGCCCCGTCTAGGGTGAGGGCCCTTTGAAAAGTCTGGAATATATTTTAACATGGAACATAGGGACTGCCTATGCATAGGGCCCAGGATTTTGTGCTACACCCCTGCTGGTCATGTCTGTCATTCATTGCAATGTCTTGTTTTGATCACACTGCATTTCTGAGCGGTTTCCCTGGTTTCATGTCTCTTGGTTTTGGATTTCTTGCCTGTATCTCCTGTCTTGTTTGCCTGATTGGACTGATTACCTGTTATGACCTCTTGCCTGTTTGTTGACTACGAGTGTGGATTACCCTTTAAAATAAAGCTGCGTTTGGATCCTCAACCTTCTGTCTCAGAGCAGTATGTTAGGTCACCTGACTAGGGGCCGGTCTGTGTGTGCAACTCCACAAAACTTTTGAGAAAGAATCATTTAAAAGATGAAAAAAGAAGGATTAGGGAGAATAAATTAATTCTGAATGATTTACTGCCATTTTGTGAATTAATATTATTAAGTAAGCATGTGATAAAAAATACAATAAAAAGTATTCTGATTATGAGGAGGCCTATTATTTAAAAAAAAAAACATAACAATCTAATTTATTAATCTAATTAATTTAATAATCAAGTATTTAATTTTCAGAATGCATGTAATCAGTTACCCAGCAATGATGATGATGACATAAAATGAGGACAAAAAGGTCATGATTATGACATAAAAAGCTAAGCTATGAGATAAAAAAGTTGAAATTGAGACAAAAGTTCATAAATTTGATAAAAAGGTTGAAATCATGAAATTTAGTGAACATTCTGGCAAGGTTCTCTCAAAGTTATGAACAAACGTTTTTCATGTTCATTATGAGGTATCTTTAATAAAATTCTCAAAACATTAATACAAACACATGATTTTTACATATGGAACTTTTTTAAAATGTTTTAGTTGGACGTCTAATGTTTAAAAAAAAAATTCTAGTGTGTCTACATTCAAAAGTAACGTTCCCATAATGTTTGTGAAATTATACAATTGAATGTTCTATTAACATTCATATAACAAAATAAATGAAGAAATAACACTTTCATAACTTAACGGGAACGTTCCTAAAACGTTCTTGTGTTTGCTTTTTATATCTTCATTTCGATTTAGTATGTCATAATGACTTATATTATGATTTACAAAGCATTTTTTTTTTAATATGTGCCATATACGTGACGTGTTTTCTACTGAAATACAAGACTTCGATCTTTGGTTGTCAAATGCATTCAAAATAAATGAGAACATAAGAAATTGAATCATGCAAACTACATTATGAACGGCTATAAATGATATAAAAAAATATCTTCTCTTCTCTGATGACGTGTTTACTGGCGCGAGGGCGGGGCGACCTGTCACTCACATGAGATCAACCAATAGCAAACCACAACCATCCAATCAATTCCACATGGACAAAATTTGTTCTTGTGGCAACTTTTTAAAGGGATAGTTGACACAAAAATGAAAATTCTGTCATCATTTACTCACCCTCAAGTTTTTCCAAACCTGTAGAAAATTGGCAGCATTTTGAGTGAACTATCGCTTTAAGGAAACCACGGTAAACATGTTTATTGTTAGTATGAAGTGATTGATGTAGGGGAAGCGGCGCCCTCTGCAGGTCTGCGGCCGCCACTGCGCTCATGCGACACATTCAAATATCCGAAGCAAAGCGTTCACACACCCAATCCTCTCATATTTGGACCGCTGTAATGCCCATGAATTGGAGCCAATATGCTTTATTATATATAAAAATATCCAGATATTACAGCTAAAATATCACTAGTCCGATATTCCTTGCAGAATTATCTGTTTTTCTACTTGCATACTAAATAATGGACAGACGCAGCGGGCAACCGCGTGACCACCGACGGCTGATTCGTCAGTATAGAGAGAAGCAGAAAAAACAATCACGGACATAGGGAGATTTCTGATTGGATTTTATCAAGTATCTGCGTTAACTAACTGTATGTTACGAATGAGAAATATTATCAGCAAAATACTTTTAAAAACGCGGGTTCCCTTGTGGAGCGATTGGTGAATGTGCGGACGCCAAACGCGGGTTAGCCCCTTTGTTCGTTAGCTTCAGTTCCTGGTGTTATTCACTGTGTGATGATCAGAATTCATAAAGGATCTATTAATTCAGCTCAAACTCTTCTGTTGTGAATTAAACTCATCTCAGGGCCAATCCTCGTTCTCGGAGGGAGCGTGAAAGCCGCCGTGGACTCTGGAGTAGTTGGTGTTTACGACAAAACACTTTCACCTGTTAGAGATCTGATTGTGAGTAAAATGATCATGTGTAAACTCATATTTCACATTAGCATATTTCTATGCTTGGCACATTTGTAAAGTAAAAGCGGCTAACACAAACTACCATGGAGATACCATGTGTTTGAACATTTACCATGGTAAATTCTTTGAAGTTTTCTTCAGAGTATCATGTAAATACACATTGTATATTATTGTGGTAATCATTTAGTAACATGGTAAATGTGAAACTATGATAGGAACATCTCAGTAGTTGTTCGTGTTGTATGAAGCTTAAGGCTTGAATTTCAGTAGTAAACAGACTGTGTAACATCATGTGTAACGCTGCAGAAATCAACAGTAACAATAATGGAGGGAAAGGCGTGTTACAGTGTCACTTCAGTCAGTCCGAGGCTGCTGTTTCTGCTCATTTCACTCAGAAATTACTAGTACGTTTCAGTGAGTACACAGAATTGCCAAGTAACATTTTGATTTAATAGAATGTCCTTGTAAGACAGTTTCATTTACAACTTCAAAACATATTTTTTTACAGTGCAATTTAATAGCAAACTTGTAATCAAAAGCACTTATTTTTAGGGATGCATGAAATATCGGCCACCATATCGCTATTGTCCAATATGTGTTCATTTTTAATTTTATTGGGATCGGCCAATATGTGTTCATTTTTAATATTATCGGCCGATATGTGTTCATTTTTTAAGGGATAGTTCAACCGAAAATGAAAACTGTCGTCATTCACTCGCCCTCAAGTCATCCTAGGTGTATATGACATTCTTCTTTCAGACGAATAAAATCTGAGTTATATTAAAAAAGTCCAGGCTAATCCAAGCATTATAATGGCAGTGATCGTAGCTCTGTTTTTGTAGTTTATAAAAAAAAAAATGCACCTGTCCGTCGAATAACGTGCTCCACACGGCTCCGGGGTGTTATTAAAGGCCTTCTGAAGCGAATCGATGCGTTTGTGTAAGAAAAATATCCATATTTAAAACTTTATCAAGTAAAGTTCCAGCCGATCGCCTTCCGTGGAAAAGTGTTGAAAGTGCCTTCTCGCAATTCAAGATGCGTACGTGACGTCATGTCACTTTCGATCGGCAGCGGCATTTTCAACATTTTTTCCATAAATTGAATACGGAAGGCAGTCAGCCGAAACTTTACTTTATAAAGTTTTAAATATGGATATTTTTCTTAAGGCCTGTACACACCGGGACGAATATCGCACGCGCTTATCGCCAGCGTTTTTCGTGACGTTTTTCGGCGCGTCTTGAGTGTTCACACCCAAGCGATTTTCACTGGCGCTGCGCCGAGTGAACGTGCACATTCAGTAGATGCGCTCCCGGTACACAAGGTGGTGCTGCGGCACTTTACGCTTCTGACACTCGCTTGTCACACAGAAGGAGAAGAGAGACCGTATTTACGTGCTTGCCAAAACCATAGACATATTATGTCTATGGCCAAAACCATTAACACACTTTTTACTAACTGGCAAGCAGCATTAGCAGTTCATCTTCTTCTTTGTCTACTTACTACTTCTTCGTCGTATCAATGTGTGCTCGGCAAGACCGCTCTGTCCTTGAGCGCCACCAAGTCGTGTTTTACTGTCACTTCAGCAGCTCCAGGCACGTTAACAAAAGCGCGGATCTCATTGGTCGGCCAGTTTTTAACGCGCCGCGTCAAAGTAAAAAAATGAACCCGAGGCGTTTTTTTTAAAATGACGCTTTTACGCCTGGCGTTTTACGCGTCGGTGTGCAGACTCACATTGGCGCCCATTGTTTAGTCACGAGGCGTTAAACGTCGGCGATAAACGCGCGCGAAAATCGTCCCGGTGTGAACAGGCCTTTACACAAACGCATTGATTCGCTTCAGAAGGCCTTTATTAACACCCCAGAGCCGCGTGGAGCACGTTATTCGACAGACAGATGCACTTTTTATGGACTTCAAAAACAGAGCAAACTATTACTGCTATTATAAGGCTTGGATTAGCCTGGACTTTTTTAATATAACTCAGATTGTGTTCGTCTGAAAGAAGAATGTCATATACACCTAGGATGACTCGAGGGTGAGTAAATCATGGGCTAATTTTCATTTTTGGGTGAACTATCCCTTTAAAGTTATCGGCCGATATGTGTTCATTTTTAATGTTATCGTACGATATGTGTTCATTTTTAATGTTATCGTACGATATGTGTTCATTTTTAATGTTATCGTACGATATGTGTTCATTTTTAATGTTATCGTACGATATGTGTTCATTTTTAATGTTATCGCCTGATATGTGTTCATTTTTGATGTTAATTAGTATCGGCCGATATGTGTTAATTTTTCATGTTATCGTCCGATACGTGTTCATTTTTAATGTTATCGTTATCGTTGGATACGTGTTCATTTTTTATTTTATCGTATCGTCCGATATGTGTGAACTTTCTATTCATCACAGAATCCAGACAAGAATGTATCATGGTTTCCACAGAAATATTAAGCATGCAAAAATGGTTTTCAACATTGATAAAATATAAATAATTGAGCATCAAATCACCATATTAGAATGATTTATGAATCATGTGACACTGAAGACTGGAGTAATGATGCTGAAAAATCAGCTTTGATCACAGGAATAAATTACAATATATATATATTAACATAGAGAACAGCTGCTTTACACTGGAATAATATTTCATTGTTTTTACTGTATTTTTGATCAATAAATGCAGCAGAAGAGACTCTTTAAATATTTTAATGTTTCCAAACTTTTGACCGGTACTGTATCATGTATATTATATATCACACTCTTCTCTCTGACTGATAACTTGATAACCTAAATTGAAACAAGCATTTCCTGTGAAGCTGCACATTATGTAATTGTGAAACGCGCTATGAACTTGATTTGAATTAAAGTGTCGTATTTCTCGTCCTCTCAGATGTAAGCCGGACCAGTTGTGACGCTGTGGTGTGCATTGACGGCATGGGGCTGGACTTTGACGTCAAGACGTTCTGCCACAACCTGCGGGCGACCAAACCGCCCTACGAGTGTCCGGTGGAAAGCTGCCGTAAGGTCTACAAAAGCTACAGCGGCATCGAGTACCACCTCTACCACTATGACCACGACAACCCGCTTCCGCCGCAGGGCAGCCCTCAGAAGAAGCGCAAGGGCCGGCCGCCGCGCTCCTCCCTGCCGGGCTCTGCCGACGGCCCCGATTCCAGCACGGGATCTGGGGTTACCGGGCAGGCGGCGACGCCGGGCAGCCCTGCCGAACACTCGGAATGCTCGCACTCGCCCGTTAGAGAGACTATGACCTACGCCGAAGCGCAACGGATGGTGGAGCTGGAGATCCGCGGGCGGGTTCACCGCATCAGCATCTTCGACAACCTGGATGTGGTTTCGGAGGAGGACAGTGGCGCAGAGGAGCCTCCGTCCTCGGGAGTGGGCGCATGTAACGGCGGCGAGTCCGGGGGAATCGGCAAGGACAGATTGGACAGTTCTGCAGCCAATGGGGAGAAAGGGACTCAGAAAACAGGAAAGCACAAGAGCAAAGAGAAAAAGAAGGACAGCAGCTCACACCATCACATGAACCCGCCCGGGCCGGCCGTCAAGCTGCCTGAGGTGGTGTTTCGAGAGCTGGATCAAGAGAGACCGGACGCGCCCCCTCGACCCATGTCTTACTACAGGTACTCCTCGAAACAGTTGCTGTACGCACATGCGTATGTGTGTAATTACTTTAGGTGAGATGTGATGAGTTTTTAAGTTCATCTTGTTCAGGGCTGAAATTTTAGCAAGTCAGCATTAAATAAAAACCCTTTCTTTAAAGGGGTGGTTGATTATGATTTGATTTTTTTTTACTTTAGTGAGTGTGTAATGTTGCTGTTTGAGCATAAACTACATCTGAGTTACGACGCTCAACGTTCAAAGCAAAGGGAGATATTCTCTTACAGAAATCACTTTTTAAGGACTACAACAAACGGCTGGTAGGGACTACAACAAGCTTTTTCACGGGTTAGGGACATCACTTACCCTAACATTTACATAAACCCCGCCCCCGGGAACATGTTGAGAAGAGGAAGAGTTGTTGTAGTCGAGCACATTTGGGAGTCGCTCAAGCTGTCGTCCGTCTGTCACATTTATTGCGATACAGTACGAACACAAATGCAATAGCATGTCATGAAAGCAAGGTGACAACATAAGTTATAACCGTAATTAAACTAAACTATCCCTGTTCTCTCTTCGTGCAGAAGATATTCTCTGACTCTGTGCATCTCACAACAATTCCAACACCGGCCATTTATAGATTATCATGACAGAATATGCTAATCTATGACTTGAAGATTAACTCATAAATTCATTAACTAACCGTTCAGAAACGTCCGGTCTCATTCTACATGTTGTCACTTCTTCTTGAGTCTCTCCATCATTGTCCGACTCCGGTTTGATCATAAAAGGCTGAACGGTTCAGTCATTTTCAGTATGTGTCTGTGTGAGGTAATCGGAGCTGCTAACATGAGCTCTTGAAGCTCCGCCCTCTTCCTGAAAGGGGGCGGGGAGCAGCAGCTCTTTTGCATTTAAAGGGACACACAAAAACGGCGCGTTTTGGGTTAGAAAATTTCCTTCCTTGAAATCCAGTAGTCAACTTTAAAATAGAGTCAGCCATGCACTTCTAAAAGGTTTTTGGTTGTTTTTTCATTAATACATAAGTCATCACCAGCATTTAGGTATCAACAGTAAAGACAGGGAAACATGACAAGAGCATACTGGTCTGTTTTCCAACAATAATGCATTTCCACTCTGTGTTGTCAGCCATTTGAAGAGCTTTTGGAGAAAATTAAGGGAATTAAACTAAAAGCACAAACCAAACCAAAAGAAAACGACATCAACAACAAAAAAGCTAAAAACAAATATTTAAACTGTGTCCTCGAATATACTAAATCAGGGCTTGATTTTGCCGGTGGGGAATTGATTGGATGGTTGTGGTTTGTTATTGGTGGATCTCGTGTGAGGTTGCCCCGCCCTCGTCATCAGAAAAGAGAAGAGATGTCGCTGTTATTCTGATTCAAGATTATTAAAACAATAATGATGTGCACCGATAGATCATTTAGAATAAACACTGAAATATTCCACACACAAAAAACAATAGTTAATTTTAGAGACTTTATTTTTTTTCTAATATTGCATTTCTGGTCTTTTTTTTTGCCTTGATGATTAATTGCACAGCTTCAAAAGAAATACATTTTCCACGTTTATGTAGCTTTAACTTTATTTAAAAGTATTTCTCAATGTGAAGTGAAACACCAGCTGATTTTGTGTGTGTTGTGTAATGATTTAGATTGTTGCAGCTCAATATATACTGCGATTAGGCAGTGACAAAACTAGACTGCTGCCATAACAAACAAAACACTCATTACACACACACACAGTGTAAATAGCAGATTTATTGTGCAGTGTGAACAGTTTGATTGATTGTAGTGGCAGTGTTTGTGAGTGTGTGGAGCTCTGTCAGCGACAGTGACAAGGGGATCATGGGATCATATTTTATATATCTCAAAATGTTTGTATTTACTCTCAGAAATATTTAGTAAAAGAGTGTTTTTTTGCCCCCCCATGAAAAAAGACATATTGTTACAGAGTAATTACAAATTGTTTACAGCAAAAACAATAGTTTTTAAATACAAATTATAATTTAGACATTGTGACCACTTAATGCGTTTTACCAAATGAACACAAAAGGAACATTTAAAATTAGGGACGCACGATGTACCGGCCGATAAAAGCAATTATGCCATTGGCCGATCGTTTTAAAAACAGCCGAATATCAGGGCCGATTATATCCTGTCAATCAAAGTGGGCAGGAAAAACGTGTCAAAATGCAACTCTTACAGTGTGTGTAGAAAATCTCTCTTGTGTTGAATTTAGGGCTGTTGAAGTTAAAGGATTAGTTCACTTCAGAATTCAAATTTCCTGATAATTTACTCACCGCCACATCATTCAAGGTGTTCATGTCTTTCTTTCTTCATTCTAAAAGAAATTTGGCTAGATAAGACCCTTATTCCTCGTCTGGGATCACGTCGAGCTCTTTGAAGCTGCATTGAAACTGCAATTTGGACCTTCAACCCATTGGTCCTGTTGAAGTCCAGTCCATTGTATGGAGAAAACTCCTGGAATTTTTTCCTCAAAAAAGAAAGAAAGACATGAACACCTTGCATGATGTGGGGGTGAGTAAATTATCAGGAAATTTGAATTCTGAAGTGAACTAATCCTTTAATGTGAAGGTAATGCATTGACACAGTTAAAAAAATAGCGACGTTAAAGCGGACCTGATGAATCGCCCGTAGTTCAGAGGTGCCAGGTCTTAGATCAGATTATTTGTATGAGCAGCTTTCACAATAAATGTATGCAAGCAGCTATAAGAAACATTTAGGGGGTCCCCGGGCCCCAGTTTGAAAACCCCTGGTTTACAGCATTAGTTGAGAGTTTTTCCTTGAGAAAATCAAACTGTCGGTATCAATTGGTTATCGGAGACATTTAGTACCGGTGCATTTCTATTTAAAATATCTCATATTTACACGAAGATACCAATATATAAAGTATGAATTATAATATATGAAAATGATACAAAGTGCAGTCTTCCTACAAAATGTTGCAACGGCAAAGCAAACACATTACATTGAACAAGTGGCATGTCTATTAGATTGCATGACATGTTTTTGTCCCATTCGTTGCTATGGTTATATCACTGTCAATCATCACATTTTCCGATCCAATCCCGCATTTAATTACGGTTGTCAATCCAGAAACTTTGAAGTGTGTGGCTAGCAGCATGAGAAATGAAACTTTTATTCAAAGTGTGCATGGGTTATAAACAAAGCGAGTGAAGAGCGCTGTCAATCACTTCAGAGCAACTCCACTGAGCTTCTGTTGTGCTGCTTGATCAGTTGACATTTTAAAGGTCCCATGATGTGGATTTTTTAAATTATTTTATAATGTTTCCAGAGGTGTACTTGTATTGTTGGAAGGGTTTTAAGGAGCGTGTCTGCTGTGAAATTTCAGTGAAAATGCCCACTGCTGTGATTGGCTGACATCTTTGCATTTGAAATGTGTATTACATTTGGAACCCCTCTTGAATACTTTTACTACGTTTTTTCGAGATGAACGAATCGTGAATGTGTTGATTATAGCATTATTTTTAGATCTTTCCCCATCACATGAAAGGCTGCAGTGATGAGCATTGAGTAGACAGACAGCCTGTTCATCACGTGAATGCAGTGATCTCGTCATTGCAGCGCTATTTCTCTCACAAAATGCTTGCACCACAACTAACAGCAAACACGACATCGATATGAATACAGTAAGAGCTTCGTTGTGCAGCATAACAGCGTCATTCATTATAACGGGAGTTTGGTCAAGTGTGCAGAGACACTCGCGACGTGTGATTGACAGCTCCGAACATTATAAAGAGAGTGTTCTTTGATCGCTCTATGTAGTTTAACACACTTTAAAGGGTTAGTTCACCCAAAAATGAAAATTCTGTCATTAATTACTCACCCTTATGTCGTTCGAGACCCGTAAGACCTCTGTTCATATTCGGAACACAAATGAAGATATTTTAGTTGAAAGCTGATGGCTCAGAAAGGCTTCAGTTAGGCCTCCATTGGCATTCAGTACACTTAAACTCCCAAGACCGATAAAAGGCACTTAAAATGTCATTACAAAGTCCATCTCACCACAGTGACTCTACAATAATCTTACGATGCGACGACAATAGTTTTTGTGCGCAAAAAAAAATCAAAATAACACCTTTATCCAGCTTGTTATTGCCTTCCGCGTGTGCCTCCACGACGCATGCGCGAGAATATGACGTAGCGCCGGGGCTCGGGATTCCATGAAATGCACACTTAAGCCCCATTTTGAGAACTACGCCGAGACCTAAAACACGATCAATGTAGAATCCAACAGCTGAGACACGCGCGTCTTCCTCTGATTGTAAACAAATCACTTCTGGGTCATCTGTCCGAACGCCGGATCTGCGTCATATTCTCGCGCATGCGTCGTGGAGGCACACACGGAAGGCAGTAACAAGTTGGAAAAAGGTGTTATTTTGATTTTTTGCGCACAAAAACTATTGTCGTCGCATCGTAAGATTATTGTAGAGTCACTGTGGTGAGATGGACTTTGTAACGATGTTTTGAGTGCCTTTTATCCGTCTTGGGAGTATAAGTGTACTGAATGCCAATGGAGGCCTTTCTCAGCCATCAGCTTTCAACAAAAATATCTTCATT
The DNA here is from genome assembly GCF_949357685.1 of Gobio gobio. NCBI lineage: Eukaryota > Metazoa > Chordata > Actinopteri > Cypriniformes > Gobionidae > Gobio > Gobio gobio. Next base: position 8,811,290 of record NC_137116.1, on the reverse strand, counting down.
TGTGTTCCGAATATGAACGGAGGTCTTACGGGTCTCGAACGACGTGAGGGTGAGTAATTAATGACAGAATTTTCATTTTTGGGTGAACTAACCCTTTAAATAACAGATTTCTTTCATGCTACTAAGAGAAACGATGTGAAGTTGATCGTTTAGTCACTGGCTTGATTCACTGATACATAAACAGTATTAAATGATTTAGAAAGAAAGTCTGTGAACTTGAGTGATTAGCTACACATCAGAAATCACTGATCACAGATCAGGCATTAATGAACACTGTTACTCACTGTTTGTGGCGGTGCTGTCGAATCCATACCGTAAAAGTCTTTTTGTTAAGCCTGTGCTGACATTGCAATTAAAATAAACAGAATCCATTCTCTCCACATTCTCTGGGCGGGCAAAGCAGAGTAGAGGGCTGCATTGGGATTGAGTCCCGCCGGGTCCCGCGGGACCCAACGTAAATCTCGCGGGAGCGGGCGGTTTGAATTTTTCTGCGGGCGGGAATGGGCGGCTAAAAAAAACACAGCGGGAATCGGCGGGATAGGGAGGTTGCCTAACGACATGATGGAGAAGATGTCAATAGATGATGTAGAAAAGAACCTCAAACGAGGTATTTACAGCACAAAAGCTAAACAAGGAAAGTCTGACATTTGGAGAAGTTTCTCAATTGTTTTGGTAGGCAAAATCATGCGGTATAACGTTATATGTATCCACATATTGCGCAGCTGGCAAATACATAGCTACTTGATCATAACGTTACCTCACCAAAAACGCTCAGCACTCCCTGCAGGTCAAGTTGACTGTTTGGTGTTTTTGACAAACAATACATAGAAGTTTAGTGAGTGGAAATGGATTGTTTCTAAATGTCCGTTTGCTATTTTGTATTCACATTACGTTCTGTTGAAGCATGTTTTCTCAGGTTTCCTTTCCGTCGGTCACGTTCGACGTACGACGAATTGGGATCTGTTTTTTGTTTCTCAATCTGTTTTTCTGTTTTCTGTTTTGCAAAGCAGTCTATTTTTATGTGCAAAGTTTTTGATAAAAACTAAATTATATTTGAATGTATTTGTCTTTTTTTTTTTTTTCATGCAGGCCAGGGAAACGAAACAAACAACCCCATGAATCTCTTTAATAATATCAATACAAATACGTGTTTTTTTTTTTCCTGCGGGAGGGGAGAAGACACAAAATCAATGCATCTCTATTATTGTGCGGGAATAAATTCTCAGAGTTCTGCGGGTGCGGGCGGGAGTGGACATACATATTGCGGGAGCGGGCGGGAGTGTAACACATACGTTGCGGGAGCGGGCGGTAATGGTCAGAAATTCGGCGGGCGGGAGCGGGATGAAGAAAACAGTCCCGCGCAGGGCTCTAAAGCAGAGGAAGGGGAGGTAACCTTTCCCCGTATGACGACATATAGGGAAGATTCCAGATCGGCTCATCTGCGCTTTCATTTTCTCAAAGGCAGAGCAGGACACCCAGGGCTTGGTTTACACCTATCTCCATTTCTAGCCACTGGGGGACCATAGACAGGCTAGGGAAGCTCATATTAATGTTAAAAATGTTCATGTCATGGGACCTTTTAATGCATTGTCATAATTACTAGTTATTTACCTATAACGTCCAATGTATTGCATCTGAGTGGGAATAGCAGTGATGTTAGAGTGTAAATCTGACGCCGCGTCTCCTCCTCCTCTCAGGTACATTGATAAGTCTGCCGAGGAGCTGGACGAAGAGGTGGAGTACGATATAGATGAAGAAGACTACATCTGGCTGGACATCATGAATGACAGGCGTCGTTCTGATGGGGTGGCGCCCATCCCTCAGGAAGTGTTTGAATGTCTGATGGACCGACTGGAGAAGGAGTCTTACTTCGAGAGCCACAACAAGGTGAGATTTGCAGCGGTGCTTTCTAAATGAAGTCTTAAAGTGCCCCATTATGCTTTTTCGGATATTACCTTTCATGTAGTGTGTAATAGAGCTGTTTGTGAATGTAAAAGGTCTGCAATGTTTCAAAGATCGTGATTCAAAGTGATTCTGAACTGAAACGAGTCGTCAGTAATTCAGTCTCACATACACTACGTAGGTTTGTATCTAATTTGCATAATGTCGCCTCTGGTCTTGATTGGCTGAACAGCGTCTCTTTGCCCCGCCCTCACTCACTGTAGTTGTATCTGAGACTGGAAGAGTTTGGTTGGTGTTGTTCATGTGGAGAAGACGCTGTTTTCTGCTGAGATTGATACGGTAAAACCCACGCCATCGTTACTGTTTGTATCACTGTGTGTCAAGAGCTGAGATTCAGATATGATAATGAGCGTTTGCTTTCTGACCAATCACAGCAGAGCAGCTCTCAGAGAGGCGGGGTTTAGAGAGACTGAATCCTTGATGGAAGCCACTGAGAGAAAAGAGAAAATAAAATGTGCGTGTAAACTAGGGCTGGACGATTCATCGAAAAGTAATCGAAACGAAATTCAGAACCTGTAACTGACGTAATTTTCCCATGTCAGTTATTTCGGTTTTAGTCACGTGACTCCCCCACCACAAAACTTTGTGATTTTGTATGTGTTTTAAGCCCTGCGAGTTTCAACATTGAAGCGATTTTAGACCATTGGATGCGTGTCATTATATTGAACTAATTCACTGATGCATCATTGTGACACACCAACACTCATACAGACAGTAGCTCGCACTGCACATCACGTGAAGATCGCGCGCAGAGATAAGCGCAGAAACTCACTGTCCTGTGATTCATCACTAAAGTAGCTTAGGAACTCAACCGTTATAGATTTGTCTACCTTTGAAGTAAATACAAACCACAGCTTCATGATTAATATAGACTGTATGACTAATTCACACACACAATCACTCTCATTAATGCATTCAAATAGATGTAATGTAGGCCTACTGTGCTCATTTATCTGATGTACAACAAACAGAAATCTGTAAGAAATGTTACGACCCATAGACAATAACTGCTGAAAGTGAGCGGTTTCCTTCAAGTATTTTAAAATCACAAAGAAATGCACTCTTTCGTTAGAAAAAACCCTTTAATAGTTGAGCATATTTACAGTACAAACCTTATCAGTGAACTATGAGGGCAAAAAAAAGGAAAGCAATAAAATAAGTAAGGGATAATTAGCGTCGGGTGGTTATTCGCCTTTACGTCGTGCATTAAAATCCTTTAATGCATGGCTAGCCGTGGGTTATCCCGCTTATACCATGGTTATATGCCAAGTTAAAAACAAGTTAAAGCTGTAACTGATGTTCACAGTGTAATTTTTAACAGATGGGTTAAAATGGCGGTTATTTTCTTAAGTTACGGCTCGTTAGTTCTAGCACTCTATCCGCTTTAAATAAAGTAGAGCCATCTTATTGTTTTTATTTGAACTTAATTATTCTTTAATGGATTTATTAAAATTATTTATGAATGACAGGCAACACTGAGAGTGACAAGGCAATCTTTATTTGAACTAATCATATCATGTATTTAAATGAATTATGTAGAGTGTGAAATAAAACCGGCGAAAAAAAACTATAAATATAAAGACGCATTACATTTATTGAAATGCATTAAATAAAATAAAAACAACAACAAAAATCAAACCGTTGGAAATTTCGTTTGGGGATTGTTTTACTCATCGTTATACTAATTGATGTTAAACTCAACATTTCCATTTATCGTGAAATTAGACATGGAAAAGGGTAGGGTTATTTTAGGTTTAGGCTTGGAGGTGAAATTATGTTTCGCTTTGCTTGTTGAGGTTCTAGATGTCAGTATGTCACGCAAAAATAAATGTTTACAGTAACGTTATACTGTTATATTGACGCAACTGTTAATGCGTTTTTCATAGCGACCCATGATAGATTTATTTCGTGTTTTTCCTAGAATGGGCAGTTTGTGACGTATTACAAAACATTCAGTGGCACATGCCAATTAAATACAGACGTGACACAAATAACACGTTTGAAAAAATATTACTGACTTTAATGCGTTTTCTTGACATTTAAAATACAACAAAATTAGGCTATTTATTTAGCATTTTGTGTCACAATTAAGTCAGTATAGGTGCTCTACATGGCGACATGTTCCTCGACTCTGTGTGATTCAGGTGTCATGTCAGTGTGTCGCGATAACGTCAGTGACACATGCCACTATCCACTGGCACATGCCAATGAAGACCGGATGTGCCAATACACATAGTGACATGTGCCATTGGCTTCTGTGCGTCAGATGTTATGTCACTTAAAGGGGTGGTTCCGTGTTTTTTTTCTAGGCTTGGTTGTGTTTATGGGGCGCAGTATAACATGTCTTAATGCTTTTTTTTTTTAAAAACGCCATATTTTTCTTACATTTTACCTTTATTCCACACCGCTGTCTCCACTGTCCTCTGAACGGCTCGTTTGCTTCCTGCTTCTGTGAAGCCCATCCCTCTGAAAAACGCAATGGTCTTAGATTGGTTAGATGGCCAAATGTAGTTTGTGGTTCTGCAACAGCTCTCTCTCTTTCGTATTGACTGCTACATGGCCTCGCCCACTTTGTTGCGTGTTCGCGGGGGCAGTGTTTATGTTAATAGCAAGGGTTTATGATGTCATCAACCCGGGAAGAAGCTTGTTGTAGTCCAAACCGGCCGTTTTTGTAGGCAATAAACTGCCATAACTTTAAAAGACAATATCTCCGTTTGCATTGAACTTTCAGCGCTGTAACTTTGCAGATACTGTTTATGCTCAAGCAGCAACATTTATGCTCAAGCATGCATCCACCCCTTTAATGTTAATGCTGCTTCTTTCACTCTGTTTGCAAGCGTAACTGTGTTACTATGGTTACCAATGTTTATAGTGGCGGGTTCATTTCATTTTTTGTAATCAAACTGAATGGAACTACCTGTGCATTAAACGGTTTTGCTGCACACCTTCATCCAATCAGAATCGAGTATTTAAACAAACCAAGGTATAAAAGCAAAATAATGGTTCATTAATCGTAATCGAGGTAAAATGTCCAATAAATGAGATTTTGATTTTAGGTCAAATCGTTCCAAACCTAATGTGAGAGACTCCAAAACAAAATTAGGAAGCTTTAAAATAGCACAATATGGACACTTTAAAGTTTTCCAGCAGCGTTTGAATGATTCTTCACATCATGTGTTGTTGAGGAGTGTGTGCTGTTAGTTTACTAAGTGATCAGGCGCTCCATTTTCACCTGCTAGAGCAGAAAACGGCTGAAAAACCCACAGACGCCTGTTGAAAGAGGAACTTGAGCCACACTAACGGACAGAAGATCACAGGGGGTTTAGCAGCATGTTGACAATAACACCCTTGCGTAGTGGAGGCAAGTTTTGCACACACCAGAAAATGTAAAAACCTAATAAAAAATGAACAAAAATTGGAAATTGTTAAATTAATTTAAATCTGATACTGTGTATAAGAGCTCTGTTTTATATGTATTAAAAAGTGTAGTTTAAACTTTAATTTCTTATAAAAATTTGGCATGCACAACATTTTTTGCTAAAAGCAGCAGAATTGGATGACATTTGGGCTTTTCGATTATGGCAAAAGTCATAAAGTCGCAGTCGTTTTGGGTAATATTGAGATTGTAATATCTTAAAATATTATTGACTTGATATGTCATGCTAGTGTTGGGCGATATGACCATGTTTTTTTTTCCTTATAATGATATATATCATAATATAGTTCATCGTTTTTCCTGGGTCAGAAATTGTCTTTAGTGTTGGATGAACACTGTCATCCTCACACAAAGTGCCCTACCCATGTGACCCAGTACTGACAATGAATCCAAATAAATCTCATTCTGTTTATTAAAACAATCACTGTCAGGACAAATCATAAAACAAATGTTCTTATAAATGTACAGATTTTTAAATATAAAATAGTTCTATGTAAAGTGACTGTTTTGAAAAGTGAACAACAAAGTAAGGAAACTGATTTGAGACAGACTTCTGAGGCAGCGTAACGGTTTGATGACCTACAACAAAACTAAAAGAATATATCATTACTACAATAGTAATTTCCTGCTAGAAATAACATCAAAAGTGGAAAGAGTCGGTCATAATGTGCATTTACACACAAACTGACCACTAACTTTCAGACACTATGGCTGAATCCGAAATCACTCCCTATACCCTTAAATAGGGCACTATTTGAGGGGACAGCCGTTTGTAGTGGTGTCCGAAACCATAGTGGACGTTATTGAGTGCACTCATTCTATCCCACATTGCACAGCAATAACGAGTGAACAGCCGATGTACACACCGAGACTGTCCGAATTCACTCACTCGTTTTCCTTCACTCCTGATCTGTATTAGTGGACTAAAGTAGGGAATCGTGATTGAGGGATTTCAGATCCTATATTTATTTTTTAGCTCATCATGAAATGGAACAGACATGATTGTTGGATATCAAAGGCTGCAAAGGATACATTTATGGCCCTGTTTACTTTACACCGTGACCTGGTTTTAAGATGCATTTTGGTTGATCAGATCAAAAGTGGACGACACCAAATACAGGTGTAAATGGTTTGAACTTGTCCACTTTCAACCTCTTCCAGAGTTAGTTGAAAACACTTTCCAGGGCTCCAGACTAACTTTTTTCACTAGGAGCACAGTGGCCCCCAACTGAAAATTTTAGGGGCACAACCAGAAATTTTAGGGGCGCACACCGTAAATCAACATGCTAACCAAATCTACTAATTTCCACTGTTTTACTAATAGGGATCGGTATCATTAAGGTTTTAATGGTATTACTACTCTTACCGATACTGCTTATCGATCCGGTACTTTAACAGTATTCTTACCGGTTCTTTTTATTATACTTTATATATTTTTTTTATAAAAAAAAAAAAACATAATTAAGAACATAATTAACATGGCTTTATAATCTGAAAAGTAAAATATCTATAGCAAAAGAAACCGCAAAGTTTGAACAAAAATATAAAACATCTATTTGTAAATGGACCAGTGTGCAGGCATCCGGAAGGTCTGCTAACATTAATATTACTTAGAAAGAACAAACCTACAAAGAAATCTAATAAAGCAATGAAATGTAAAATAACACTGCATAGTTTTCACTGTATAAATTGATAGATTAATGCTTATAAAAGCTAAAGTTATTCATTCAAGAGATGTGGATATTATCTTTTTGCCTTTTGTTCGTTTTGAATTAATGGCTCAATCGTCCGCAGGTTTATTAGATGCTGCCCCTTTAAGACCGATCAATGTAGAACTAATAGCCTAATATCATATTCTCCTATTTCTCCAAACTATTTACGCCCATTTAAGATATAAACTGTTAAAATAACTACTCTCCAATCCGGTCATTTTGACACTGGCTATTTGTTGTTTATTTGATGGTTTAGACGCGCACACGAAGCCTACAATATAATGTGCAAATCGGTCAATTTCGCAGCACACACACATAAACCGCCTTGAAGTTGGAAACAGCGTCTCTTGCACGTATTATTGTGCATTTAATAGCTCTTTATTATCAAACACGTCCCGCTGTTTAGCATCAGTAGAGACTGCAGTTTACAACAATCACTGAATCTGACGTTTAGTTTAGGTTTAGGGAGAAATGACAGCTCAGCTGTGAAGGGAAGATGAGCTCGACGGAACACGGCTATAGGAATAGTTTTACCTCATATCATCTTTTTATAATTCTTGAAAGCCAAAATCGAAAATAAAATTAGATTAATATCACAGCACATCCCTAAAGTTTAAGAAGACTAAACTTTTGTGTAGTTCTCTTGGCCATCGTCACTCATTAAAGCTGACGGTGGTGTTGTTCGCTGGAGCTCCACGTGACAGTGCTCGCTCGCTTTCTCTCTCTTCTGGATTGCGAATGGCAAAAATGCATCACGGACAAATGGTTTAATATTATCTCATATAGAAACGGCTGGCAAAGATAGAATTTGCCAGACATAACGTCTATCAATTATAATTAGTAAGTGTATTTTCTTAATTTCTCCAGTACCGACAGCAGGCAAATTTACTGGTCGCACATGTGCGACTGGATGTAAAATTCAGTCGCACACTCTCAAATTTTAGTCGCAAAATGCGACCATTTAGTCGCACTCTGGAGCCCTGCTTTCTACCGGATTGTTCGAACAGCCACTAAAAGACTCTACTCTCCACCCACTGACCTAACGCGTAAACATTATGGGAAGAGCGCTAGCCAGACGGGATTTAAACTTTGTCGCCTGGAGACCCAAGTTTGGTTTGAAGATGTAAAATATACCAAGCACAATGTTCTCTCGCCATTTCTGATTTCTAACACACACAGAGCAGAAACTAAATCTAGTCCATTAGATTAATAGATCTGAAAAAGTTCATATATTTCCCCACCCATAGACCCTCCCATTGAAGAAATCAGGACACAGGTGGTTGAAAGTGGACACCTCACCAAAAAAAATAAACACGGCAAGATTTACACTCAAGATTCTGAGTAGAAACGGCAGAATTGAGACGTTTTTATATTTATATTCCATGGTGGAACTAAGCTTTCATGCATCACTGCTGGCGTTTGAGTGTGTCATGGATTCCCACACACACTCTCTCTCACACGCACTCACTCACTCACTCACTCACTCACACTCTCTCTCTGTCACACACACACACACACACACACAGACATGATTGCCGATGCTAATGCGCTGCTCCTCTCCCTCAGGGCGACCCCAGCTCTCTGATCGATGAAGATGCCGTGTGCTGTATCTGTAACGACGGCGAGTGTCAGAATAGCAACGTCATCCTGTTCTGTGACATGTGTAACCTGGCAGTGCATCAGGAGTGCTACGGCGTTCCCTACATCCCCGAGGGCCAGTGGTTGTGTCGGCGCTGCCTGCAGTCGCCCTCCCGAGCCGTGGACTGCGCCCTCTGCCCCAACAAGGGTGGTGCTTTCAAGCAGACGGACGACGCGCGCTGGGCACATGTAGTGTGTGCGCTCTGGATCCCAGAGGTGAGCGTTTCAGTGTGTTTTGCGTTGACGCATTCAGGTATCGTTTCCCTCACACAGTTTCCGTCTTTCCTTACAGGTGTGTTTTGCTAATACGGTCTTCCTGGAACCCATCGACAGCATCGAGCACATCCCTCCTGCCCGCTGGAAGCTGACCTGCTACATCTGCAAACAACGCGGCTCTGGCGCCTGCATCCAGTGCCACAAAGCCAACTGCTACACCGCCTTCCACGTCACCTGCGCTCAACAGGCCGGACTCTACATGAAGATGGAGCCTGTGCGCGAAACCGGTGCTAACGGGACTTCCTTTAGCGTCCGCAAAACTGCCTACTGTGACATTCACACGCCACCAGGCTCCGCCCGGCCGCTGGCAGGTGTGGGCGGGGCCAGCGTGGGCTCCTCCCACAGCGAGGGCGAGGCAGAGGATGAGGAGGATACGGCAGGCGGCGAGGAGGACGGGAAGGGCTGGAGTTCGGAGCGGGCGAAGAGGGCCAAAGCAAAATCAAGGCTGAAGATGAAGAGGGCTAGAAAGATCCTGGCCGAGAGGAGAGCAGCTGCACCGGTGGTGTCAGTGCCCTGTATTCCACCACACAAGTATGCAATTTATTTGCTTTTATCAACAAAAAAATTATTCATAAATAATTTGGGAGTTGTCGACCGATTGATGGAATTTGAAATCATCGGCGTTGACCGTTACATTTCTCTGTTTGCATCGAAAAACGCAATGGTCTTAGATTGGTTAGATGGCCAAATGTAGTTTGTAGTTCTGCAACAGCTCTCTCTCTTTCGTATTGACTGCTACATGGCCTCGCCCACTTTGTTGCGTGTTCGCGGGGGCAGTGTTTATGTTAATAGCAAGGGTTTATGATGTCACCAACCCGGGAAGAAGTTTGTTGTAGTCCAAACCGGCCGTTTTTGTAGGCAAAAAACTGCCATAACTTTAAAAGACAATATCTCCGTTTGCATTGAACTTTCAGCGCTGTAACTTTGCAGATACTGTTTATGCTCAAGCAGCAACATTACACACTAAAAAGTGAAATCGCATGCAACCACCCCTTTAATGGTCGAATGAAGTGCGGAAAGTAAACTTATTCAAGAGTAGACATTGATAGTGGATTTTACCGATAACTAGTAGGGCTGTGCAATATTGAAGAAAAGTGCGATATGCAATACCTTGTTAAATAATGCGATATTCGATATGCGATACAATATTGCTTTAAGTGTGTAAAATCTGTTTAAATTATATTAAAACAAAATATTTAAAAACTGAGAATGGTACCATTTATGTGTTTTACATTCTTCCTGGGAAAAGAAAGCATCGCTACAAGTTCTGAAAGTGACCAGCAGTGTTATAGCAAAAATTAATGTCACAAATCTGACAATATCATTTTAACGTCAATGTAAACAAGCAAAAAATGTAATGCCAATATTTAAATACCAAAAACTCTTTGCTTGACTTGGAAATTGTTATATCAACCTAAAACTTAACATCAAGAACATCTAGGTAAACAAAGACACCTGAACTAGGGGTGGACGATTATTTTTGTCATTTTAATTTTCTTTGTTATTAAAAATAAATAAGAACTAAAAACAGTAGTCTTCACATTAATTAAATATACACTGATACATAATAAAGCTACAAAGGTTATTCAGCCAAGAGCAGAGAGTGATTTTCTCTTTTTCTTTTGTTGTTTGACAGACAGGGGCAGGTTTACTATATTAGCAGGTTTACTATATTAACAGGCTGTCACTTTAAGACCTAATGTATGGATCCTATTGACACGCATTCGGTTTCTTTCCCGAACGGATATTGTTCACTTAAAGCATAACCGACTGTGTTTACATGAATACTCATCAAGACAGCCATTTTGACATAACTGTGTGTGTATTTGACAGTTTGAGTGTGTAACAAGGAACGAAACAAAACTGAAGGGATCGCACACTTTCAGAGAGGCGGAGACAGCAGACAACGCGAGACTGCAAGGAGTTGTTTTTCGCAAGTTATTGCGTTTAATAACTCTTTTTAACGTCAAGCAAGTCACATAAGTAGTTGTGTGCCCAGTCTATTCTCTGTTATATGCGTCAACCTAAAACGTACACTTTTCACAATGTTGAAGTAGCCTATTAAAATCATTCAGATATTGCGTGCCGTTGCGATATGCATTTCGCGATATTCCGATAATTTCGATATATTGCACAGCCCTAATAACTAGGTTGGACACACTGGCGATAACCGATTATTCAACGGATAGTTTTTAAAATTGGATACTGAATAAAACCAACCCGATTAAACGGCCAACCTCTATTCAAGAGCACTGTTGTGAAGGAGCTGATGGAGTTGAGTGTGTCGTGTCTTCTGGTTTAGGTTGAGTAAGATCACCAGTAACCTGACGGTGCAGAGGAAAAGTCAGTTCATGCAGAGACTGCACAGCTACTGGACGCTGAAGAGACAGAGCCGGAACGGCGTTCCTCTCCTGCGACGCCTGCAGACACACCTTCAGTCCCAACGCAACGCCGAGCCGCTCCCCGCCACGGTCAGTCTCGCGTTTCATACCTGCAAACTGGTCCCTTTTCTAAAAAGCACAGCGGCTGTGGTTTACCAGGGTAACGCTAGATTCCTGCAGTGTCGTAAGCACCTACTGTCAGAGAGTGAAATTGCATTTTCATTCAGCTGGTGGGTCAAAAAGAAGCTCATGTGAAGCTGAAGTGTTTATCATTATACAAAACGTTTTTTGTTTTTGTCAAAACCTGTTATTTGAACTGTAAAGTTGTTATAATCATAATTTTTTGGTTTGGATGTTGCTCTACCCAACCCATATGGTATGAAATTTTATTTGTGCAGGTCTTAAAAAGCCTTGCATTTGATTTTAAAAACAGGGTAACACTTTATTTTACAGTTTCATTGTTACATGTAGTTACTATAGTAATAACAGTGCATTTAGCGTAATTACACTGCCACACGGACACCTTTTAAAATAAAGCGTAAACAGATACCCTGACCATGTGGGTTCGTTGTGGAGAAATACGAGTTTGTCATTGTGTGTTTGTGTGTGTTCGAACAGAGGGACGGCGAGGAAAAGCACTCGGTGTTGAAGGAGCAGTTGAAAGCGTGGCAGAGACTCCGGCACGACCTGGAGCGAGCCCGACTGCTGGTGGAGCTCATCCGAAAGAGAGAGAAGCTCAAGAGAGAGACTGTGAGACTTCAAGGGTTTAATTCTATAAACCAGACACGTGCTCTGATCAACCTTAAGCGCTTCAGTTTTCAGCAGAAGTCAACATGAAATCAAAACTGACCCCATTGACAGGCAGTCGCAGCAAACCCTTTAAGTTAACACACCTTTGTAGCAACCGTTCTGGTGCTGAACACCAGTTTCATCATCCAGTCAATTCCCATTGGATGAAATCAAGGCATGCCCGGCATTGAATTGAACAAGAACAGATGTAGGGCGGGGCTTGATTTTGTGGGGGATTGATTGGATGGTTGTGGTTTGCTATTGGTGGATCTTGTGTGAGTGACAGGTTACCAGTAAACACGTCATCAGAGAAGAGATATCGTATTGACTCTTGATATTGATATATTGCTATTGAGCTGTACTAATTGTTTAATTTGACTTGCATGCTGTTATTTTGACTAACGAGTACTTCCGTGTCCGTTCAGATCAAGGTGCAGGAGATGGCGTTAGAGATGCAGTTGACTCCATTCCTGGTGTTGTTGCGCAGCACTCTAGAACAACTGCAGGAGAGAGACACCAGCAACTTCTTCACTGAGCCTGTACCTTTGAGTGAGGTAAACACACACACACACACACACACACACACACACACACACACACACACACACACACTTAAACACTACTACACAAATTCACACTCTCTCTCACACATACATTCACACATTCTCTCACACACACAGACACACACTCTCACACTCACACACACTCACACATTACACACATACATACACTGCACACAAACACCCTCACACACTACACACATTCGCTCTCTCACAAACAAACACACACTCACACATACATACATGCACACACACACACACACACACACACACACACACACACACACACACACACACACACACACACACACACACACACACACACACACACACACACACACACACACACACTCACACTCACACTCACACTCACACTCACACTCACACTCACACACTCACACACACACTCACACATTACACACACACACACACACTCACACACACGCTAACTCACAAACACACACACACACACTCACTCACACATTACACACACACGCTAACTCACAAACACGCACTCACACATTTTCACACACACATTACACACATGCACTGCACACACACATTCACACACTACACACATTCACTCTCACAAACAAACTCACACATATACACACACACACACACACACTCACTCACTCACTCACTCACTCACTCACACACTACACATGCTAATTCACAAACACACACTCACTCACTCACTCACACTCACACATGCACACACACATTCACTCACACATTACACACACACACTCACTCATTCACACACTACACACACAACACTCTCACACACTAACTCACTAACACACTCACTCACATGCACACTCACATATACACTCATACACTCAGTAACACGCATGCACACACACACACTAACACTCACTCACACACATATGCACACACAATCACTTTCACGCATACATAATCACTCTCACCCACACCCACACACGCACTCTCACCCACACACACACACACACACACACACACACACACACACACACACACACACACACACACACACATACACTCTCTCCCTCACACAGCGTCCTTGAAATTACCAAAAAGTACCAATAAATCACGTATCTGGTACGCTGTGTGTTCGCTGGGAAGGGTTTGCATGCAGGTATGATTCTATTCATCAGGAGCGTTACATAATGTGAAGCTGTTTTTGCACTGATTTCTTTTTTGCACTGCCAGAATTAGCATCCATTATGTAGCTCTCTAAACACTTTAAATACGACCTCTTCTCTGTGTGTGTTGTGTGTTCTCCAGGTCCCAGATTACCTGGACCACATCGAGCGTCCGATGGATTTCCAGACCATGTGGAAGTGTTTAGAGTCGCACCGCTATCTCAGCTTTGAAGCTTTCGAGTCTGACTTTCTGTTGATCGTCAACAACTGTTTGAAGTACAACGCCAAAGACACTATTTTCTACCGCGCCGCGCTGAGATTGCGAGAGGCAGGCAGCTCCGTTTTAAGGCATGCACGTAGACAGGCAGAGAGGATCGGCTTGGATTATGAGACGGGACTGCATCTTCCTCGAGAACCGAGCCCGGACTCACCGCACGAGCGGGAGAGAGAACGAGAGCGGGACAAAGAGCGAGACCGAGAGAGGTCAGCATCGCTCCTTGACGACGGTGAGCTGGCTTTCTCTCTTCTACATCTCATTCATTTCGTTTCAAAGAGTTTCAGGTTGGGTAAAGTCAATGTCCTGTCTCGCTCACAGATTTCCTGCCGGACAGTCGGCGGCGCTTGCCTCCCGAGGAGCAGCTGCAGATGCTGCAGGCGCGCTATGAAGAGGCCATGTCAGGGAAGCACAGCATCGGTCAGTCGCGGCGAGCCAAAGCCCTGAAGAAAGAGATGACGGTGCTGAAGCGTAAGCTGGCGCACCAGCGCGAGGGCATCTGTGGCCTGGGCAGCCACGAGTCGGGTCTGTCGCTGGAGCGCGGCTCGGTCCTCACACATCACACCTCGGGAGGAGCCCGTCACGATGAAGGAGAGAGCAGCAGCCACGAGATCAGTGGGAAAGGTCAGAAAACACCTCACAAATACCTCAGATAACACTTGCATCCTGTCCTAACCAGACACGGCGCTGTGATAAAATGGTAAGCAGAGTTTTTGTCCTAGTGATTTGCGATGAGCGTCAGGAGATTTAGAGACTGTTTCTGCGACGTCACTGCTGGAACAACAACATGCTAAGTATGACACTGATCATTTCAGGTACTGAAATACTTGAATATCAATTATAGCCATTCTGAAAGTGGATAAATCTTGACAATAAATGAAAGGAAACAAGAAAGTTCAAACTGTGAACAAGTGTATTCTGTTATAGGGGTGAAACGGTTCAAGGGGGAAAGAATCAAACCATACGGTTCTCCACTCATGGTTCGGCACACACTTGCTCCACGGTTCATCTCAAATCTGATGACGCATTTATAATATGGTTTGTTGAACATAATAGGGCTGTGCGATATTGAAGAAAAATGCGATATCCTTGTTAAATAATGCGATATGCGATACGATATTGCTTTAAGTTGTGTAAAATCTATTTCTTTCCCCAACTGATATCTTTCACTTAAAGCATAACCGACTGTGTTTACATGAATACTCATCAAGACATAACTGTGTGTGCAAGGGCGTAGATTTGGTTTGAACATTGGGGGGGTTGAACGTTGGTATGCTGCTTGTTTTTTTATTGTGATTTCCATCCATCCAGGCCTACATGCTTTAACTGATTACAAATTCAACATATACAAATATGAAAGAGACAACATTTAGACATATATTTTAAGATTTTTACATTCCACCTTAATGCATTTTTTAAAAATTTTTTAAGGGAAACACATCGGCTCTTGAACAACTGTAAATCATTGATAATTACAGACAATATTGAAAATTGAACTCGCAAAACAGACGGCTGCTTTGGTAACTTGTTATACTGATAGTTATAGCTAAATACATTGCAATGGATTAGCCAGCTAAAATATATGTGTTGTGTACTTAGCTATTACACAATATTCTCATACCTCATTCTCGGTACATGCTTTATTTTTATTTTTTTGCATTCCTCTCTGACCAGGAGTTAAATATAGTCCGCTGTGCAGCGCTTCTCTTCTTTTTTGGCGCTAACGTTACCCGTGTGCTCTCCCATTCCAACACCACTCGCGTTTTTTGGTGAAAGTGCGACTCATTGGTTGGGCGTTACCAATCGGTTCAATGGAGGGGGAGTATTTTTTTGTCTGATTTATTATGACAAACTCATATTTGATTAGGAACAAAATTATTGTTACAAAATAAATTAATTCTACATATTTTTCATTTGATGTACTGTGATTTTCATGTTAAATATTGGGGGGGGTTGTAACTGATGGATTTGAATATTCAATCCCCATAAACTACGCCCCTGTGTGTGTGTATTTGACAGTTTGAGTGTGTAACAAGACACGAAAAAAAGAACAGCTTGTGCGCACATTTCGGTGTTTGTCTCAGACAGCAGACAGCACGAGACTTCAAGGAGTTGTTTTTTGAAAGTTATTGCGTTTAATAACTCTTTTTGACATCAAGCAAGTCACATAAGTCACATAAGTCACAATAGTCGTGTGCCCAGTCTATTCTCTGCTATATGCGTCGACCTAAAACGTACACTTTTCACAATGTTGAAGTAGCCTATTAAAATCATTCAGATATTGCGTGCCATTGCGATATGTACATTTGCGATATTTCGGTATATTGCGCAGCCCTAGAACATAACGTGTAAAACAGGCAGACGGAGTTAGGTTAATGTATGTTTCTGTCGATGGATACACACTCTGGCTTCCCAATACATTTCAACAACAGCGATGATCTAAAAAGCGTGGACAAAACAGGCATTCTTGTATGCAAGCGCCGTCTGCTCGAACATGACTCGCTCAGTCATTTACGCCGCCATCACCGGGTGTTGGTAGCGCATGAGCGCAGGTGAGACCTGAACCCATACATAGTGTTTAAACTAAACTCATTTAAGCCTTGCCAATCTAAACATTCAAGAGCAAGACACGAAGGTGTGTGCGTGCTTGTGCGTGTGTGCATGTGTGCACTCATCTGAAGCAAAAAAGTGCGCAAATATTGAGTTCTCTTGAACGGAAACCGTGACCCTAAACCCGTGATACAGACCGAACCGTGAGTAATTTGAACCGTTATACCCCTATTCTGTCACACAACAGTCGTTAAATAAAAATAAATAATAAATAAAAATTTGCTGTGCGCTTTCAGAGAGGCTCCGTCCACACTCTCTTCTGATTGGCTGTGATATTGGATTAATTTGGTTGCGAGTGCAGTGCACCTGCAGAGAGACTCCGCCCACAAGCTCTTCTGATTGGCTGTGATTTTGGATTGATCTGGTTGCGAGTGCAGTGCGCTTGCAGAGAGGCTCCGGCTACAAGCTCTTCTGATTGGCTGTGTTTTTTATTTTAACGTACCTTGTAAAAGTGTTGTGTCGGGTGAGGACAGACAAACCACTTGTCGCTGGAATCTTATCGCATCACGCTGGTTAGGACACGGTTTAAGCGTTAGCAACTCGTCCATCACCATTTGTTCTTCTACAGACGTGATGCCTCAGGTCTGGTTTTGAGGATTGTTGAGGAGAGGTTTGCTGTTAGTTCACAAAACAAACTAGTTTTTTTCCTCTGATGTATGATTAGATGCATCCTGTGGACTTATGCTAAAGCAGAGACCTGAGCCATATCTAGAGAACAGAATAAAAATGATTCCCTCACTGTTATTATATATGCATTTTAAGTCATTTTAAAAACTAATGTTTGCTTGGGTCTATCTTTATTACAAAAAAATCTGATTACTCGATTAATCGTCATAAAAATCAACCAATTACTTGATTACCAAAATAATCATTAGTAATTGACAGTTCTAATTGTTACTTAATATAATATCAATTTACTTTACATTTCCTTATCTACTGCCTGGTGAGAACATAAATATTTACAAAGAATTTAACATTTTATTAAGAAATTTAAATGCTAATGTTTTCGTGGTTTCTAACATATAATAGTGGTCATTAACATTATGATTTTTTCATATCAATTCTCGCTGAAGAAAACTGCAATGTAGTGGATTTTGACCTTGAAACACCACTGCAGAAACGGATACTTTTCTAGTTGAAGAATTGAAAGAGTAAAAAGTAGTTTTTTTTCCTTCTGAAATGTAATTAAGTAAAAGTGCAAATGCCCCAAAACAATACTTGACTATAGTAATCAAGTAAAATGATTTTGACATTATTTCAAAAAAATGTTTCTTCCTCCAAAGGTTAAATGACTCTGTGATTGTTCTTTTTTAAATGGGCAAATATCCCGTCTTCCCTTTGTCTCTGTAGATCTGAGCACGTCGTCTTCGGCGCTGGCCCCTGAGGTCGGCCGGCGCACCTCTGTCCTCTTCTCCAAGAAGAACCCTAAAGCCGCCGGACCTCCCAAGCGCCCCGGACGACCCCCGAAGAACCGCGAGGCCTTGCACGGGCCGGGTGGGCTGAGCTCCAACTCCATCGGCCCACCGCAGCTTCCCTCGCTCAACCAGTCACGCAAGAGAAACCACAGCCCTCAGTCCAGCTCCAGCTCGGAGTCCGACAGCGAACACGATCACCTCATACTGGGTACGTCTGTGGCTCTGTTACACACCTCCTAGTGAGCTGCCTTGATGCACACTGTCTACAGAAGCTGACATGGTTAATGATTAGGTTCTCACATGAAGTGTAGAGTCACCTTACAAAGATTTCGGATGTTGCCAAGTTAACCAAACCATACTCTAATAAATATTTCATACACAGCAAGTCAGCAACCACAAATTATGGATAACAATGTCCATATTTAATTAAGGCATCTTTACACAGCCGAGTTAAAGCTGCACTATGTAACTTTTCCTATGTAACTGTTTATCATATTAGTAAATATTAGTAAATATGGTAAATATCAGTGAGATGTGTGGCTGGTCCACATTGCAGTGTAAACATGTAAATGTATGGTGGCGAGTAAATCTGTGATCCATGCTACTGCCCGTTATTTCAGTAATGCTGCAGCGTCTCAAATCTCCACATTAGCAGATGGAAGTTCGTTAGGTGACATTCTCAATTCATTAGAATTCATTACTTGTGACCCTGGAGCACAAAAGCAGTCACAAGTCTCATGGGGATATTCGTGGCAATAGCCAACAAAAAAATTTTGATGGGTCAAAATTATAGATTTTTTTTTTATGCCGAAAATCATTAGGATATTAAGTAAAGATCATGTTCCATGAAGATATTTTGTAAATGTCCTACTGTAAATATATATAAAATGTATTATTAGTAATATGCGTTGCTAAGGACTTAATGTGGACAACTTTAAAGGCGATTTTCTCAATATTTAGATTTTTTTGCACCCTCAGATTTCAGATTTTCAAATAGTTGTATCTCGGCCAAATATTGTCATATCATAACAAACCACACATCAATGGAAAGTTAATTTATTCAACTTTCATTTTATGTATACATCTAAATAAATAAAAAACCCTGACCCCTTATGACTGGTTTTGTGCTCACTTTTGTTTTGACTTCTGCCGTTGAATGTCACCGTTTCTATCATCACTGCTCATATTCACACACTGACTGAGGAAACTCCCACACTTCTCTGAGTCAGATGTTTTCTGTAAAGAGGCTTGAATGCTGGGAAGTCCCCACCACCGGAGGACTCTCGAAGACACGAGGATCAGAAAGCAGCCTGATTCACCAGAAACATCACTCTTTATTCAAATTACACCCTCACACATAATTCTCAATATCACCACTTGAATTAATAAACTAATTAATAATGAATTATACAACTACTGTATGTCCAACTTTATCAGCAATATATACTGTATATATCTCATCTCAACTGCTTGATTGTTTGTATCGATGTGACCGCTATCGCTCAGCTCTAATCTGATAAATGAAACCATAAGGTATGATGATATTATAAGCATATTAACATCATGGCTTTCTGTAAAGCTGCTTTAGAATAATGTGTATTGTGAAAAGCGCAATATAAGTAAATTTGACTTGACTGGACGTGAAGTACTAAAAAAAGCTTGAAGGTGAACTGACATGTGGAGAAGAGGTACGTGAAGATTCCCTGTGTGAATGAGCTGTAACAAACACACCAGTGTAATGTTTGAGTTTGTTTCTTCTTCTGTGCTCCTCTCAGATCTCCACAGTAATGGTTTCGGAGGAAGCGGTCAGCCGAAGACAGAGAGTTTTCTGGTGTACAGGAACGAGCGCAGTCTGCCCCGCTCCAGCTCCGACTCTGAGTCCACCAGCAGCAGCAGCAGCAGTGCCGCGTCCGACAGGACCAGGTACACACACACGCATCACTCACACACAGACACACTTACACGCATCACATACACATGCTCACACACACATACACATGCTACACACACACAGGCTACAAACGCACACCTCACACTCACATTTCACACACATACTCTCATGCACACACTCACACATGCCACACACACACTGTCATGGCTTTATGTTGCTCATAAACACAAAGCCTGTTTTATGCAATCAGGAGCTATAAATGCTATTTGTTCACTGTTTTCACTTTAAATCGGCAGCAAAATCCTTACTTAATTTACTGTATATACACCGATCAGGCATAACATTATGACTAATTGTGTTGGTCCCACTTTTGCTGCCAAAACAGTCCTGACCCGTCATGGCATGGACTCCACTAGACCCCTGAAGGTGTGCTGTGGTATCTGGCACCAAGATGTTAGCAGCAGATCATTTAAATCTTGTAAGTTGCGAGGTGGGGCCTCCATGGATCGGACTTGCTTGTTCAGCACATCCCACAGATGCTCGGTTGGATTGAGATCTGGGGAATTTGGAGGCCAAGTCAACACCTCAAACTCGTTGTTGTGCTCCTCAAACCCTTCTTGAACCATTTTTGCTTTGTGGCAGGCGCATTATCTGCTGAAAGAGCCACAGCCACCAGGGAATACCGTTTCCAAGGGTGTACATGGTGTGCAACAATGCTTAGGTAGGTGGTACGTGTCAAAGTAACATCCACATGGATGGCAGGACCCAAGGTTTCCCAGTAGAACATTGCCCAAAGCATCACACTGCCTCCGCCGGCTTGCCTTCTTCCCATAGTGCATCCTGGTGCCATGTGTTCCCCAGGTAAGCGACACACACGCACCCGGCCATCCACGTGATGTAAAAGACATGATTAATCAAACCAGGCCACCTTCTTCCATTGCTCAGTGGTCCAGTTCTGATGCTCACGTGCCCACTGTTGGCGCTTTCAGCAGTGGACAGGGGTCGGCATGGGCACTCTGACTGGTCTGCGCCTAAGCAGCCCCATACGCAACAAACTGTGATGCACTGTGTATTCTGACACCTTTCTAGAAGAACCAGCATTAACTTCTTGAGAAATTTGAGCTACAGTAGCTCGTCTGTTTGATCAGACCACATGGGCCAGCCTTCGCTCCCCACGTGCATCAATGAGCCTTGGCCGCCCATGACCCTGTCGCCGGTTCACCACTGTTCCTTCCTTGGAGCACTTTCGATAGATGCTGACCACTGCAGTCCGGGAACAGATGCTCTGACCCAGTCAAACTCGCTCAAATCCTTACGCTTGCCCATTTTTCCTGCTTCTAACACATCAACTTTGAGGACAAAAGGTTCACTTGCTGCCTAATATATCCCACCCACTAACAGGTGCTGTGATGAAGAGATAATCAGTGTTATTCACTTCACCGGTCATAATGTTGTTCCTGATCTGTGTATAACATGAATTACTTCCTGACACAGTCCTGTACAAAGTTTATAGTCCAGTGATTAACAAATACATGCTTATCTGTTTGAATAAGTCCAGTGTTTGACGCTTACTTTAGCGACACAATGAAAATGTACACTAGGTTTTTGCTTCAAACTTTTAAACCGCGCACGCGTGCGTGCGTGCGTGCGTGTGTGTGTATATACTATATATACTCCTGGTTCACTCCTGCAAGCGTAACTCTGTTGTTTTTCTCCTGGCAGCACCACTCCCTCTAAACAGGGTCGTGGGAAGGCTTCGTTCTCGCGCTCTGCGTTTCCGGACGACAGCAGCGAGGAGACGTCCGGCACGGAGAACGACTCCTACTCCATGGGAGGATCCCGAGGAGTGTCTCACTGTGAGTGCAGCAGACGCACACACTTTAGATATGTGCGCCGTTCATGGTCTGACCTGTGTGTGTGTGCGCAGTGGTTCGGAGCAGGAGCCGATCGGGATGCTGGATGAGTTCAGATGACTACAGTTCTCTGGACGCTCTCGATCTGGTGTGGGCTAAGTGCAGAGGATACCCATCATACCCCGCTCTGGTGAGCGTCACACCTAACACAGACTTCACTACATTTTCATTTGCACTGTATGTGAAACATGCCCAAAACATGGGTTATTGGGTTATATTTGATCCCAAAACCAAAAAGGCAGAAGGAAGAAATTGTTTTGCAGAAAGAACATCAAGCTTTTTGAAGCATTAAAGGTGAAGTATGTAGTTTCTGTGACTTACAACAAAACACGTCCCTTTCGTCCCTCCTTCACCTCAAACACCATTTGTTTCCATCCACCATTTATTGAAATTTGGGGATATTACATAAAAAAGTGCTGGATGGAAACGACAAGATGCGCATTAATTATAAAAAAAATATATAAATGTTTTTATTAGATAAGAAGACATGCGCATAAAGTGCGTTGGAAACACATTTGGGTTGTTGACGTGACATAGCATTTTCACTGTCACACAAGATAAAAAAGAATATTAGTATTGTCATCATTTATGCAAATGCAGTAAATGGTTAAACATTTCTTTGTCTTACATGGACCTGTTGATTAAAAAAAAACTGCTTTGTCTTTATATATTTTTTTTAAATTTTTGAGCCAAATCTCAAAAGTCTCAAGCATGGTTCAATAAATTACAACTTTTATCAATCGGTTTCCCAGGAAGTGATGATTTTGTTCTCTTGAACACATGGGAAAGAAACACCAAAGTTAAATTAAATGCATGACTGATGGTTGAACAGAAGGTGCTGTTGCTATGTGTGTCCAGCAGAGGGTGGCGCCACTCCACTTTTCTCAAGTTGAGACGTGTCATATCCTTCCCTCAGATCATTGATCCCAAAATGCCTCGAGAGGGCGTGTTCCACCGGGGCGTCCCGATCCCAGTCCCGCCTCTGGAGGTGCTGAAGCTGGGAGAGCAGATGACGCAGGAGGCGCGGGAACATCTCTTCCTCGTGCTCTTCTTCGACAACAAGAGGACCTGGTTAGTCACACGCTCATGTTCTTCCTCATGCTTTTGTGCTTTCATAGGACAGAGACTACAACTGTGCTGCTGTCTTTGCTTAGAGGTGTGCGTCTGACAGACACGATCATACATTTAACAGTCACCTAAAGTCTGGGGGACAGTAAGATTAGATTTTTGGGGGGCAAAATATTAATACTTTTATTCAGCAAGGACGCATTAAATTGATCAAAACTGACCGAAGATTCTATTTCAAATAAATGCTGTTCTTTTGAACTTTCTTTTCATCAAAGAATCCTGGAAAATAAAACTGTTTTCAACATTGATAATAATCATTAATGTTTCTTGAGCATCAAATCCTCATATTAGAATGATTTCTGAAGGATCATGTGACACTGAAGACTGGAGTAATGATGCTGAAAATTCAGCTTTGATCACGGGAATAAATGACACTTTACTAAATGTGACCCTGGACCACAAAACCAGTCATACGAGTACATTTTTTGATTGAGATTTATACATCATACAAAAGCTGAATAAATAATATTTCCATTGATGTGTTGTTTGTTAGGACAGGATTTGATATATTTACAGTAGGAAATTTACAAAAAATCTTCATTGAACATGATCTTTACTTAATATCCTGATGATTTTTGGCATAAAAGAAAACGGGATAATTTTGACCCATACAATGTATTGTTGGCTATTCATTTCACGTGACGTCACACCATTATAGGAACGCCCACCTCGAGGGCAAAACAAGGCTTTCCTCCCTTCCCTGCCAGTCATTTTTTACCAGGATTGTAGTAAGACGGTGATATTAAAAGACCAAATTCAATATACACCTTATTGTTGTTGCATACTTTGTACAGGCAAGAAAATGAACACAGAATATTAATGCAACACAAGGTTTCTCATTAATTGTTTTTCCCATTGAAAACCATTATAAAGAAAACGTGTTGCATTCATATTCTTGGCTCATCTACTCGCCGATATAGTATGCACCGTCAAAAAGGTGTAAACTGAATTTCATCTTTTAAAGGTGCACTATGTAACATTTTTCCAACTATTTGTAAATCGTGAGAAATTTTAACCAAGGAACCGGGACGTGTGAGGGAGTCGTCTGTCAATTGCCCTCGGTTTATTCTCACTGCAGTGTGCAAGTCATAGCAGCCGCCGAGGGAACGCACAGAGTAACGTCATAACATCCTTTTCAACACACTCAAATGTATCTAATATGATAAACAGAGCTGCGTTACCTCATACTCATGACCGGAAAAGCGGATATGGCGCCGGCGACTGTGGCATACTAAAAGTCCAGCTGCTCGCGAGGCGTGTGTTGCGTTCATCTTATTAACAATCGCTCCAGCTGCCTTGCTCAGCTCCACAACACGGTCCTGCTCTGCTTCATACTACAGTAACGTTAATAATTGCTTTCCTATCCCGATTCTTTTCCATCGGCTGTGAGGTGAAGACCACATGTCCCAAGTTCAAATGGTGCTTTTGTGCATTCACGAGTTTGAAGCGAATTTGCGTCTGACGCCCGAGTTAAAAAAATTGAACTTTGGCGTCAATTCGCGCCGCTTTAACCAATCAGGAGCCTGCTTGCTGCGGTCACGTGGTAAAGTGACATAATGAGAAACCCTGCATAATTTAAAAATACTACTATTGTGTCACAAAATGTAGTTTTAAGACTTTTTCAGGTGAGAATGTAGTTGTTTAAAGCTTAAATCTGTGGTTTATTTATAAAGAGAGCGCCTATTTAAAAAAAATGATCTTGTGTTTTTGGAGTTCCAGGCAATCACCGGGCACTCACCACTCATTAACCCCGGCGAGAGCAGCCTTTCCTCAGCCAGTCCTTCTGCCGTTTGCCGCTGGCTCTGATGTCCTGTAGTGGTGCATCTTGTGTAGATCTAACGGGCGATCTTTGGTGTGATGAATCTATCGTTTGTTTTCTGCCAAATCCTTTTGACTGAGGGCAAAGAGAAGTTTCATAACTTTATTTTTTAAGGATATTTAAATACACATGCAGTGAAGATAATGTAGGAGTCGCCTGGACCACATTTGTGTGGTTATTAATGTTTAATATATATTTTTAATGAAAATTAAAAGAGGCAGAGTGGTGTTTCATGACATATTTCTCCTGGAGCGCCTTGAATACGCGTCTATTTCGCTTCAAACGCTCGATTTCTACGCACGGATGGATTCAAAATTCACGCGTCAAACTAGACGCGGTAGATGCGATTTTGACGCTCTATTCGCGTTTGGTGTGAACGCAGCATAAGGGTGGGTTGCACTAATAAGAATTCTTTAGCCTGGCGTCGGTTCATCCTGATCAGCCCTTTAATTCTAACGGTCTTTCTTCATGGTTAATCTGTGTTTAAAATTAAGTGGTGTAACACAACTCGATTTAAAATGAAACCCAGATCAACAAATCTTTGATTAGCGTTAAACTTTGCTTTATTTAATCCTTATTAGTGCAACTCACCCTATAAGTGTTTTAAAAACGTCCCTCTGTTTTTAGTGATTGAAATACTGCAGCAGGTGCTGTATATGTATTACAAGTGGCCAAAACTTGCATCTTCTTCAAATTTTTTTGTTTTTAAGATGGAAATTTGACAGGCTTGCGCTGCAGTTCTATGGCTGTTTTGCCCTCCAGGGCTCCGCGACAGTCACGTGACTATGAATTGCCACACATATACCCGTGCGACTTATGACTGGTTTTGTGCTCCAGGGTCACATATTCTCATAGAAAACAGTTATTTTACATTGCAATAATATTTCACAATTTGACTGTATTAGATGAGACTAATTATACATTAAAAAGTCTGACCGACCCCTCACTTTTGAATGGTACTCTATATAAAATACATTGCAAATATTTGCTCTTTTTGTTTGCTTCAGTTCCGTAAGGGATTGAATTGAAGTAACTGTGTTTTATTAAAATATATTTTGTTCCTGTGAGAGAGGAAACTGTGTTTTCGGTCCTCATGTTTTCATGTTGATGATGTGAGGAATCTTCCACACATGCGTTTAGAGTTGTGTAGAAACCTCAGTTGGTAATTTTCCACAGTTAGACGTGTGGGTTGTGACAGATGTGTTCTTGGTCTCTTTGATTTTTTGAATCTGCTCGTGACTTACATCAGCGAGGGTCACATGTTTGTTCAGTAACGCTTTACAGTAAAGCTCCATTTATTAGCATTAGTTAATACACTAAGCATTTATTAACTATCAATCAACAACTGTATTTTTTATTAAACAACGTTTACACAGATTAATGCATTTTTTGCTCTTTGTAAATGTTAATTAATTCTTTAACTAATGGGAGCTTATTGTAAAGTGTTAGTTTATTCTTACATTTGCATTACATCATTCTCATATATTTTACAACTAAACGCATTTTGCTATAATTACTCTCATTCCGTGTCTAATCAACCAAATTTCAGAAACGTACATTTTTTTATTTTGTTAATATTTTTTCTGTACAAAGACAACATAAATAGTGACGAAAGCCAAAATATTAAATGTGATTGATTGTATTTTTACTGAGTAATCCACTGTTGTAAATTGTTGTAGAGGAGGATCAAAATGAAATTTTTCACCTGAGATTTGGAGCCAAATTATGGGGTGTTAAAATTAAAAAATAGTTAAAATAGCTTTTTCCCCATTTTTGAACGGTCACCGTTGGCATATAATGAAACACAGAATGCTAAGTCAACAGATTTCACTAATAGACCTACCAATCTCTGTGTGAAAATAAAAGAATGATGCTGCCATCTTTCGAAAGTCATTTTTACACCCCTGTAATTTGGCTTCAAATCTCAGATGAAAATTGTTGTTTTGACGATTGAAGATTGGATTACTCAGTCAATATAAATCTGAGACATTTAATATTTTGGCTTTCTTTAGAAAAAAAATATTTACAAAATCAAAACTGAGTATAGGGTCATTGGATCAAGGTCCCTGGCTGTCTCATTCCCATTACTGTAATGTTTCTAATGAATGGTCATTGTTCTTCATGGTCACACAATCATTACTGTAGCACCGCCATTTCCTGAAATCGTCATGGTTGATGTACGCAGGGGTTAATGGGTTCAATTTTCATTTTAAACAGTGCAAAAACTCTTAATGCGCTTTGTCATCAAGTGATGCTCTATAATGATCGTTGATGTTGATCTGCTCTGACCTTCTCATGAGAGACTTGAACTCTGTCAGCATCTCCGAACATCCGCTGCAGGCGAACAGAGAGAAATAGGCCAGAGGAAATGAGCATGAATATGCTGAATTTGAGAAAACAGAATGTTATACAAGGCACTAAATGTGTGTGTGTGTGTTTGTGTGTGTGTGTGTAGGCAATGGCTGCCGCGCTCCAAACTGGTTCCTCTGGGCGTCAATCAGGACCTGGACAAAGAGAAGATGCTGGAAGGCAGAAAGTCGAACATCAGGAAGTCGGTTCAGGTGGCGTATCACCGCGCCATGCAGCACCGCAACAAAGTCCAGGGCGACCCCAGCAGCGACACCAGCGACAGCGACTGAACACACACGGGTCACGACTCACACACTCTAATTCTCTACTCTGGTGCTAAAGTGCTTCACGTGTCATCAGGATGAGTGTTTCATGTTAGATGTGGCTGTATGCAGTCATAGATACACAGTCCATTTACCTCACACACTACAGCCAGTATTGAAGATTTGATCAAAACACTTTTTCTCAGACAAAAAAAATCACGATTCGAAAATGCACATGAAACCGCAACCCCAAGCACTGCAAAAAAAGATGTTCTTCCTCAGCGTTTCGCTCTCGTTTTCCAGCACAAATATCTAAACATTTACCGGAGAAGCGAAATGACTGAAGATATTGAATCTTGTTTTGACGAAGTGAGTTTATGGTTAAGATAAGGACAAATATCTGCCAGATTTGATTTTGTTTTATGTATAAACTCCCTTAAATGTTGACACCTTTTTCAGAAAACAAGACTTATTATATTTAAGAGTGTTTTGAAATTTGTACAAGAAAACAAGCGGAGGAACACAATTTTTTGCAGTGAATTTAGCACACCTGAACTGTGATCTGCTGTGGAGAATCCACGTAAATGTTGGTAACCGAGGCTGACATGAAGAGCATGCTACGCATTTATGGAGAGGATGCAGAAAAGTCAAATGTGGTGATGTATTTATTCGTTCTTCCAAACGCCCCTGATCTTCCCATGAAGTCCCCGCACACCCTCAGCTCGTGAAATGGTGAATCTGTCGGTGTTTGTTGTGTAAATCTCTTGTGCTCTGTGTTTTCTTTGAGAACGAATGAATGAATGAAAGAGTCCATGACTAACTGTTGTCTGATCATGTGCCAGTTCTGTCACTGTAGATCTTTTATATATATATAAATAATACATGCGATAGACTTTAATAAAAAAAGGTTTGAGTTTTGTACATCTGTTTCTTTGTTGTTGTGTTTTGAAGAATCAACGAGTCTGTACACCGATCAGGCATAACATTATGACCGGTGAAGTGAAAAACACTGATTATCTCTTCACGGCAACTGTTAGTGGGTGGGATATATTAGGCAGCAAGTGAACATTTTGTTCTCAAAGTTGATGTGTTAGAAGCAGGAAAAATAGGCAAGAGTAAGGATTTGAGCGGTCAGTATCTATCAAAAGTGCTCCAAGGAAGGAACTGGTGAACAGAAGACAGGGTCATGGCTCATTGATGAAGACAGGGCCAAGGCTCATTGATGCACGTGGGGAGCGAAGGCTTGAATCGAACAGACAAGCTACTGTAGCTCAAACCTTGGGTCCTGCCATCCATGCGGATGTTACTTTGACATGTGCCATCTAAAATATAAAAATTAAATTTCCAATTTAAACGGTCATAAATCTTGAATTCTTTGGCGCACAGACTTAAGTTTGGACTTGAAAAACCTGAAAAAAGAACAAAAATACCATTTTCCATTTTTATATGAAATCTATAGTTTTTTTTTTTTTCAAAACACATTTTAATCTAAAACTGTGAGTAAGTACGAAGTCATAAATCTAAACAAGTTGTGTTCCAAATCTGAGGTTGATATCTCCAATAATGTGCTTTCAGTCAGATTTTGTTTGGGTGCAGACTAGTAGATGAAATTCGTCTCCCTTTAATTTCCAATGCAAACGATACAAGTTTGAATGTTTTTTTCAGGCTCATGTAATCTTTTCGAATCATGTCTGATTATTTTTTTTGTGTTCACACAACGAACGCCGAAACCTTTACCAAGTTTTGTACCGTTCCGATAAAGTAAATAATAATAAAAAATATAAATATAAACCGTTTCAGTCAAAAACAACCGATCAGATCCAGAGGGTTAGCAACACACGAGTTACACACCAATACTCCCGGATTGGGGGTTTGTTTACTAATTTGAACAATAGTGTTAGCAATGCTAGCGTCCTGTTAGAACCGTTAATAACAGCAGTGACAGAGAAATAAATGCAGGAGACGAAGCAGAACTCGTTTTTGACACGCACACCTGTAAGACAGGTTATTGTCCTTCCCACCTATTGTTCTCAGAAACCTCACACACCCTCAGGCGCCGCGTTGAAACACGAGCATCAGCTGTCGACTTGGATATCTGGGAACAAAACAAGATAGCGTTTGATTTACGCACAAAATGTACGTACTTTCACAAACACTGCAGTTTCCTTCAGCTAATGCAAAGTTTCACACAGAAAGAGAGCGTAATTCTCGTTCTCTTGTGTCGATGTGAGATGATCTGTGTAATGTTATCTAGGTGTCGTCTCAAACAGAACGAGGCTTGTGTGAATGATATCCTGACAAATTCTCCCTGCTGTTTGAGTTATTAAACGCACGTTTGCACACTTCTATAGGCATGCGCTGGCTCATTGAGGAAAGAATATGCATACATGTTTAGGACACTGATGTAGGCCTAACCCTTTTTGGTAACACTTCACTTAAAGCCTTTATGTAAAGGTATTCATAATGTACGTTATAATGCATTATGTATTTTCATAAATAATTGCAACCAAAGTTAAAAATGCATTATAATATTTTCAGACATGTTCCATCTGAAACTGGTTGTTGCATTGTACTTTCTAAAGGTGTAACAATGAATAGATAAGTATTATGTTGTCATAATTGTGGTTAACTATTCATTTATTTATAAAGGCAATTCATACACACAATGACAAGTACACGCTGTAAACCCTAACACTCTAAATACTTAATTGGTTTGAGTAGGACCAACTTAAATGAAGTGTTATGAGTATTTTTCTTTTGAGTTCACAGCACTGACATAATTCAAGTCATCTGAACTGTTTCATTGTTTTGAGTTTTATGAACTCATTTCCTTTCATTTAGACGAACTTAAGCTTAACCGAAACTGAGCTGGGATTTATATTTCCCAGCATGCTTTGCCCATGGCACTCTAATGCTGCGTTCACACCAAACGCGAATAGAGCGTCAGGAGCGAGTGATTTCAATATTAAGTCAATGGAAAGGCGTGCTGACGCGCGTCTGGAGGTCCTGCGAGATGGACGCAATTCCGCCTCATTCGCGCGTCGGACACGAATTGAGCGTCTTGCGCGATATGCGTGTTATGCGCGAGTGATGCTTTTTGTGCATTCATGCGTTTGAAGCGAATTCGCGTCTGACGCCCGAGTTGAAAAATCTGAACTTTGGCGTCAATTCGCAACGCGTTAAACAATCAGGAGCCTGCTCGCTGCTGTCACGTTGTAAAGTGACGTGATGAGAAACCCTGCATAATTTCAAAATACTACTATTGTGTCACAAAATGTAGTTTTAAGACTTTTTCAGGTGAGAATGTAGTTGTTTAAAGCTTAAATCTGTGGTTTATTTATAAAGAGAGCGCCTATTTAAAAAAATAATCTTGTGTTTTTGGAGTTGTGAGATCCAGGCGATCACCGGGCGCTCAACACTCATTAACCCTGGCGAGAGCAGCCTTTCCTCGGCCAGTCCTTCTGCCGTTTGCCGCTGGCTCTGATGTCCTGTAGTGGTGCATCTTGTGTGGATCTAACGGGCGATCTTTGGTGTCATGAATCTATAATTTGCTGTCTGCCAAATCGTTTTGACTGAGGGCAAAGAGGAGTTTTTAAGGATATTTAAATACACATGCAGTGAAGATAATGTAGGAGTCGCCTGGACCACATTTGTGTGACTATTAATGTTTAATATATATTTTTAATGAAAATGAAAAGAGGCAGAGTGGTGTTTTATGACATATTTCTCCTGGAGCGCCTTGAACACGTGCCTATTTCGCTTCAAACGCTCAATTTATACGCGCGTCCAATTCACTGTGGACGCGCGAATGGATTCAAAATGTTCACCCGTCAAACTAGACACGGTAGACGCGATTTTGACGCTCTATTCGTGTTTGGTGTGAACGCAGCATAAAGGGAGAGTAAATGCTCAAATTAAGTGTTATATAATTTTTTTTTTCTGCAAGATTAATGGAAAGGGAGATTTAGTAGTGATTCATGTTTTGTTATAGTGAT
Organism: Gobio gobio; assembly: GCF_949357685.1. NCBI lineage: Eukaryota > Metazoa > Chordata > Actinopteri > Cypriniformes > Gobionidae > Gobio > Gobio gobio. The sequence goes on along the minus strand of NC_137116.1, from coordinate 8,779,752 downwards.
TTAGAAGAATATTCTAAATCCCATGCTATTGTTAACATGTTAGCAAATTAGCAAGTTGGTATTTTCTGAATTAGTTTGTTATAGCTAGCAAAATATTTATGTTGAGATAACCTGATCATTTTAAGTTAAATGTATAAATTAGTGTACTCAAATATAGATGAGTACAAAATAAAAAATCTATCAGTTTCTTAACTTAAAAAAACTCTCATTTAACTTTGAGTTCTGACAACTTATGGTTTACAGTGAAGTAAATAACTAATTTCATTTGCAAGAACTAAAAAAAGGATATTAATTGCATTCAAAATGTATGAGTTAGTTAACTCAGTACTTAAATTTAGGAGTAATTAACATGCATGAGTACTACAAATTCATTCTGCTTACTTAAAAATGGGAAAATCATAACTCAAAATATTTGACTGATGTATGTAACTGATTACCTCACACTTTTTGAGTTAGCCCAACTTATTCGGGTTTACTGTGTGTGTGTGTGTGTGTGTGTGTGTGTGTGTGTGTGTGTGTGTGTGTGTGTGTGTGTGTGTGTGTGTGTGTGTGTGTGTGTGTGTGTGAGTTTGAGTTTGAGTTAAGTACTGTATATATATTTAGCCTGACAAGCCAGACCCACATCAAGATGTTGGGTCTGGAAACTCACCATTGACAGGGCTCAATCCGAGGGGCGGGATAAACGGTTGTCTTTCAAATTCCCTCTGCACGCAATTTGATAGCGCCATAAGCGCCACAACCAACCAGAGCAAAGAAGAAGGTGAAGCCGAGCTAACGTTAGTTGATAGACTTTCGCCGTATCCGGTAGGCAAAACTTCGAACATATCTTCTTTTCTTATGGAATGACTTCAGTGCCGTTCTTTTCTCAAAGAAAAGCTTAACTCCAAGTCTTCCAGAGTCGCGGCCAAATTCGATTCAAAAGACTGCTGTTCGTCAGCTTCTTTGTTTACGAGTAACACACAGAACGTTAGCAACTCTGCCGTGACGTGCCGTCATTATGTTAAGCCCGCCCACCGACTCTACATACGCTGTGATTGGCCTGACCAGAGTTTGGTTTTTCCAGCTCTCAGGTCTACCGAGAGTTGCTAGACTACACTCGCGGCAAAATAGATTTTCTGCCGCTAGGGTGCGTCTAGATTTCTGGGCTAGTATACACTCACCTAAAGGATTATTAGGAACACCATACTAATACTGTGTTTGACCCCCTTTCGCCTTCAGAACTGCCTTAATTCTACGTGGCATTGATTCAACAAGGTGCTTGAAAGCATTCTTTAAAAATGTTGGCCCATATTGATAGGATAGCATCTTGCAGTTGATGGAGATTTGTGGGATGCACATCCAGGGCACGAAGCTCCCGTTCCACCACATCCCAAAGATGCTCTATTGGCTTGAGATCTGGTGACTGTGGGGGCCATTTTAGTACAGTGAACGCATTGTCATGTTCAAGAAACCAATTTGAAATGATTGGAGCTTTGTGACATGGTGCATTATCCTGCTGGAAGTAGCCATCAGAGGATGGGCACATGGTGGTCATAAAGGGATGGACATGGTCAGAAACAATGCTCAGGTAGGCCGTGGCATTTAAACGATGCCCAATTGGCACTAAGGGGCCTAAAGTATGCCAAGAAAACATCCCCCACACCATTACACCACCACCACCAGCCTGCACAGTGGTAACAAGGCATGATGGATCCATGTTCTCATTCTGTTTACGCCAAATTCTGACTCTACCATCTGAATGTCTCAACAGAAATCGAGACTCATCAGACCAGACAACATTTTTCCAGTCTTCAACTGCCTCTTTTTCCTATTTGTAGTGGAGATGAGTGGTACCCGGTGGGGTCTTCTGCTGTTGTAGTCCATCCGCCTCAAGGTTGTGCGTGTTGTGGCTTCACAAATGCTTTGCTGCATACCTCGGTTGTAACGAGTGGTTATTTCAGTCAAAGTTGCTCTTCTATCAGCTTGAATCAGTCGGCCCATTCTCCTCTGACCTCTAGCATCAACAAGGCATTTTCGCCCACAGGACTGCCGCATACTGGATGTTTTTCCCTTTTCACACCATTCTTTGTAAACCCTAGAAATGGTTGTGCGTGAAAATCCCAGTAACTGAGCAGATTGTGAAATACTCAGACCGGCCCGTCTGGCACCAACAACCATGCCACGCTCAAAATTGCTTAATCACCTTTCTTTCCCATTCTGACATTCAGTTTGGAGTTCAGGAGATTGTCTTGACCAAGACCACACCCCTATTGTTTGATTAGATAATTGCATTAATGAGAAATTGAACAGGTGTTCCTAATAATCCTTTAGGTAAGTGTATATTCAGTTCGATACTGAATTTTTTTGTGTAACTAGTGCATTAAAAAAGACTCAATTTATAATTTATTTGACTGTAAAAACAGCGATTTTGTAGTTGCATTTTTAGCGTGTTTCTAGCACATATCTAGCATGATTTTTCATTCACTGTCATGTTTGATCAAAGAAATACATAAAGTCTTAGCTCAGACTTTTGAACGATATAGTAGCTACACCAGCTTGTTCCCTCATTCCCTCAGGCAAAAGCAAATATACAAATAGGAAGGATAACAGACTTAATGTATGATATTTTATAGAAGTTAGTGATAAAATCTAATGGTCTAACCAAGATTACATACATACAGTAGAATTTTTCACATCGTAGTTGTGGTGAGATAATCGACACGCTGGTCTGTTATCTGTGTTTTTGTTGCAGTTCTCATATATGTATATACATACAGTATAGTGTAAACGAGTGATACAGCGGCTGTGTTCACCTCAGAAAGATCTTAAGATAACCTGCAGGAAACCTTGCTCTTGCAGCATGGCTCTTTTCCTGTCGAACGCGGCTTTGAAGTTCAGCGCTTTACCTGCAGAACTGCTGACTGTCACGTCTTCAAAGTCTTTCCGATCAACACACTCCTGCACAAACATCAGGCATATGCATTGATACGTCCCTTATATAGCCTATCTCTTATAAATGCAGCACTGACAGGTGAAGTGAATAACACTGATGATCTCTTCATCACGGCGCCTGTTAGTGGGTGCGATATATTAGGCAGCAAGTGAACATTTTGTATTCAAAGTTGATGTGTTAGAAGCAGGAAAAATGGGCAAGAGTAAGGATTTGAGCTCAAACCTTGGGTCCCGCCATCCATGTGGATGTTACTTTGACACATACCACCTACCTAAGCATTGTTGCAGACCATGTACACCCTTTCATGGAAACGGTATTCCCTGGTGGCTGTGGCTCTTTCAGCAGATAATGTGCCTGCCACAAAGCAAAAATGGTTCAGGAATGGTTTGAGGAGCACGAGTTTGAGGTGTTGACTTGGCCTCAAGTCCCCAGATCTCAGTCCAATCGAGCATCTGTGGGATGTGCTGAACAAACAAGTCCGATCCATGGAGGCCCCACCTCGCAACTTACAGGACTTAAAGGATCTGCTGCTAACATCTTGGTGCCAGATACCACAGCACACCTTCAGGGGTCTAGTGGAGTCCATGCCTTGACGGGTCAGGGCTGTTTTGACTGCAAAAGGGGGACCAACACAATATTAGGAATATTTTCCAATGACATTGGAACGTGGTATCCTAAAAATAACGTCTAAATTAACTGGTCAAAAATATGATTTAATATTGCTGAATCAACCTAAATACATTAATTTATACCAACAAACTTAATTTTTTATGGGTTAAATCCAGTAAAAACAGCTCTTTAAGGCAACAGTTGCAGATCACCACTCTGTCATATTGGTTGCAGGAAGGCAGATGAAAATAATAAATCCAAAATTACAGATTTAATAGTATTTCTAGCAAACAGACAATCAGGCAGCAACAGCAGTGACTGAAAAGGAAGAACTTGTATAGGAACACAAACAAGGTAACGAGCAAACACAGTTGAACAGAATGAAGGTAACCATGGTAACAAAGGAGTGACGGGAAACTGTACAAAGGAGTAAATTAATAAATCAGAATACAAACAGAAAGTCCAAACACCAACAGACATGTGACACACTCTTTACAGTGTATCTGGGCTGCGTTCCACTCCACTTTTAGACACGCACTTGCGAACTTCCCTAAGCACTTCCCCTTGGGGGAATCCCTGCCGACGTTTTGAAGTTGCGCTCGACTTCGTGAAGTGGATGAGGGAAGTTTATATGGACAGACCCTCGCTTCACTCGATTTCGGGAGGAGATTGGAGCTTTAGCTTTAATTTCTACATTTCTATAACTGATTATTTGACACCAACATAATGAATTGTTCTGCATCTGCGAGAGTGTGGGTGGGCTTTTGATATCGCGCTTCTACTTCCTCCTTGGTCACTAATGCGCAGACTCCGGTCCCGAGGTCACTACTGCGCAGACTCCGGTCCCGAGGTCACTACTGCGCAGACTCCGGTCCTGAGGTCACTACTGCGCAGACTCCGGTCCCGAGGTCACTACTGCGCAGACTCCGGTCCCGAGGTCACTACTGCGCAGACTCCGGTCCTGAGGTCACTACTGCACAGACTCCGGTCCCGAGGTCACTACTGCACAGACTCCGGTCCTGAGGTCACTACTGCACAGACTCCGGTCCTGAGGTCACTACTGCGCAGACTCCGGTCCTGAGGTCACTACTGCACAGACTCCGGTCCTGAGGTCACTACGGCACAGACTCCGGTCCCGAGGTCACTACTGCGCAGACTCCGGTCCCGAGGTCACTACTGCACAGACTCCGGTCCCGAGGTCACTACTGCACAGACTCCGGTCCCGAGGTCACTACTGCACAGACTCCGGTCCCGAGGTCACTACTGTGCAGACTCCGGTCCCGAGGTCACTACTGCACAGACTCCGGTCCCGAGGTCACTACTGCGCAGACTCCGGACCCGAGGTCACTACTGCGCAGACTCCGGTCCCGAGGTCACTACTGTGCAGACTCCGGACCCGAGGTCACTACTGCGCAGACTGAATATTTTTGAATATTTTAATCCAATATTGTGCCTCTAAAACGGTCTCTTGATATTATTTCTCGGTCGAAGCGTTGCTCTGAAATGGCACTGTCTGATTGTTTCATGTCCCCTATATAGTGCACTATCTGAATCGTTTCCTATCCCTTATATAGTGCACTGTCTGATCATTCCATATCCCCTATATAGTGACTGTCTGATTGCTCCCTATCCCCTATATAGTGCACTGTCTGATCGTTCCCTATCACCTATATAGTGCACTGTCTAATCATTCCCTATCCCCTATATAGTGCACTGTCTGATCGCTCCCTATCCCCTATATAGTGCACTGTCTTATCATTCCCTATCCTCTATACAGTGCACTGTCTGATCATTCCCTATCCTCTATATAGTGCACTGTCTGATCGTTCCCTATCCTCTATATAGTGCACTGTCTGATTGTTCCCTATCCCCTATATAGTGCACTGTCTGATCATTCCCTATCCCCTATATAGTGCTCTGACTGATTGTCCCCTATCCCATAGTGCACTTCATCCCGTCTCTGATGCACAATCAAATGATCATGACAGAAATTCTCAAGGTAATTGTGTTTTATTGTTGTCTATAGATTATGTTTTGCCTCTGTTGAAGGCAGTGGAGTTCAGGGGTGTGAATGTGCTTTGGGTAAAGAAGTCATCAGCTAAATGCATGTAAATGAATGTTAATTAATGCGGAAGCCGGTGACCTTTTGAAGCGAACGAGGCGCCGGAATTCCGGTGATTTGCGTCACCAGAACCTGTCCGTCCGCCCACAGCGATCTCACACTCACTCTCAACTCTACACAACTCTACTCTCACGCGCTTCTGCCTCTCACGCGCCTGGACTGGCTTTATTGGAGAATGTATACATAACAAACGCCGAATGTTTTTATCTGTCAGCCATGTCCAGCCCGTCGCTGAGCGCTCGTGTAGTTCTGCTGTTTGTTCTGTGTCAATGGTCGCTGTGTGTGAAGATCCTCCGCCGTGATGTTCTTCGAGTCAGAGAGGTGAGCTGATTCTTCTCAAGTTACTTTACTCTTAATCTGGTGTTATAGTCTCTCTGTGGCAAGAGCCCGTGTGTTCACAGATAAACCATGGGAATCAATAGTAACCCGGTGACACACCAGCTGTTGTTTCATATGAAACTACCTAAACTTCATAACTTCTCATGAGAAAATATCAGGATAACAACTAACGCCTATGTGTACCTACACACTTGTTTTATGATTCTTATCTACAGTGTATGTACACTTACAGGCAAAATTGGAACACTCTTACCTTTTTGCAAATCTACTACTTTTCTTAAATCATTAGATAGTGATGGCCAATCAGCATATATTAGAGCAATGGAGACTTTATCTAATATTTTGGTCATTATACATAATTCCCATGTTTGCATTTGCATGCTGTTCAAAACTGTGGACTTTTTACACATCACTGACCCAAATATCCCAGACTGCACTGGGCTCATAACTATATCTTGAAGATATATCTTGAAAATGTTCTCCACATATTAATGCATTTTACCAACGATATACTCTCATATTATCATAAATGTGTGTGTGTTTCCAGTCACTCGGGGTGAGCGAGAGAAACTCAGAGAAGGAAAATGAAGAGGAGGTTTTGGTCATCTTCAAATTTCCCCTTTACTTTTTGGTTGAATTTGTAGAGGATCGATATTTGAAATGTCCAAAAAATGAAAATATGATTTAAAATAGGAATGTTACATAAAACAAACTTTGTCAATCGTTTGAAAGCAGAGAAATAGTGCACATCACTAAATTATACATGGCAAACAAAATCACATGAACGAACATTCAATGTCATTTATGTTCGCTGTAGATGTTCGAGCTCTTGCATGCATTATGTGTTATAATGCTGTTACAATTACTACAAATATCATGAGCATGCATTACATGCAGGATTCCAGTTCAATATGGTCAAGATTAAAACAAATATCTGTTGGAGATATTCATGCGCTCGATCTGTTTGTCTCTGAAGTTTAAGAGCGACTCTCTTCATGCTGGATCAGTGTTTTTACAAAATTTTATTTTAACTTTAATAATAACAACACTTGAATTCACAACATTTAAAGATGATAATATAACCATAAAAATACCTCTCAAGTGTGTTAAAGGCACATAATGTAAGATTTTTTGATTAAAATATCAAAAAATTACTAGTAAAGTGTTATATATTTTGACTTGTGTACTTGCATTATCCCAAATGTTTCCAAGAATGTTTAAAGGGGTCATGAACTGGCTTTTTAATTTTTTTTATACTGTTATCTGAGGTCAACTTATGGCGTTTGTGTTTTTTACATTCAAAAACATCATAATGATTAAGTAATAGGCTATTTTCTGCCTTGGTTTTGAGGCTCTCTGAGAAACATTAGGATTTGATGGGCGTGCCGAACTGAAGACTTGGAAGTAAACGCCCACGGCTAGGATTGGATAATATTTGCATATTTAATGAGCTTCAGCTACCGTCTGTCCCAGGAATCGTCTAGGGGAAATGCTCAGAGAACTTGCAAAATATCAAACAAACACTAAATCTCTCTAACACACACACACGCGCACGGGGAGACGGAGACACACACACACACACACACAATCGCGTGGAGACACACACAATCGCGTGGAGACACACACTCGCGCGGGGAGACACACACACACGCACACACACACTCGCGCGGGGAGACACTCACACTCGCGCGGAGACACACAGACATACACACTCGCGCGGACACACACATAACGTTACAACAAGTCTCTCTACACATAATCAGTACACAATCGTACACATATCAAACGATCTGTAACAATGCAATATACTATCACGTATAAAAAACATGTTTTACTCACATAAGTGTCCTGCACCATTCCTGTCGGGTCCAATATAGAAGGCACACCATTGTTTTTCAATCTCAATATGTCTGCAAATCCCCACGTGAGCTGGAACTTCATTAAAAATAAAGTTCAACCACATATTCCTAACATTAGGATCCGAGGGAAGCTTATGCAGCGACTGTGTTCTTCCACAACCAGGAATAGCGCAATATCGTGATATCCTCCGCATGTTTATTGCTGCTGGCTAGAGCAATCCTACCAGCTCTATTATTATTATTATTATTATTATTATTATTATTATTATTATTGGGTCTGGTGTCTATAAAAGCTTTTTCTTTGACTAACAAGAAAGTTTTCAGCTCTGAAACTTACAGGATATTCTTATATTTGCCATGACCTCTTGTATATCAAAAGCTCAAGGGAAAGTTGATTTCTCAATTCATCACCCCTTTAAATCCAGAGAAATCCTCGATTTTAACCAGGACACGGACCGTGTGTGTGCATCGCCTATCAATGACATCATTACCCACGTTACCCTCCGGTTATATTTTGTAGAAACAATGGAAATGCCAAAGACGCTTTAATATATGATGTGTTTTATTAGACAGGTGAGCAACTGTTTGTATTATTCATGGACAGAAAACGAATCACTGTTCTCCAGCTCAACACAGTTAGTTTGTTTAAATCTGGCAGTGTGAACAAGTGTCTCATAGTAGCACCGAGCGAACGCACAGAGTAGCATTATAACATAACTGTAACACACTCAAATGTGTGTAATATGATAAAACAGTGCTGCGTTCCCCAACATACACAGGAAGTGCTCGATCGACTGCGAAAGAATAAAAGCTCCGCCAAATCAAGGAGTCACGAGACGCCTTTGTTCTGAATAAGAGACCACTAGCAGCGTAAAATTACATATTGTGCCTTTAAACAACAAAAACATGGTGCACAAACCAAAATAATCCATAATGAATTATTGATTATTAGTTGTTTTTAGATTAGTTGTTACAGCCCAAGCTAGGTGTATTCAATTCAATTTCACTGAATCTCTTCCAAATTGTCTCGCATCCCACATCATTTACTGACTCATATCAATACACCACTGTAGGGATGTCACAAGTACCGGTACTTCGGTACCAAGTCGTTACTGAAATTATAAAAATGTGACAATCCCAGCATTTCTGTAGTACCGGTATTACGCAATTCCCGGGTGTATTCGGTACCCGCAGCTGCGTTCAGTCACTTTCGTGTTTATCTAAGTGCAGGGCTCCAGACTGTAGCCCAATATATACTAGTGTCTGTTAATATTAAACTGACAAAATACTATTGAAATATTACTCCTGCATGTTCTGTGTCACTATATGAGGACACGAACGCATATCACTTCATGAGAATTTACCGTTTCATTTGGGAAAACTGTCATATGAACACAGACACTCAAAGGTCTTCACGGCAACCTGTCAAAATAAAAGTTCTGTTTAACGTGAAGAAATTGACATATATCAGGCTACTGTTGTAGCCTACAGTAGATTTAGCTACGTCTCTCTATGTAAAAATACGTCTCTACTAATAATAATAATTATGCCTAAATGGTTGATTATTTTTCACTTGATCTTTTTTTATAAACATTGTTTACTTTTAAACAGCATACAGCCCTTAAATGTTTATGTATTTTTTACTTATAATGAACTTAATACATTTAATTTAAAAAGAAAAGTTAAATAAAAAAATTAATAAATAAAACATTTAGCTGTGGTACCGAAATTGGTACAGAGTACCATCAAATTTTGATGGTATTGGTACCGACTACTGGAATTTTTGTACTGTGACATCCCTGCTTGATACAAAAACAACAGATACGCTGCCGTTCAAACGTTTTTTTAGAAGAAGTCTCTTCTGCTCACCAAGGCTGCATTTATTTTATTAAAAATACAAAAAAAAACAGTAATATTGTGAAATATTACTCCAGTGTATAACAGCTGTTTTCTATGTGCATATATAGTAAAGTAGTGTTGTCATGACACTGGAATGTCTAACTTCGATAAGTTACCTATTGAAAGTCTAGGCAATCAATTTTCTTATGAAGATATCACTTTATATGATAAAGCTTTAAAGATTGATCAATTACCATTACAATTATCTCACAAATATTTGCTAACTCAATATATTTTTTTACAGTTGGGTAATTTTGTTGCAATAGCTTACACACAGCACAAGGAAGCTTGATTTCAAATGGCAAATTTAATTTAAAAAGACAAGTAAACAGTAATAAAATAAGAACAAATAAATAAATTACTAACAATAGCACAAATAAATACAATAGAATAAAGATACAAATAAAATAGACACTTTGGCCCTTAGGGTGCTTTATTTTTTCAGGTTGGTCTAACAGTATTCAGGTAATAAACTGAATTAAAAAAAAAAACAAGTAATCACATTTAAAATAACGTTGGATAATCTTCATAGTAAAAAAATAAATGAATCCATTAAAGTTACACAAGTTAATCAGTCAAGAGCAGTAAGTGATCGCTATTAATAAGCTGGGAAAAGGAGCTCATTTTTATCCTCAGTGAATGAGAGGAAGGGGGTGCGTGTCAACTCGCTGTCGGTCAGAGAGGAGAGCAAGAAAGCGCAGCTGGTCTTGGTGTATCGATACTGTAGAGAGAAGTATTGGTATCGTTTCAGATATTTCAGTATTGATACATATCGAAATATCGATATTTTCGACAACACTATAGTAAATAATTTATTCCTGTGATCAAAGCTGAATTTTAAGCAGTTACTCCAGTCTTCAGTGTCACATGATCCTTCACAAATCATTCTAATACAAACATTTATGATTATTATCAATGTTGAAATTAGTTGTGTAAAACATTTTGTTTAGGATTCTTTAATGAACAAAGTTCAAAAGAACAGCATTTATTTGAAATAGTTCATATGAGCCGAAGCCCAGTGTTCAAGAGAAGTCAGGTGGGCTTTGCTTTCACAATTTACATCAACCAAATGAACCAAACTGTGATGTCATGTGGCCCACAAACTCCCTAAATGTGTTTATTTGAACACGACATGACTCCACTAAGCAGAATCGGTTGTTTTTGGGTCTCTCGTTGCTCTTAGAGATGACGGACAGTTAAACTATAATTTACTTTAACTTTAATAGTATAATTTCTAAACAAGAGCACTGCTTATGCACTCTTAAAAACAACGGATCCAAAAGGGTGTTTTGCCATAGAAGAGCCGTTTCTGCTTCCCCAAATAACCTTTCAGTGATTAGAGACATTTCTTATTGTGAAGAACATTTTAATAATCTAAAGAACTTTTGTGAAATGGAAAGATTCCACGGATGTTAAAGGTTCTCGATGCCAATAAGGAGTGTTTTTCCCGTGTCTTTAGGGAAAGTCTTTTGGGGTGTTTACGCTTCACGTGTTTTTACTGATCTCGTTGTTTTCTGATAATGATCATGTGTAAATGGTGCATTCGACATCGATAGCAATCCGTCTCCAACACTGCCATATTGGCAATATCATAGAAATTATCTCCATTGCGTTTGCACACGCCGTAGAAGCAGCAGATCAGATTTATATCAGTTTTGCGGAGGGTTATTTGTCCAGGTGTAAATGTCTCCTGTGTTTGTAGTGAGCTTGAGCACTGCGGCTCTTTAAAGGCTGTTTGTTTGGATCTGCCTGCGGTTGTTTACAGTTCGTTCAACCGTGTCACGTGACGTATCACTATCCAACGGTCGCCAGATATCGCCAACTCTTACTGGAAGTAAATGATGCCCTGACCGCTGTCTGTGTGAAAACCAATGGACAGATAGATTGCTCTTGATAAAATCCTGGGTTTGTACCATCAAATCAATTATGAAATTGCTTTGTTGTGCTCATATACGCTTTGACACAATTCAGCCAATTTAAGTTTTTAAATGGTATGTTCACTGTCAAAATATATAATATTAATAAGATCTAAGAATAATAGTAAATACAATAGGCTAGACATGTAGACAACTCTATACACTACAATGCCAAAGTTAAACATATTAAAACATATTCACATTGAAATATTGTTGCAATTTAAAATGTTTTCTAAGTATTTATTTACATGTTTACTGTATCAAATAAATGCAGCCTTGGTGAGTAGAACGTGTGTGTGTGTGTGTGTGTGTGTGTGTGTGTGTGTGTGTGTGTGTGTGTGTGTGTGTGTGTGTGTGTGTGTGTGTGAGTGTGTGAGTGTGTGAGTGTGTGAGTGTGAGAGTGTGAGAGTGTGAGTGTGTGTGTGTGTGTGTGTGTGTGTGTGTGAGTGTGTGTGTGTGTGAGTGTGTGAGTGTGTGAGTGTGTGAGTGTGTGAGTGTGTGAGTGTGTGAGTGTGTGAGTGTGTGAGTGTGTGAGTGTGTGAGTGTGTGAGTGTGTGAGTGTGTGAGTGTGTGAGTGTGTGAGTGTGTGAGTGTGTGAGTGTGTGAGTGTGTGAGTGTGTGAGTGTGTGAGTGTGTGAGTGTGTGAGTGTGTGAGTGTGTGAGTGTGTGAGTGTGTGAGTGTGTGAGTGTGTGAGTGTGTGAGTGTGTGAGTGTGTGAGTGTGTGAGTGTGTGAGTGTGTGAGTGTGTGAGTGAGTGAGTGAGTGACACCTGCCTTTACATGAACTTTAATGACATCCCATTCTGCACATTTTAGAGTGGCCTTTTATTGTGGCCAGCCTTAGGCACACCTGTGCAATAATCCCGCTGTCTAATCAGCATCTTGATATGCCACACCTGTGAGGTGGATGGATCATCTCGGCAAAGGAGAAGTGCTCACTAACACAGATTTAGACAGATTAGTGAACAATATTTGAGAGAAAAAGGCCTTGTGTGTACATTGAAAAAGTCTTAGATCTTTGAGTTCAGCTCATGAAAAATGGGGGCAAAAACAAAAGTGTTGCGTGCGTTTATAATTTTGTTCAGTGTGTGTGTGCGTTTGTGTGTGTGTGTATTGTTAGTTCAAGTAGGTTTGCATTGTAATTCTGTGTCTGTGTATCTCAGTTTTGAATCTTTTGTTGGTGTTAGGAAGAAAACTGTCAATCATAAAGCTAAAACTAAAACGGGGAACTAATAAACAGTTAGTAGTCAAAGTCTATCCAGAGCAAGATTTATTTTCACAATGCATATTGTTTCAGTGTTCAATTTTAGGCTATATAATTGCAGAATGTGCTTGAAATCGATTGGCTCTTTGGTGTAGATATGCTGTTCGATCTCTTTACTCGATCTGCTTCTCATCAGAAGATCTCAGTTTTATCTGATATGCAAAAAACTGTCAATGTCAAATCAACAAGTGACAATAAGGAAAGACCGAAACAATGCAGTTGTATGTGTGATCTCTTGACGTCACACACAGGTTGCTATTAATTACACGAATTAGTTGACATTGATGTTTCATCGGCAAAGATGCTTGTCTTTATATTCTGAGACTTTCTGAACACAAACTAATCCCCCCCCTCTCTCTCTCTCTCTCTAAAGGAATGCAGTGGTGCTGGTGAGTAATTTCACAACACATTATTTCACAATGTCTACATTTATTTTATTTAGTTTTCTATAAGCAATGGGCTGTAAAACAAGCAAAGTATGAAGTTTAAATGGGGACATTCAGAGAAGTTTTTTGTTTCAGCTCAATGTTCAAACTGACCCTATTCTTAACCGGTTAACTCTTTTTGAGTGTAGATCTGAACTTAAATGGTAGCAATTCATGATTTTATACAAAATATCACAAAAATTGAGCAGCTAAAAGGTTTTAATGTACAGTTTAAAATATCATTCAAAAGCTTAAACACTCATGAACGTGTAAAACCTCTTAACAGTCAGTGTAACTCACATATACATTTTTTTTGTTTAATTCTGAACTATCTTCCGATATTCACAATATTTTGGCTGATGTCACCTAGGTTTTGATACGTTTTTTTTTTTAATACTAAAGCACCCCAAAGATTATGCATTCCGTGTGTGCTGATGAATCTGACGCAATAATTTATATTATTTCCTGTTGACCTCGAATGTAGATTTCTCCTTCATTGCCCACTTTACAAAGACGCATATATTTAGTTAACATTAAATGTGAAGAGTATAGTTTTGGGGCCGTATCCACAAAACATTTTATCTTTAACCACTAAGAGTTCTCCTAAATGCCAGAAAAAATTCTTAGGTACGAGTTTTTGCTTAAAACCTACCCACAAAGCCTAAAAAGGAATAGAGAGAAGTCTTAAGCTAAGAGTAAGGGCAGGGTTGACCTCGTTGCTATGGATGATGTCAACACGCTTTCTAACTATGACCACAGTGATTGGCTGATAGGGGAGGGGTCTCTGTCAGAGATTTTAATAATACAAATATTTTGTTGAGGTTTCATGTTACTATATTCAAATAAAATCTTTAAAATAAGAATGTTGCCATATTCAAATAAAGATTTTAAAAAGTAGGCAAAGTGTCACTAATATGTTTAGCTATCTGTCAGCCTCTTGCATGTCTGCATCTCGAGAGAGTTTGTGAGGAGCACGTTTAAACGATATAAGGGTTTCATATCGGTCGATATTGATAATTATGTATATTTTTTTATCACATATTTAAAATAAGGACCAGGAGAAAAATATTTTACATTTAAGCATTTTTATTTTAAACGTAACCTTCCTCTGATTATAATCCCTTCAGTTATAAAGGCAGAAATGGCAACACAACCATGGAAAACACTCAAATAATTAAACTATAAACACAAGTCTAAAATCACAATGAACACTTAACAATGATCTCTTAAGGTGCAGTGCCTCCGTTATTTCTTTGTAACTGTTACCAGATGCTTTGTCATAAGGCACTGATGCAGAGTAACGTTACCTCTCCATGTAGTTTCAAAGGCTGAATCCAAAATCGCCCCCTATACACTTAAATAGGGCACTATTTGAGGGGACAGCCATTTGTAGTGGTGTCCGAAACCATAGTGGACGTTATTTAGTGCACTCATTCTATCCCACATTGCACCGCAATAACGAGTGTACAGCCGATGTACACACAGCAGCTGTCCGAATTTGCTCACTTGTTTTCATTCACTCCTTCAAGTGAACTGTATCAGTGGACTAAAGTAGGAAATAGTGAATGACGGTTTAGGGGGCGATTTCGGATTCAGCCAAAGTCAAGAATAGCACAACGGCGAGCGCATTGAGTATAAACACGTCCCCAAACAAACGAGACACGCACGCTGTCAGCGGAGGCTCGCGCTGCGGAGCCAGATGAAAGTATAAACAAGGCTGGTAAAACAAGTTTGTGGTATTACCAGTTTTGGTGGGGACGACAGTCTTGCAGACGACATTGGTCTGACTAAGGACAGACTTATAAAATCCAAAAAAAAAAAAAACTGCCATACTGGCGAGCTGACTTGTTTTCCTGTTTTATCAACAATTTCCTTGCTCGCTGCGGCACTCATTTTCCACTTATCACTCCACGGCGGTTCTGTTACTGAAGAATGATTCCAACACAAGACAACGATATGGCGCAACCAAAATTGATACATCCCGTCACTCCCTACGTTGCTTGGTTACCAGAGAGCGAGTGCCTTTGTTCATGCAACCAAACTTGCTTCGCAACCTCTGGTTTCTTACGACGAAGAAAAAAAATTATCGGACGTTTTATCGAACAAATTTTTTTATTGATATCGATTACGTGTCTATCGCGATACATATCGTTTGAGGTCCTCTTGAAAACGAGATGTCACATCTCAAGGGGTTTTTCCTCTTGACAAATAAATTCAAAATATCGTTATCGTTTTATCGCCCAGCCCTACGTTTAAATGGTCTCTATCTAATCAGTGCGAGAGGAGGTATATACACAGCCGAGATCCGACTCCCCTAGTTACCTCAACTGTTTTCTGCATCCCTCCGCAACCCCGTTACTCAATGCGGGGCAGAACTCTGGGTTTGGGCTAAATTCCTAGCTCGGAGTCCTGGATCCCATCGGACAGTGCGCCTTTTTTTTTTTTTGCTCTATTCGAGCATTTGTAAGTGTGAACTCATAAAAAACAACTGCCACAGGTAATCTGACATAAATTTTTTTTATTAAAGATGCATTTATTAACACTATTGCCTCAATATTGTATAGTGTCTTTGGGCGGATTGCGGCAACAGCCAGTAGGATTGTTAAGTGATTTGGTCTTGGTGACTTAGGAGTCCTCTTGACTACTCCTAGCGTTTCATGGATTTAGGAGCTAGTTTGAGAGCTAAAATGCTTTGTGAAATACTCTTAGAGCAAAAATTTAGGAGTCCTAAAATTAGGACTGACACGCCCATTATTTTTCAGAGTTTCTCCTAAATCGGCAAGTTAGGAGCTACTTTTACCCTTAATGTTTTGTGAATAAAGCCCCTGATCTCAAGGGATTAGGGGTGTGACGAGACGATACACGATACTGGGTTCACAAGAGCGAGACGATATTTTAACACAATTTTTTTTTTTTTTTTTTTTAAATGAGAAATATATGACTGGAAAAATTGTCTGTGAACATCACAAAATGTAAAACAATGCAGGTGCATTTTGAAATGTTTAAACTATTCGAGGGCTGTCACGATTATTTTGGTAATCAAGTAATCTGTTGATTATTTGGACGATTAATCGGATCATTATTTTTGTGGTGAACAATTGCCTTTAAAATTTCTTAAAATACGTTTATTATAATAATGAGGCATTAATAACTGGTATCAAAAGCAAGTAATCAAATGGTTTTATTGAACACTGCTAGTATGTAATATAAACATAATCAACATTATGTATTATAACAGATTCCTGCAGAGGGCGCCAGCGGCCTGTGATTGTTGTTACACTTTACAGCAGATCAAATCCTCCTTTAAAGGTCCCGTTTTTCGTGTTTTTTTGAAGCTTTGATTGTGTTTACAGTGTGCAATATAACATGTGTTCATGTTTCGCGTGTAAAAAAACAGTATTTTTCACACAATTTACTTATCTGTATACCGCTGTTTTCACTGTCCTCAAAACGGCTCGAAAGATTTCCCTGTTCTATGAAGTCCCTCCTTCAGAAACACGTAACGAGTTCTGATTGTGCCAGCGGTTCCCGTGTTGTGATTCGACAGCAGCTTAGGGCACGTTACCCGGGAAGGTCACGCCTCTTACCATAACGGAGATGCATGCGCTCAATGATCTCTAAGTACAGCGTCCCTGGGAAAGCCAAACAAAGGTGATTTGTCTCCGGGATGAAAATAACAGCGTCTCGACGACATGGCGACAAACAAACTATACAAACGCAACCGAACGCAACACTTCCTCTTCTCCACGCGGGAGCAACAAGACCACGCCCCCTTTTTCGCGTATTCTTGTGGGCGGAGGTTAGTCGACAAACTGCTCTACTGACGTAATTAAAGCAGGATGTACCAGGATGTAGTCCCAACTGGCCGTTCGTTGTAGGCTTTGAAAGGGAACTTCTGTTAAATAAAATATCTCGCTTGGCATTGAACTTTGAGCTTTATAATTTTACAGGTATTATATATGCTCTAACAGTAACAATACACACTAACTAAAGTTTGAAAAATGGGATCACGAAGAACAGGACCTTTAATATTGGGCAAACTACATTTAATTAAAGTTTCTTAATCTTTAATATTTGGCCACTTCTTTATGATAGAAATGCTACAGCCACTGTAATTTCTTGAACACGAACATATGAACATGCAAACTCAGAGTGAGGATTTAGACTTGTATTTTGAAATTATGATGAGCTGTTCGCAGTCATATTTAGAAACATATTGATGTATTCTCTTGTGTTGGCGTGCGTTTATAAATGATTTATAGAAACACAAACAAACGTCACATATAGAGACTCGAAACCCGCAGCGCATATATTTATGCAATTATCATATGCAGTTAAAGACAGAACAATATAATGCAAGCACTGTAAAGTGGTTTACCTTTAAAGGGGTCATGAATTGAGAAATCAACTTTTCATTCAGCCTTTGATATATAAAAGTTAATCGTGATATAAGAATATCCTGTAAGTTTCAGAGCTGAAAACGTCCTTGTTAGTCAAAGAAAAGCTTTTATAGACACCAGGCCCAGCAAACGCTCGATCTCATAATGTACTAACCTGTGACGTCAGACTGTGGTGAAACACCGACTCAACAAAAGAAGAACGCCTGATTCTGTAGCCCCGCCCACCGACTCGTGCAAGAAATGTAACACAAATAACATAGGCCTACGTGGAGCTAAACGGATTGCGGTACCGAGCAATAAACATGCCGAAGATAGCAAGATATTGCACTGTGCCTGGTTGTGGAAGAACACAGTCGCTGCATAAGCTTCCTTCGGATTCTAATATTAGGAATGTGTGGTTGAACTTTATTTTTAATGAAGTCACGTACATAAGGCATTGCACGTTTGTTTGCATCATTTCACCGCGGAATCGTTTGTAAACAAGATACAGGTCGAGACTGGATTTGCAGACAGATTGAGATTAAAACACAATGCTGTGCCTTCTATATTGGATCCGACATGAATGAATCAGCACACTTATGTAAGTAAAACGTGTTGTTATATGTGATCGTATTGCATTGTTGCAGATCGTTTGATATCTACTGATTATGTGTACATGTCTAACCAGTCTAAACCTAAAAGATACATTAGAAATAAACCTTACCAAGCTGTCACAGGCTGTAATATCCTTTGTATTTGAGGTGTTCTTGGTTCATTGTCCTGCGATTCGGGATCAGACTCTGGGTCGAACATGTATGCGCGAATCATTCCGGTTGCCATTTTTCCACATTTTCAAAACAATTCCCCACGTGTACTGACGGGGGAGTCGAAACTCATTATAATATGCAAAACTGTTATCCGATCATAGCAGTGGGCGTTTACTTCCAAGTCTTCAGTGCGGCACGCCCATAAAAACCGAGCGTTCCAGGAGAGAGGCTCAAAACCAGGGTAGAAAATAGCCTATTACTTATACATTAGGATGTTTTTGAATGTAAAAACCATGCAAACGTAATAAGTTGAACTTATTCAAATGAAAAAAGCCAGTTCATTACCCCTTTAACTCACCTCGCAAGACAGCTTTCACTTCACCTCAATGAGAAATGTCAAGTTTTCACATCGTGGCACGAGATCTCGTCACACCACTAGAGATCCTTGTCTGTCACCTGACCCTCTGTGTTTCTCATCTGAAGAGCGGCTCCTGCCTCAGCTCAGACTCCACATACCTCTCCTCCAGCAGGATGTGTTCGTCCGCATGCGGCTGCGCATCCGTCCTCTGTGTACGTACATAACCACTCTTAGTCTCATCAGTGATCACCACAGCTTGTCTTTAAATGACTGAGTTCATATTTTCTGACCTTTTGTTTGTAGTGGCAAATGAGACCCTGAAGATCAACTTAAGTGACTCTGAAACTGGCGACTCCTACACGCTACATGTGTGGAAACAGAACAGCGTTCTCAGGGTAAGTCTCCGGCCAACTCGCCTTTCTTTATTAGGTTCAGTTTGGGTTTGAGTTAGGGCCTGGATTTACTGTGAACATCAAGTCATATCGAGGTGAGGGTTCTCCATCTGATCTGGATACGGACTTACATTCTTCCGATGTAACAAGTACGTTGTGTGTTATAGGAAGTGTTTCATGTTCTGGCTAACCTAGTTAATGCAGCCTTTAAAGGATGTGAATTGATATCATTGCTTTTTGGTAATGATTCAGTGTAAATGATGCATTCGACACCGATAGCAATCCGTCTCCAACACTGCTATATTGGCAATATCATAGAAATTATCTCCATTGCGTTTGCACACGCCGTAGAAGCAGCAGATCAGATTTATATCAGTTTTGCGGAGGGTTATTTGTCCAGGTGTAAATGTCTCCTGTGTTTGTAGTGAGCTTGAGCACTGCGGCTCTTTAAAGGCTGTTTGTTTGGATCTGCCTGCGGTTGTTTACAGTTCGTTCAACCGTGTCACGTGACATATCACTATCCAACGGTCGCCAGATATCGCCAACTCTTACTGGAAGTAAATGATGCCCTGACCGCTGTCTGTGTGAAAACCAATGGACAGATAGATTGCTCTTGATAAAATCCTGGGTTTGTATCATCAACTCAATTATGAAATTGCTTTATTATATACGCTATGACACAATTCATCCTTTTTAAATGGTATATTCAATTATATTCAATTCAATATGCACTACCATTCAAAAGTTTTGGTTAAAAATACAACATATAACACATTCACATAGAAAACATATTTTAAATTGCAGTAATATTTCACAGTATTTACTGTATCAAAAAAATGCAGACTTGGTGAGTAGAAGAGACCGATCATGCATAACATTATGACAGGTGAAGTGAATAACTGATTTTCTCTTCATCACAGCACCTGTTAGTGGGTGGGATATATTAGGCAGCAAGTGAACATTTTGTCCTCAAAGTTGATGTGTTAGAAGCAGGAAAAATGGGCAAGCATAAGGATTTGAGCGAGTTTGACAAGGGCCAAATTGTGATGCTAGACGACTGGATCAGAGAGCATCTCCAAAACTGCAGCTCTTGTGGGGTGTTCCCGGTCTGCAGTGGTCAGTGTCTATCAAAAGTGGTCCAAAGAAGGAACCGTGGTGAATCGGCGACAGGGTCATGGGTGGCCAAGGTTTATTGATGCCCATGCTGACCACTTTTCTTTTACATCACGTGGATGGCTGGGTGCGTGGCTTACCTGGGGAACGCATGGCACCAGGATGCACTATGGGAAGAAGGCAAGCCGGCGGAGGCAGTGTGATACTTTGGGCAATCTTCTGCTTGGGTCCTGCCATCCATGTGGATGTTACTTTGACACGTACCACCTACCTAAGCATTGTTGCAGACCATGTACACCCTTTCATGGAAACGGTATTCCCTGGTGGCTGTGGTTCTTTCAGCAGATAATGCGCCTGACACAAAGCAAAAATGGTTCAGGAAGGGTTTGAGGAGCACAACAACGAGTTTGAGGTGTTGACATGGCCTCCAAAGTCCCCAGATCTCAATCCAATAGAGAATCTGTGGGATGTGCTGAACAAACATGTCCGATCCATGGAGGCCCCACCTCGCAACTTACAGGACTTAAATGATCTGCTGCTAACATCTTGGTGCCAGATTCCACAGCGCACTTTCAGGGGTCTAGTGGAGTCCATGCCTCGACGGGTCAGGGCTGTTTTGACAGCAAAAAGGGGACCAACACAATATTAGGATGGTGGTCATAATGTTATACCTGATCGGCGTATATACTGTACATATGTGTGTGCGCAATTTGCTTCAAAGATATTTGAAGAATGACTAAATGACTGCTTTGGATTTGAATTGCTTTGCATGATTTAATATTTACAATCAGCACATTTGACATTTTATGGTGTATTTATTCTGACGTCCTACGCTTTTGGGTTGTTGCCTGGATTTTACTGTGAGCATCAAGTCTCAACTCCTCAAGTCAAGTCGTGTCTAGGCACAGGTCTTTCATCTGATCTGGGTATGGATCGGATATGGTTGACTACGGTACCCTCAGGATAAACAGAGACTAATATTAACATAGATGCCATTCTTCTTGTGATGTAACGAGTACATCAGGTGTTAAAGGGATAGTTCACCCAAAAATGAAGATTCTGTCATCATTTACTTACCCTCATGATGTTCCAAACCTGTATGAGTTTCTTTCTTCTGCTGAACACAAACGAAAATATTTTGAAGAATGATTGTAACAAAGCAGATAGAGCAACCATTGACTACTATAGTATTTTTTTCCCTACTATGGTACAGTCAATGGTTGCTCTATCTGCTTTGTTACAAACATTCTTCCAAATAGCTTGCTTTGTGTTCAGAAGAACAAAGAAATGTATACAGGTTTGGAACAACTTGAGGGTGAGTAAATGATGACAGAATTTTCATTTTTGGGTGAACTAACCCTTTAAAGGAAGTGTTCCCGGCTCCGGCTTACCTTGTAAATGCAGCATAACCATAATTTAATTAATTTGAATAATAGAAATTGATAATGTTCTATGTGTTTGCCAGGTTAAAGAGATGTGTTTTTAGTCTAGATTAAAACTGACAGTGTGTCTGCTTCCCGAACAATGCTAGGAAGACTGTTCCAGAGTTCCGTTCTAACATTTCGTTTGCAAGTGATTCGCTTCACAAAACACACTAACCACATGCATTATTTTTGCTAGTGGAGCTGGACTTTGTGTAGTCTGACTCGCACTTTCTTTTACTTTGTAGCTTTGTTCATGAGTTTCAAGGCTGAATGAATGTCACACTCCACCAAGCGCAGATTTGCATCAAATATGTTTGAGACTGATGGTTAACGTGCTGCAGAAAACATGATATATGTACATTGATAAACCTATTTATTTTGTTTTTCTAAATGCATAGCTATAATGGTCAGTTGCGTTCTATTATTTGTGTATGTTATTGTTTTTTGCCCTGCTGAGAAACACTGCTTGAGGAAATGCAACGGATCATTTTAAATGAATGCTGTTTATTGGTTTCTAGTGGGGTTTTTCGAACTGGGGTCCAGGGAACGTCTAGAGGAAAAACTGTAAAATCCAGCTAAGTCATTTACTGTCTGCACTAGCATTGGTGAAGGTCAAAGTATACTTCGGTTTTTACATGTTTGAAGTGTATGAGTGTTTCATCATCAGAGAGGTATGCAAGCGCTGTGTAGTGTTGATTGAGCGCCTGTGTTTGCTCTCGGGTCAGACGAAGTGCACTTTAACAGGTGTACAAATGTACACATACGCACTAGTGTTCATGTAACGAAAACATTGCCACATAGATGCAAAGTTTTGAACTTTCACTAAATTGATTTTAAGGCATCATAACGATTGTATCTTCTTCTTCTTCTTTGCCAGTGGATCACCAGTGATAATCTGCAGCAACACGAAGCAAGAATTCAGATGAGTGAAAAGAACAGGACGTCCCATCAGGCCGTTGTGAGTGAATTCCTGTGTTCTGTGTTTAATGACATTTATCCTTGCCAAGAGTTTCTCAGACTTGGCGAGTGCAACTTTAGTGAAGCAGAACACAGGGTCCTATCATACACCCGGCGCAATGTGACGCCAACCGTGATGCAAGTGTTTTGCTAGTTTCAGCCCTAGTTATAATTTTCACATTCAGCGCCACATTGTTTAAATAGCAAATGCACTCGTGCCATCTGTTCACCCATGGGCGTGCTGGTCTGAAAACCAGGTGTGTTCAGGAGCATTTTTGCATTGCTATTTTAAGGAACTGAAAACGACTGCCCATTGACCAACACAAACCTGCTCTAAAGTCAATAGTGCAGTATTTTTTGTGTTATTTAAAGGGTGTGTTAGTAATATGAGCCTATAGGTGGTGCACAACGAGTGTACCCTCTGCTTATTACACACACACACACACACACACACAGGGATGTGCACACACATTTCTAAATATTAGAAATAAAAGGATTCCCCTCTGGAGAGGCGGTCAGTCTTTCCGCTCACATGTAAATAGTGAATCTGCCATGGTGCGAGCGCAACTGGCATTTAAAGGGAATGGGAGATGGAGTCTGATTGGTTTATTGCATGTTAAGCCCAAAACACACCCATGACTCATTAAGAGACTAGAGACAACCCTTTCGGACCATGCGTCTGGTACGCTGACCGTTTTTTTCCGTCATTTAAACTAGCAAAAGTGGATTCGGACCTGCCCTAAGTGCACCTGCGCCATGAGCTTCAGACCATGTGCTCGGATCACTAAAATTGGGCCCAAAGAGACATTTGAGCATATGGTTAAATTTTTTAAATATGTAGTTCTTGGTTTTGATTTCAAAACTATTCACTTTACCAACGATCCCCAATGAACACTTTGGGGAAGTTCCACTCAAAAAGTCTGAAATAAATCATTTCGAA
Organism: Gobio gobio; assembly: GCF_949357685.1. Classification (NCBI taxonomy): domain Eukaryota; kingdom Metazoa; phylum Chordata; class Actinopteri; order Cypriniformes; family Gobionidae; genus Gobio; species Gobio gobio. The sequence continues at coordinate 8,756,058 of NC_137116.1, read as the reverse complement.
TCATAAGATTGTGTTATAATAATCCTTATCCGTCATCCCTAAACTATTCCCACAAAATTGGGAGCATGAAATTGTCCAAAATGTCTTGGTATGCTGAAGTTCCTTTCACTGGAACTAAGGGGCCAAGCCCAACCCCTGAAAAACAACCCCACCCCATAATCCCCCCTCCAGCAAACTTTACACTTGGCACAACACAGTCAGGGAAGTACCATTCTCCTGGCAACCACCAAATCCCAGACTCATCCATAGAATTACCGAAGCGTGATTGGTCACTGCAGAGAACGTGTCCACTGTTCTAGAGTCCAGGGGTGGCGTGCTTTACCCCACTGCATCCCACGCTTTGCATTGCACTTGATGTAAGGCTTGGATGAGCTGCTCGGCCATGGAAACCCATTCCATGAAGCTCTACACACTGTTCTTGAGCTAATCTGAAGGCCACACAAAGTTTGGAGGTCTGTAGCTATTGACTCTGCAGAAAGTTGGCGACTTCTGTGCACTGTGACCCTCAGTGGCTGAGTTGCTGTTGTTCCCAATTGCTTCCACTTTATAATACCACTAACAGCTGACTGTGGAATATTTAGTAGTGAGGAAATTTCACGAATGGACCTATCACGGTACCACGCTTAAATTCACTGAGCTCCTGAGAGCGACCCATTCTTTCACAAATGTTCGCAGAAGAGTCTGCATGACTAGTGCTTGATCTTATACACCATGGAAGTGATTGGAACACCTCAATTCAATGATTTGGAGGAATGTCCCAATACTTTTGGCAATATAATGTATAGTACTATAGTGATATTTAACACACCTGTAATATTGCAGAAATAATCTGAGGTTATTCATGGTGGTCTGTTATTCATTTGTTAATACTTTTACACAAATAATTTTAATGTTGGGTGGTTGAAGAGTGAGTAATAATGGCATCTCATTGTACCCAGTTTTTGAAAATGCTTATTAGTGTCTTCATAGAGCGAACCCTTACGCTGATCATTTAAGTTTAACAGAAGTTACTCCCATAATTTGTGCAAAGCGTTATGGGACGTTGGAAACAGGATGCTGAGTTTTTAGTTAATATTGTAGTTTTGGCCAAACATTCATTACACAAATGCAGATTTGTACACGCACAAAAAAACAAACAAATCCTCCTACTTCTCCAAAAGGAATTGGTGGTGTATTCCAGATATAAGAACAAAAAAAGCCCTAATCTTCGTAAACTTTTAAATGCTTATTTTGCGGATTTTTCTTTTCTGATGCTTGGATTTAATGGAATTGTAATCAGTATTCTGAGGCATGCTTTGTATTTCTCAGGCTGTTTGTAACTGTGTGTATGTCTCCCTCCAGTGGATCCTGCGGTACGACTGTTTCCCGGCGCGGGCTGGCTCCACCGTCACAGTGTCTGTTCACAACGACAGTGACGAGCTGCTGATCAGATCTCACATCGTCCTGCCTGCAGCTCTCTCCCGCTCTATAAACGTCCAGAATCTGCTCCACAACACAGACGAGGACAATTCAGTGCCTGAAGCCAGTATCACTGTGGACGAGCATCACAAACGCTTCACTGTACGAATGGAAACAGACCAACGAGTGAAGATCAGCCTATGCTACAATCGTGTGAGGTGCGAGGTGTTTCATTTTGAAGAGGTGAGTGAAATATTTCATCTTGTAGCATTTCAAAACTTCATACGTGACTTGTATTAACAAACAAATGTTGGTCTGTTGTTTAGAAACGTTCCCTTGAACCAAACCAAGAACAAATTGCAACATTTTAACCATTTGAATCCCTGTACATCTTACATGAGCCATCGAGGTGTTGTGTTTTTGTTGCAGATCGATCCTCCTGTCAATCAAATCGTTCTGAGCTTCCCATCCCTGGTTCCTTGTGTGTGTGTGCAGGTGTGCTGCTCTTCACACTCTTCAAAAGTCCTTTCACTTTTAGTTTTCTAACCTTAGTAATGTATAACATCTGCATTATTCTGTGTTCACAGCTGTGGTTTACAGGCCCTGATGCCAGAAGAAACATACAGTGTCCCTTAAAAGAGAGAATACTGCCACGTGAGTGTGTGTGAGCGCGTGTGTATGAAAGTGTTTTGTTCTCTCACTGTAAAGATCACTATCAGTATATTGATATTAGCAGTGTTTACATGGAAAGAAATAATGATTAATCGATAACTCAAACAGAATGTCTCCTCCCTGACACAACTGACAGATTGTAAAGAATAAATGCCATGTAATGTCTTCCTGTTATGATGATGTGCGGTGTGACAGTCTGTGTTCGTGTGCTTATTATTTCCCAGACTTGTGATCCTTCTCAGAGAAGGCAACTGCCTCACAAGAAGCCAGTGTTATTTTAGTGTCATTGAGAAACCATTATAGATTTGATCTATATTTTCAAATATTTAATTGTTCAAATATTTAGTTTTTTGAATTTAAAATGTGAATTACTATATTTTTATGCATTTGGTGCAAGAGAAGCTCCATTTGCTGCAATGTAGAGTGTTCGAATCAGTCACTTATAAGACACCAATCAGGCGTAACATTATACTAATATTGTGTTGGTCCCACTTTTGCTGTCAAAACAGCCCTGACCTAGCCTGGCGTGGCCATACTCAATTCTAGTCAGAATTTGAGTCTGGTACCGCTCCATTGAGCTTTGATTATGGGGCGTGTTTCAACCGAGCCAGGACGGACCTCAATTGGATAGACCCACAACCAATCAGAGCAACGGAGCGACGCGTAACGTTAGTTGTCAAATGTCAACAGAACTCAACTGCACTGTTACCAAGTCCGTGTTTTTCTCCATGTCCGCGGGTTGAAGCGACCCCAATTATGTGATTATATAAACCCAGGAATGCGAATTTTAGCAGGCAACCTTGCCAAAATAACATATTTTGCCAACCAAACGTTTTGAGTAGCAATTGTGCGCGACATTGCAAAAACACTTGGAAACCCTGTCTGCACGCACGCATGATTAAGTAACGTTACAAGAAAAACATGAGTGTAAACGATCTTTGGCAGTAATAAAATAATTTAAGGATACACAGAGTACTTACCAACACGATCATCGTTTCTGAGAGAAATAGTGAAGGTGAATGCATATACGAACAAGTTCTCCGTTTAGGATAAGAGCAAATTCAACCCAAGAGCCTTCGATGACGTGGATGATTACGTTACTGTTGATCATCTGTCCATCATCGTCTAAAGCCCGCCCTGACAATTTCATTGGTCCGAACAGTTTCTGTTCGGGCATAATTCCTCCTCTATGGAGCGAGTCCAGACCGAATTGCCCGAGCAAAACATTTTGTGGGCGGGGCTAAATTCGGCTGGCATCCAGGCTAGCCCTGACCCATCGAGGCATGGACTCCACTGAGACCCCTGAAGGTGTGCTGTGGTATCGGCACCAAGATGTTTGCAGCAGATCCTTTAAGTCCTGTAAGTTGCGAGGTGGGGCCTCCATGGATCGGACTTGTTTGTTCAGCACATCCCACAGATGCTTGATTGGATGGGGAATCTGGAGGCCAAGTCAACGCCTCAAACTCGTTGTGCTCCTCAAACCATTCCTGAACCATTTTTGCTTTGTGGCAGGTGCATTATCTGCTGAAAGAGCCACAGCCTGGTCCAGTTCTGATGCTCACATGCCCACTGTTGGCGCTTTCGGCGGTGAACAGGGGTCGGCATGGGCACCCTGACTGGTCTGCGGCTATGCCGCCCCATACGCAACAAACTGTGATGCTCTGTGCATTCTGACACCTTTCTATCAGAACCAGCATTAACTCCTTGAGCAATTTGAGCTACAGTAGCTCGTCTGTTTGATCGGACCACACGGGCCAGTCTTTGCTCTCCATGTGCATCAATGAGCCTTGGCCGTCCATGACCCTGTTGCCGGTTCACCACTGTTCCTTCCTTGGAGCACTTTTGATAGACACTGACCACTGCAGACCGGGAACACCCCACAAGAGCTGCAGTTTTGGAGATGCTCTGACCCAGTCGTCTAGCCATCACAATTTGGCCCATGTCAAACTCGCTCAAATCCTTACGCTTGCCCATTTTTCCTGCTTCTAACACATCAACTTTGAGGACAAAATGTTCACTTGCTGCCTAATATATCCCACCCACTACCAGGTGCCGTGATGAAGAGATAATCAGTGTTATTCACTTCATCTGTCATAATGTTATGCCTTATCAGTGTACATCACAATTGGAAATAAAAGACTTGTCTATATTTCACGTCATGCTGACTTTAATGTTGTCTTCCTGATAGTCTGATCTCAGTCGTGTCTAGGTTGTGTTTGCGTGTGTTTGACAGCATCGTCTCCGTCCCACAGATGGCGGTGACATCTTGTCCTCCAGCTCAGCAAGGGTTCGCGGCTCTGTTCTGCAATGGGAGCCTCTCTGTCCTGGTGACCAATCAGATCCCTCGGTCTCTCTGTGCTGGCGAATCTACACGCAGAACTCTTACTGTGTCCCCGCCCCCAATGGCACCCTCTACGGGACTAAACTGGTGCGTGACGGTCCAAAACAGGGTGAACAGAGATCACATACTGAATGCTAGTATGCCATTCTGATTACATTTTGCTTTTTCAACAGGAATATAATGTGTCTGCTGTGGATAAACACCCTCAGATGTGTGTGAAGGTACTGCACGCCGAGTACACATTAGTGCATGATTAAAATGTGTTTGTGTTTCTCATGTGTGCGTATTTGTTTGTGTTGCAGTTTTCTCTAAATGGCAGTCATCGAGTGTTCTGTCCCTTCGAGTCAGGTGAGAACCTGTCATATACACTCACCTAAATGATTATTAGGAACACCTGTTCAATTTCTCATTAATGCAATTATCTAATCAACCAATCACATGGCAGTTGCTTCAATGCATTTAGGGGTGTGGTCCTGGTCAAGACAATCTCCTGAACTCCAAACTGAATGTCAGAATCGGAAAGAAAGGTGATTTAAGCAATTTTGAGCGTGGCATGGTTGTTGGTGCCAGACGGGCTGGTCTGAGTATTTCACAATCTGCTCAATTACTGGGATTTTCACGCACAACCATTTCTAGGGTTTACAAAGAATGGTGTGAAAAGGGAAAAACATTCAGTATGCGGCAGTCCTGTGGGCGAAAATGCCTTGTTGATGCTAGAGGTCAGAGGAGAACGGGCCGACTGATTCAAGCTGATAGAAGAGCAACTTTGACTGAAATAACCACTCGTTACAACCGAGGTATGCAGCAAAGCATTTGTGAAGCCACAACACGCACAACCTTGAGGCAGATGGGCTACAACAGCAGAAGACCCCACCGGGTACCACTCATCTCCACTACAAATAGGAAAAAGAGGCTACAATTTGCACAAGCTCACCAAAATTGGACAGTTGAAGACTGGAAAAATGTTGCCTGGTCTGATGAGTCTCGATTTCTGTTGAGACATTCAGATGGTAGAGTCAGAATTTGGCGTAAACAGAATGAGAACATGGATCCATCATGCCTTGTTACCACTGTGCAGGCTGGTGGTGGTGGTGTAATGGTGTGGGGGATGTTTTCTTGGCACACTTTAGGCCCCTTAGTGCCAATTGGGCATCGTTTAAATGCCACGGCCTACCTGAGCATTGTTTCTGACCATGTCCATCCCTTTATGACCACCATGTACCCATCCTCTGATGGCTACTTCCAGCAGGATAATGCACCATGTCACAAAGCTCGAATCATTTCAAATTGGTTTCTTGAACATGACAATGAGTTCACTGTACTAAAATGGCCACCACGGTCACTAGATCTCAACCCAATAGAGCATCTTTGGGATGTGGTGGAACGGGAGCTTCGTGCCCTGGATGTGCATCCCACAAATCTCCATCAACTGCAAGATGCTATCCTATCAATATGAGCCGACATTTCTAAAGAATGCTTTCAGCACCTTGTTGAATCAATGCCACGTAGAATTAAGGCAGTTCTGAAGGCGAAAGGGGGTCAAACACAGTATTAGTATGTGTTCCTAATAATCCTTTAGTTGAGTGTAGTAGCGTATCGCTGCGGTCTTCCTGTCTGACTCTGATGTCTTTCTCTCAGAGGGCCGGTCCGAGTGGAGCGTGACTGTTGTCCCCGGATCTCTGCATCTGCATGTGCACCTGACGTCTAATATCGCCGCTTCTTTTGCTGCTCAGCTGTGTGCCAGAGATAAAGAGACGTGTGCATCTCGAGGACCTGTCATCTCACATCAGCTGGTTAGTGATAGTTTTCCTGTCCTGTGCTTTCTTTTGATCAAAGACATTGAGTACCTGCATATGCATGAATATGAGCATAGGGTGGCCATTCGATATTAGTGATTGGCCGATATTTGGCATTTAAAAAACAATAATGAGAATATAAGTGGGACCTTTTACTATGACAGTGCAAGTAAAGTCTATTCGATATTGGCTGTCGACCAATATCTGCCGATATTTGGCTTTTGTTTTTTTTTTAAATATCGACATTAGCCAATGTGTCATAAGTAGGGCTGCAACAGCTAATCGATAAAATCGATAATGAAAATCATCGACAATGATTCTCATTATCCATTAGTCGGGAAAACTTCCACCAGTCGGGTCAAATTACAGCACTGAATAATGCGTTTCTATGGACAAAATGCATCTAGAATTATTGGAGGAAACAGAGTGAACTGCTGCAGGAAAGGTACATGATCAAGCGCCCAAAACATGAGTGGTCTTTTATTTTATGCTTCAAGCGAATGCATTGGTGTTTAACATATCCTGTCATGCACTTTGAGCAAAACATTAATTTGACAGGTTATATCCTTATCTGTAAATGTTACTAATTCACGTGAGTACTTACATTTTGCTCACTGCACTGGTGATATTTAGGGCACACCAAGTGTACAGTTATGTGTTTTTAAATGGTAGATATTAGAGTAGTAAGTCAAAATTTACAGTCAATAGTGTATTATGCATTTTTAATTGTCATCGGTTAATGCCAACATTCCGCAGTCAAATATTTGAGTGTAAAACTGTATAACTGTATGATTTTATTTACATAGCTGTGCTAACGTCACGTCTTCCTCTCACATGATGATCATTTAACATAATAATTTCAGCTCCGATTTGATGAGTGTCTGTGTAATAAGCAGAGGCGGACAGTACTTAAGTATTTTTACTTTCTACTCCAGTACATTTTTCAAGTATATATTTCATCAGTGTTTTTCTTTGGAAAACTTTTAATTCATTACATTCCAAAGCATTATATATATCATACTTTTTACTGCACTACATTTCGTAAATAAACGTTTTTTACTTGAGTAAAAGTATACAATACTACATTTTTAATGTAATTAAGTATTAAATGATATTCAATATGAAACATAGTGCAGTAAAAAGTACAATGTTATGTTTTGGAAGGTCGTGAAGTAAAAGTTTTCCAAAGAAGAACTCTGATAAAGTATATATACTTGAAAAATAAAATGACTTGGAAAGTAAAAATACTTAAGTACTGTCCGCCTCTGGTAATAAGTGCTATAATGTACGGTGAGTGTGTCAGGATGGTAAAATAACCCTTCAGTGTGACGATCATCCTGTTTAAAGTACATTACCCTGCAATACTCCTCTCCTCAGGACGGGGGCGCCACAGAGTCGGAGCTGAGCCTGCCCTTCCCCTTCCTCTCATCAGGACTGTGTGTGCAGGTAATGTGTCGAGCATGCGCTTCATTCCCAGCATGTTTCATGAGTATCATTGGATTTCTGTATCCCACCGTGTCTGAATCAATCAGAAGTGATCAATTCTGCTCCTGTCCGTCTGTAGGTGTGGCGTGTGGATCTCCATGGAAGAAGAATCATCTGCCCTGACTGTAAGTAAAAACACCCTTCATCATTGTTGCACACTTGCTGAGAGAGGGACAGTAATAGTCACGCTCATCCTGAACCCTTTCAGTCACACACAGGCGGTGGGGTCTGGTCATCGGCGCTGCACTGACTCTCCTGACTGCACTGACGCTTCTGGTCTGCATCTCATGCTGGCTGCTCAAAAGCAGCACATCAGGTCAGGAAACCGTCCTTTTGATTTTAGGCCAGGAACAGGCTCTGTGCAACTCAAGGAGGAGGTACATATTTGAACCAGGTGTGTGTTATTCAACCTGTCGACAGTTTAAAGGGTCATGAAACCCTCTGTTTTAGCAGCCGTCAGATCTCACCACAGTTTTGAAAAATGCTATAAAAGTGGGCGTGGTTAAGCAGCGGAGTGGAGGGGGACGAGGGGCGACTGACTGACAACAACACAGCCATGGCTTCTGATTCAGAGTTAAAAGCATCAAAGCATACAAATTATACACATGGTTGTGTAAGCTCACCTTAAAGGGTTAGTTCACCCAAAAATGAAAATTCTGTCATTAATTACTTACCCTCATGTCGTTCGACACCCGTAAGACCTCCGTTGATCTTCGGAACACAAATGAAGATATTTTAGTTGAAATCTGATGGCTCTGAAAGGCCTCCATTGGCACAATGCACGGTTCACTCTCAAGACCCTTAAAAGCTACTAAAGACGACGTTACAAAGTCCATCTCACTACAGTGGTTCTAAAATAACTTTATGAATCGGCGAGAATAGTTTTTGTGCGCAAAAAAACCCTAAATAACGACTTATATAGGGATGACTATTTCAAAACACGGCCTCATGAAGCTTCGAAGCGTTATGAATCAGTGAGTCGAATCAGCAGTTTGGATCGCCAAATTTCAGCAGTTTGGCGGTTTGACACGCGATCCGAATCATGATTCGACTCACTGATTCATAACGCTTCGAAGCTTCATGATTCCGTGTTTTGAAATCGTCATCACTATATAAGTCGTTATTTAGGGTTTTTTGCGCACAAAAACTATTCTCGCCGATTCATATATTTATTGTAGAACCACTGTAGTGAGATGGACTTTGTAACGACGTCTTTAGTACCTTTTAAGGGTCTTGAGAGTGAACGTGCATTGTGCCAATGGAGGCCTTTCAGAGCCATCAGATTTAAACTAAAATATCTTCATTTGTGTTCCGAAGATCAACGGAGGTCTTACGGGTGTCGAACGATATGAGGGTAAGTAATTAATGACAGAATTTTCATTTTTGGGTGAACTAACCCTTTAAATAACACATAGCCTACATTAAAGTACATATCGACAGCTATCATTTATTGCACAAATAAATGCACAGCAATCCGCATGTTCTCTGCATAGAAAATATATACGAACACGCTGTTGCATCATTGATAACTTATGAGCCGTTTGATCGGTTAATGGGCTTAAAGAGCGGTTACACTCACAGTGTGGATGAATCGCGTTTGTTTCGAAGACTCAGGATCTACTGAAGAGAACTTATGGGAGGCAGAAACTCTTACAAAGCAAAAATAATCACTCGTTTTGGATCCAATATTGCGTCTCTCACTCACTGAATGCGATCTCACTGTTTGAAGCGCCTGTCAATCAATGCGTGCTGCAGTGTTAAGCGAGCAGGATTCTCATAGGATAAGGACACGCAGACTCGTGAATAATTAAGCAAGACATCTTCTCATAGGATAAGGACACGCAGTCTCATGAATAATTAAGTGAGGCCTCTTCTCATAGGATAAGGACACGCAGACTTAGTGAATAATTATGAGACATCGATGAGTCATTGCTGTACTATAGTACGACAAAGCGTCACAAAGATGAATTTAAACCCGGAAGTTGAATATAGCGCAAAAATGTTTAAAATTAACTAGTTTTCTCCTACAATCAAAACTAATGGATGGTAACATTGACTTCTATAATGCTCAACACACATAACTGAATTAAAATCTCAGAAAATTTGGTTTAGGGTTTCATGACCCTTTAAAGGGGTGGTTGATTGCCCCTTTTCACAAGATGTAAAATAAGTCACTGATGTCCCCATAGTGTGTACCGTAAAACTTCAAATAATAGCCCGGGCTTCTATTTACCCAAATCACCGAACTGCACCGGCTTGTATTTGAAACAGGCGTCTATAAGAGACAGGCCTTTAATTTAGTGGTGAGATGTTCAAGCATGACGGTAGGAGGTTACCACATTATATTACGTTTTATTTATAATTAATTCGAATGTGTTTAACAAATCATTTAATGTAAGAAATGTCTTAGATTGTTGGCAGCACAAAAAACGAAACGATGTGACAGCAATGGGCAGAACAATATAAGTTACCGCTAAAATCCATTGAGCGTATGAACTTGTTGCCCGAAACACATCAACAAGAAAGAATGAAGGCTACCCTGTAAAACAACTGCAATCATGTGATAGAAAATTACTCTATTCATCACTATCATCATCCCCGCGGTTCTCCTCCACTTCTCCCTCTCCAGCCTCCGCTAACTCTGCCTGCCTTGCTCGCGCTAACAGCTCCTCCCAGATGCGCACGGCTCTCCCTCTTTGAAACAACGGATAAGGTGATCCTCGCTTCTATCAGAAGCTACTGTCAGGCCACATACCTAAGGATAACATCCCGAAGTTAATGAAATATATCTCCTCCTTCTCCCTCGCACACACAAACACACGCGCACGTCTGCGCGCAAGCATTAAAGGAATTTTTCAGCCGCTCCGTATCCAGCTTTACCCACGCTTGAAATTTGACAACTGTCAGCTTAAATGTCAAATTATACTTTTCTCCATGGTGGTATTGAGAGAATTAAGAAAAACTGAAGACTGAAAGTTCGTTAACCTCTTTGTTATGTTGCCATAGTGATGAGTCGTTCTTGAACGGTTCCGTCTGTCACGTGAAATCTAATCAAAACATTGAACAGACGATCTGACGGGTTTGAGAAGATCAAATACAGCCCGATACTTAAAAAACAGACCCGGCGTCTATTTGAGACTGGCCTTTATTTACCCAAACCTGTCGTCACACCAGGCGTTTAAAAGAGACAGGCGTCTATTTGGGACTCGGCTATTATTTGAAGTTTTACGGTATGTGAAGTTTTAGCTCAAAATACCCCACAGATCACTCTTTTGAGGGTGAGTCCCTTTAAATGCAAATGAGCTGCTGCTCATGGGGCGTTTGCGTTAGCAGCTCTGATAACCTCATGCAGACAGGCAATGAAACTGTTCAGCCTTTTAAGTTCAAACCGGAGTCGGACAATGATGGAGAGACTCGAGAAGAAGAGACAACATGTAGAAAGAGACACGACGTATCTGAATGGTTAGTTGATGAATTTGTGGTTGATGTGGAGTTAGCTAACTTCAAGTCATTGATTAGCATATTCTGTCATGATAACCTCACCCCCTTTGTTGTGTGTTCCCGGGGGCGGGGTTTATGTAAATTTCAGGGTTAGTGATGTCACTTACCCGGGAGGAAGCTTGTGTAGTCCCTACCAGCCGTTTGTTGTAGTCCTTAAAAAGCTAGGGCCTAGATTTGAGGCCCGTGCAGGGCTCTAACACTCACTACAGTTAAAAAGAAGTAAAATAATCAACCACCCCTTTAACTAACTTGACTAACTTCCTAAAACCGTCCATAGTTTAATTACTGTTACAGCATCAATATTCCAATGAGAAAATAATGATAAGATAATGCAGTGCAAAAAAAAACCCCTCAAAAATTATGAAATATAACTTTGGAAAGTGTGCAAATCACTCGTTAAAGCAGCGTATCTCTTGAGTCCGGTGAGTTTTTATAGAGCATGCCGTGGTTTTGGTTGGGGGTAGTTTAGAATGAATGGAGGAAAGTCTTGTGACTCTAATCAAATCATCAAACTATACATCTTAGCAGTAGTAGCATATAAACATACATATACATATTAGTATACATATCTTTACATTGTCTTCTAAATACATATGTGCTTTTACTATTTCTTATGTTTATTGGAACCATATTCCAAGCAACAGAATCTCGATAAAGCACTTTTTTTTCATGAAATTTGTGTGCGGACAAGCTAAAAAGAGTTGAGCCTTACTCACTTGACGCGTAAATGTAGTTTGTCCTTCACTAATAGTGGAGGGGGCATCTGAGCTTGATTCCCGGGAATGGTGCATCCTGCCTGGGATGCAGTTTCAGAAAACCAGCCTGTCTTTTCCTGTTGGTTTCATACTTCCAGAACTTCACCAGGTTGAAAATGGAACTCTCTCCCCAGCCAGAGTGACTCTGAGTGGGCCTCGCGACAGTCTGATGAGGCCCTGGAGCTCAGCTCTCAAAGCGGCCAAAATCATCTCGTAATGAGTGTCAGTTCTTCAGTCATGCTGATATCAACGTTTTAATATTGCGAGATCTCGTCACACCCCTAGGCACTGTTTGGCGAATAGACATTCTGCGGTGCGATTCGTGCGAATGAGGCGGTGCGAATGACACCGCGTGAATTGAGCGAATCGCCCGAGTTGAAAAATCTGAACTTTGGCGGATATTCGCGCCGCGTTAACCAATCAGGAGCTTGCTCTAGTAGTGACAACAATGAGGAGAAAATCTGTTTATTAATATCTGGTTCAGACAATATGATTATCACTGTGATAACATTAAATGACATGAAACACAAAACAGTCTCTTTTTGTTAAATGCAAGTTTATGTATGATCAATAATACAAAAGTATAAGTAAAAGGTATAAGCTATACATGAAATAAAGCAAACCATTCAGTCAAACATACAAAGTAAGTGCTAGACGGCTACAACTGTAAAGTTAAATAGCCTAAAAATATAAAAGTAATGAAACTTCACTGCACTCAGCCTAAACGATTTGCCAGGGAACAAATTATAGATCCATGAGAGCAAAGATCGCCCGTTACATCTACACAAGACGAATTATAGCTTGAGACACACCACAGAGACATCAGAGCCAGCGGCAGACAGCAGAAGGACTAGACGAGGAAAGGCTGCTCTCGCCGGGGTTAACGAGCGCCGCTGATTGCCTGGAGCTCACGACTCCGAAAACGCCAGATAAAATGTTCAAATAGGCACTCTTTATAAATAAACCACAGATTTGAGCTTTAAACAACTACATTAATCGCCTGAAAGTCTAAAAAAAACAACGTTTTGTCACACATTAACAATAGATTTTAACAAAAAAGACGTGTAAACACAGCCCATGTAAGCCATTTCTCAACGAGACTAGCCGGCTGGCAGAAGCCCCTCCCATGACGCGAATTTGCGTCTGTTGTGCAGTGAATGTCACGCGCAAATAAAGCGAGTAAACGCAAAACGTTGAAGCGGCCAACTTCGCGTAAATAGCGTGGCGCGTCCGGTGTGAACGCTACATAAGCAGGTTGTCACGTTGGTTATGTTGACAGAAGTTAGCCTATTTTCAGGCGCTGCGTAATTTCATTGCGCCGCTGCACCCATGGTAGGGCAGCAAAGTTCCTTGATTATTACGCAGGAATGAGAGTATAGTTCCTAGACATATCGGCCTAGAAAATCACAACTTCTTAATTCACGATGTAACTACAGAAGAGTCAAGTTTTAAATAGGAAAAATATCGAAACTCTTTGATCACTTTTTTGAGCGAGATGCTAACGGTCTAATCAGATTCAATGATCTATGCTAAGCTATGCTAAAAATGCTACTGCCAGACCCGGAGATCGCTGAATGGATTCGAAAACGGTAAAACTCAACTGTTTAACTCTAGGGGAGTTGGAAAATAAGCCTATTTTCAAAAAAAGTGGAGTGTTCTTTTAATGTGTTTACATGCCTGTTTATTGCGATTAAAATCAGCGTACGCCACATAGTTTAATGCGATTATGGTTACTACGATTATGAGCTTAATCACATTAGTTTGATTGAAGTATTGCGTTTTACATGAGGTAAAGTTTAATCGCAATATCGCCAAAATCCCATTATAATAGCATTATGTAAACGCACTCATTGTCATCCTGGAATATGGCCATGATGTGTCGTCCCACATGCATTCAAAACATCCCCCCAGTGTTTACGCAAGTTTATATACGGTGTGAAAGTTTGTGTGGTTCGAAGGCGCCTGTGTTCATGTATGTGCATTCAGCATGTTCCTGGCTTGTGCCAATATGTTATAAAATGCTGTTATGACCCTGGTTAGTTTCTGTCAGAGAGTATAAAGATGTCTTTCTTTCTGCAGTGTGGCGGAGAGCTAAAAGACGTCCCGTGCTGCTCGTGTGCTCGTCTGATGACGCGGCGCACATCACCGCCGTGTGCAGTCTGGCCTCGGGCCTACAGGGGGAGCTCTGCATGGACGTGAAGCTGGCGCAGTGGATGCAGTCCTCTCTGGCGCAGCTGGGACCCGTGCCGTGGCTGTACGGTCAGTGTCAGGCCGTGCAGAAGGCTGGCGGTCTCGTCCTGATCGCCTGGAGCCCTAACGCCCATCGGGCTTACCTGAGATGGAGGACGAGCGAAAGAAAGGCTGAGCTCTGTAAGACTGGGCTCTACAGTGCTGTTGAAGAAGAGGAGCAGATGAGCAGTGAGGAAGAGTGCATGGAGAAACCAATGGAGGCATCTTCGGTCACAGCTCCCGTGTTCAGCGCGGCGCTCTCCTGTCTGTGGATGGGAATACGAAACGACGGCTATGGCCGTGGATTCGGACTGGTTCACTTCCAGAGTCTTAAAAACGACGGCACTCGCATCCCGAAACGGCTCCGGTGTGTCCGAAAGTACGGTCTCCCGAAGGACCTGTCCTCTTTCGTACACGACCTGACCGGATCTGGAAATTCCAGAGGGCGATGTTGGCCCCGTCTTCTGTCCAAAGCGCTTTCGTTCTTCGTGTCGCGTCAGCTCGCGTCGAGGCTAGAGGCGAAACTCGTGCCGACGGACAGCCCTAAACTCGTCCCCAGCTTTTCACGGAAATTAATGAGCGGGACGAAGCGAAAGACGTGGAGGCAAAAGAGGCGCCGGAGTAAAGTCATATCGTCGCACTTATCCAAAAAGGTGTGTTTGAAGAAAAAGACTGTGCCAGAGCTACACAAGCCTGTGGATTGGTAGCCGTCTGCAGATCAGATGAGACCGTTTCAGTCGTCGCAGTGTTTGCATGTGGCGGCGTACAGAAGGAATGAGTCGGACTGAACATTCAGTGCAACATTACAGTCTGTCCAGCAGGGGGCAGAGACATTAAACTAAGGTCATGATATTCTCACAGCGAAGTTCTGCTTCGCTCTTCACTTAGGGGTAAAAAGACGTTTGAAATGCCGTTGCATTTGATCATAGTGATGTGGATATGTTTGCACCATCTCTGCAACTCGCGTCACGTTTATTCATACAGCACTTTATACAATAGATTGCTTTAAAGCAGCAGCTCTACAGTATTAAACATGAAAAACAGTGTCAGAGCCAACTTCTGAACAGGAGAAATGAACCGGAGAAGATTTACACGCGGAGCCTCAGAGCCACACCCAACACACGCACCAATGGGACTCTGAAGGTGTTCACCAGCCAGAGCGAATTTTTCACTTTACCAAAGCTGCTTCAAACTTCAAACAAACTTAATTTTGTCCTGGTTTTTGTTCGACGTCACAGTTCGTTCTTCAATCGCACTTGAAGTATATCAGGGCCTTTACAGGCAAAACCTGCGTTGATTGAAAGAAAACACGTTGACCAAAAGATTGAATCCAATAGCTGGTGATGAGGAGAGATTTACGAGTCATTTTTGACCCCGAATACCAAATTATGTAAAGCATTTCAGCCTATTGTATTGTTAATTCTTCTCATTGTTATTAAGATAAATCGCTTGTTGAATTTCCTCATTTGTAAGTCACTTTGGATAAAAGCGTCTGCTAAATGAATGCATGTGAAGAATGTACTCCCTACAAAGAGTGGTGCAGAAAATTATTTTCATCCATTATTTTTTATAAAGAGAGAAGTTACCAACCTGGAATGGACATTATGATGCAGTTCACATGCACTCATGTTGTAAATATGATCATCTGAAGACAGCATTTAAAGGTGGGGTAAGTGCTTTCTGGTAACCGATGTTGATTGGCTTATCAGGTGTGGAAATGAACGGGTCTTTTTCATCGCTGAAGAGAACGACAATATGATCGCAAATGGACAAACAAGCGAACATGACACACGAGCATATTCAAGCAAAAGCCAGCATATATTAGTTCTGTGAAACAAAACAAAATCAATGTTACTCGCCTATCGAAAAGAAATAAAGCAACCTCGGCCTTCGCTCCTTGAGTTCTCTCCAGCGCTGGAAAGCTGATAGTTCTTGCCTGATCGTAAGCCTTCTTTTGTTCCACAGACATCTTCCACATGGGTTTTTATCTGCCATCTCTAATAATAATAAATCTTTATTTTCTAAAGCGCCTTTAAATGTACATCTCAAAGCGCTTTACAGAAACAGATAAAACGGAGTACATAAAAATAAACAAAAGAAAAAGAATGTATAATCAAAAACTATATAAAATTGATACAAACGTTCAATTAAAGGCTACCCTAAAAAACGAGATTTAAAAGTGCAAAGAGATTGAGCTTGCCTTATCTCAATCGGTAAAGAATTCCATCATTTTGGAGCTAATGAGAAAAAAGCCCCATCACCCATCAGTCTTAGACCAGTTTCAGATGAACGCAGATTACGCGTCGGAGTATAGGGGGATTAAAAGCTCAGGTGCCGACCCATGTAAAGCCTTGTAAGTAAGCATCAAGATTTTAAAATCAACCCTAAACTTTAACCGGGAGCCAATGCAAAAACTCCAAAATAGGAGTGATGTGATCTCTCATCCTAGTTCTAGCAAGGATTCTAGCAGCTGAATTTTGAACTTGCTGCAATTTGTTTAGGGTTGCTTTTGACACCCCAGCCAACACGGCATTACAATAATCAATACGGGTAAAAACAAAAAAGTGTTAATCAACCTTTCGGCAACAGAAAAAGAAAGCATAGGACGTAATCTGGCAATATTTCTAAGATGAAAAAAATATGTTTTAACTGTATTTTTTTACATGTAGCTTAAATGTTAGATTTGTATCTAAGATCACCCCCAAATTCTTCCGTTTTGATTGGGACTCCATAATTGAACCATCAACAGCTAGGGTAACCGACCCAGCATTACGTAGTTGGTGGGGTGAACCAATGAGCATAATCTCAGTCTTCTCTCGGTTAAAACATAGGACATTTTGAAACATCCATTCGTTTATCTTAGAAATACATTTAGAAAGAAAATCAACAGACACAATTTCATTAGGTTTTAAGTGCATGCAGATCTGAGTATCATCTGCATAAAAATAAAATTTTAGACCAAGAGATCTCAAAAGCTGACCAAGTGGAACAATATAAATGTTAAAAAGCAAAGGGCCCAAAATTGATCCCTGAGGAACTCCAGATTGCACAACAGCGACCACCCATGGCAACAAAACTGCTTGCGATCAACAAGGTAGGACTTAAACCAATTGAGTGCAGTATCAGAAACCCCAAGACAGTTTCTGGACGAGTAATTAAAACCGAATGATCTACAGTGTCAAAGGCGGCACCGCGGAAGCCAGATTGCAACGGCTCAAACAGATTGTTTTCGGTTAACCCTCTGGTGCACTTCATTTAGGGGTTGCATTGGTTGTCTTCCCGGTCATAAGTCAAAACTTCCTCCACCCCAGTAAAACCAATGCAATTAATTTTTCTTCAATAATATTAATTGTATTTTGAGATGATTTGATGGTATTTTTTAATAATTATGCAATAATTATGGTCTATTTTTGCCATTGAAAATTATACTTTTTTTTTTTTAGGTTATTGCAGTATTTCAGGTTAAAATAGAGACAAGGCCTTCAAAATATTTTTTTTGAAGGGAGATTAGCGCCCTCTTTTGGAATTATTTAAGAAAGCATGCAACCATGGGTGTAATCACTAGAGGTCTCTATTGAGAGGCTTGAGAATTCCCTAGTTCTCTTTTGAACACATTTAATTATTTATTTATTTTTTCGTTGATGGATTTTAATATATATTTAAAAAATCTCAAAGACTATTTATTATAAAGTTTTAGATATTTTTATTTTTTGTTTGTTAGATTTCTTTCTGTGAATTTGTGTTTTTGCAGATTTCCCATTCATTTCCTATGGTGGTCATTTTTGACCGAAGAGCACAAGTGGGAGTACATTTTTTCAGTTAAAATTCAAAATGTGGTTCATAGGTTCAGTTTTTCATACATTAAGCAATTTTTCCATGTTTGATGGTGCACCGTCAGACCTGAGAAACGCCACTTGCGCTCCGTTTTACGGCAAAAGGCCTTCATCACACGCAGATCATCACTATACCAAGGAGCAGGACATACAAATGAAACGGTGCGTGACTTCTGAGGAGCAAATAAGTCCAGGCTGAGGCCAGACAGGAGAACAGAGTATAACATCTTTGTCTCCAGAGGATCGGATGAGGAGAGATGACTTAATGAAGAATCAATAAAAACTGAAAAATCAAATGGTTTCTCCATTTCCGGTATGTCAAAGTACGTGAAGAGGCAATGTTGGCAGCAGGTAAATGCAAAGAAAATTGCCAGATGATCAGATAACCCTAAGTCAATAACTGAGACACAAGCGATCTATTTGATATCACAAGATCTAAAATATGTCCTTTTTTTTTTTAGTGGAACTGTCAACAAACTGAAGTAAATCAAAGCACTCAAATAAAGACAAAGAGTAATTTGTTAAAGCAGAATCTTTTTTGACCATATGGATGTTAAAATCCCCCAAGATAAAAGTTCTTTCAAATTTGAGGCATAGATGAGACAACAGATCTGCAAATTCAGATAGAAAGTCTTTATTAGCCTTAGGAGGCCGGTAGACTGTAACTATGGCAGTAGAATGGGGCTCAGAGACAGTCAGCACGAGACATTCAAATGAATTGAACAGAGGAACAGCTACAGGACTTAAGCTGTATTTTTGATTGTATAATACAATGATGCCCCCACCTCTACCAGAGGGTCGCGGGCAGTGTTGGGGAAAGTTACTTTAAAAAGTAATGCATCACAATATTGCGTTACTTCCTTAAAAAGTAACTAATTTAGTTACTTAGTTACTTTATAAGAAAAGTCATGCGTTACGTTTCTTTTGCGTTACTTTTTCTTCTTTCGTGGCTTGTTTTTTTTTTTAATAGCGGAGTATTCCGGCATCCCTTACAAATTGTATAAACGTCATTTGCCAAATAAAAACTCTCCTTTAGTTTCAACAGCTGGCCAGCAGTGTACCTTAGAGCCATGCAGGGGAAATCCACACAAACAGCAACCTCACAGGAGTGCAAGTCCTGGGCAGGACAGCAGGAAAGTTGGTTCCAGCAGCAGACGTTTAAGGGTGCGTTCACACTTGTCATGTTTGGTTCGATTAAAACCAACCCTGGTGCGATTGCTCGGTTAGTGCGGTTCCTTTTAACATACACTCACCGAAAGGATTATTAGGAACACCTGTTCAATTTCTCATCAGTGTTGGGGGTAACGAGTTACAAAATAACGGATTACAGTAACGATATTACTTTTTTGGGTAACGAAGTAAAGTAACGCATTACACTAAAAATATTGGTAACTATACTACTTTACTAGACTATAGGAACGCGCTTTCCTGCGTTACTCAAGCCGTGTTTGCCTGTGTGTAAAGATCCGATATGTTTAAGTGCTGCGTGCACCGTTGCCATAGAGCAGTGTTTCCCAACCGAGGTGCCGTCTGACAAGAGCAGGAGTGCCGTGTAAAAGTCCTTCAAATTCTCTCTTTGTAAACTTTGTTCAATGCATATAGTGCTGCAGTATGTTCGAATACCAGTCATTTTCGCCGTCATCACAAATGAGAAGTTGCGCGCGCTGTGAGAATATTTTGTCTATGTGCACTCATCCGAAAGCGCGCACACGTCTCACAGTGCGCAAATATTGAGTTCTCTTTCAAGTTTTGCTCTTGAACGGACAAACTCACACAAAAACTATGTCAACATGCCCATCTTGATGAGTATCCTAGCAGACATAATCTGTATATGCCTTAAAACGACGCATATCCGAGCATTAGGTCCAAGATTAGGTCTTAAAGGGGCAGTATTATTAGGTCTAAAAGGGGCAGTTTTATTAGGTCTTAAAGGGGCAGTAGCCTTTACTGCTGTCTGTTTAAACTCAGTTTCAGTCAGTCTCGTGTCAATCTTGAGTACCTATAGAGTAGCATTGCATCCTGCATATCTCCGAAAAGTCTTTATTTTTATTATAATTATAAAAGAAAGATGCGCTGTTCCGAGTCTTTCCGAAAAAAGCCGTGCGGCTGGGGGCGTATCGTGTGGGCGGAGCTAAAGAATGTCGAGCGCGCGCCGCTGTTACTGTGTTGAGTGCGTCTGAAAGCTGCGTCATCCCTAAAAGCGGGGAAAAACTTTATTCAACATAAAAAATGGCTTTTAATCAGATACAGCCATACATCTATGATCCGGAATCAGACCCAGAGGCTGAAGTTGAACAGGAGCAGCAGCAAAAACGACTAGAGCAGGACGTCGACTATGTGGTATAAGTTACACTAACTATATAATATGTTTAGCGGCTTGTGTTATTTAGAACACCATGTCAAGCGAGAGTGTGTGTGTGTGTGTGTGTGTGTGTGTGTGTGTGTGTGTGTGTGTGTGTGTTTGTGTGTATGTGTGTGTGTGTTTACGCGTGGTTTGTGTAGACATGATTTGTAGTAAGTGGACTGGTTTTGCGCGTCAGGCTAGTGTTTACATAGAAAGACATGGAATAGTAGCGCATTTGAATGAAGAAGCGCGCTTATTTAGTTCAACATATTTCCCCACTCTTTGTGTATTGTTGTTTGGAGTGCTTTTACAATACAAAAACATACACATATAGTAGCCAGCTAAACAAATGTACACACACTATACATCGCATGCTCCATTGATCAATACGTGATCATGTTTGGGCTACTTGATGGGCATAGGCAAAAACAGACATTTGAAGCAGTCAAACCTGCGGTTCCAACATTGGGACCTTTATCGTTGGGACCACTCCATCCTTCAGTATTAGGCGATCTGAAAATCCGTCGTCGAACTGGGCCTTGTTTATAAAACAATCGGCACCGAAATGCAGGGAACAGACATAAATATTTGCACAACTCAGTTGCTGATCCGGAAAAGCAAATTCCATCTGTACGAGCCAGCGCTTTGATGGGCGTAGCCTATTGCTTTCACGCTCTCTCTCTCTCTCTCTCTCTCTCGTGCGCGCTTTTCCGGTAGAATTGTCCGTAGTACAGGAAGTACTAATTTTGGCAAAGAAATACTCCCATCAAACGTCCACCTTAGCTTTTGAAACTGTGTCCATGTTTAGCATGGGAATCCAAGTCTTTAACAGTGCAAAAAGATCAGTATGCATGAAACAGCATTTCACCCCCCCTTTAATGTCAAACAACAAAAGAAAAGGGCATCACTCACTGCTCTTGATTGAATAGATTTTGTAAATTTAATAGGATTAATGTTTAATTTATACAGTCAAATATGCAATGTTATTTTACATTTGATTTCTGTACCTGAAAACTAATGTTAGACGTACCTGAAAAACCTGAAAAGCATTGTTTATTTTATTAGTGTCTTTGCTCAATAGTATTTATTTGTGCTGCTGCTTGTATTTAAATTATTTGTTCTTATTATTTTCTTTATCTTTATTTGACAGTAGTCATTTTTGTTTGTTTGGGGAAACTGCCATAGAACCATGATGTTTGTCCATATATCTAGACGGTAAATTAAGAAATGGGAAAGTAAAGTAATAAGTAGTGTAGTTACTTTTCAAATACAGTAACTAGTAAAGTAATCTCATTACAATTTACAGATGTAACTAGTAACTAGTAACTAATTACTTTTTTTGAGTAACTACCCCAACACTGTTTCTCATTAATGCAATTATCTAATCAACCAATCACATGGCAGTTGCTTCAATGCATTTAGGGGTGTGGTCCTGGTCAAGACAATCTCCTGAACTCCAAACTGAATGTTAGAATGGGAAAGAAAGGTGATTTAAGCAATTTTGAGCGTGGCATGGTTGTTGGTGCCAGACGGGCCGGTCTGAGTATTTCACAATCTGCTCAGTTACTGGGATTTTCACGCACAACCATTTCTAGGGTTTACAAAGAATGGTGTGAAAAGGGAAAAACATTCAGTATGTGGCAGTCCTGTGGGCGAAAATGCCTTGTTGATGCTAGAGGTCAGAGGGAATGGGCCGACTGATTCAAGCTGATAGAAGAGCAACTTTGACTGAAATAACCACTCGTTACAACCGAGGTATGCAGCAAAGCATTTGTGAAGCCACAACACGCACAACCTTGAGGCGGATGGGCTACAACAGCAGAAGACCCCACCGGGTACCACTCAACTCCCCTACAAATAGGAAAAAGAGGCTACAATTTGCACGAGTGCACCAAAATTGGACAGTTGAACACTGGAAAAATGTTGCCTGGTCTGATGAGTCTCGATTTCTGTTGAGACATTCAGATGGTAGAGTCAGAATTTGGCGTAAACAGAATGAGAACATGGATCCATCATGCCTTGTTACCACTGTGCAGGCTGGTAGTGGTGGTGTAATGCTGTGGGGGATGTTTTCTTGGCACACTTTAGGCCCCTTAGTGCCAATTGGGCATCGTTTAAATACCACAGCCTACCTGAGCATTGTTTCTGACCATGTCCATCCCGTTATGAACACCATGTACCCATCCTCTGATGGCTACTTCCAGCAGGATAATACACCATGTCACAAAGCTCGAATCATTTCAAATTGGTTTCTTGAACATGACAATGAGTTCACTGGACTAAAATGGCCCCCACAGTCACCAGATCTCAGGCCAATAGAGCATCTTTGGGATGTGGTGGGACGGGAGCTTCGTGCCCTGGATGTACATCCCACAAATCTCCATCAACTGCAAGATGCTATCCTATCAATATGGGCCAACATTTCTAAAGAATGCTTTCAGCACCTTGTTGAATCAATGCCACGTAGAATTAAGGCATTTCTGAAGGCGAAAGGGGGTCAAACACAGTATTAGTATGGTGTTCCTGATAATCCTTTAGGTGAGTGTATGTGAACGCTGCCATCCGAACCCTGGTGCACTCCAAACAAGCGGACCGAGACCACTAAAAAGATGGGTCTTGGTCCGCTTCTAAACGAACTCTGGTGCGGTTCGATTGATATATGAACGCAACACGGACCAAAGACATGTAAACGGACCAAAAACAGGACGGGATGTCACAAGATGTGATGCTACAAGTCAGCTGATTTGACGACTCGGAGAGATCGGTGTATCGAAAATGAGTAGAGGGCAAACGTGGAGCAACGAGGAGGTAAAGTGCCTCATCAATATATGCAGATCTTCGTTTCTGCATACAACGGAGGAAATCCTGCTGCTGTTTTGAATGTTTTGAACATTTTATGAGCTCTTCGTGAGTTCTCAGCTGGTAAAAATAAAACCTTATGTACACGCATAAAATGATCGTGTTTAATCCAGCACACAGCATTGTTTTGAATGTTCGGCAAGCAAGCTCCGTCGCGAAATATACATCATAAAAGCCGACCAATCAGGTTATGACCGTATGCCTATGCCTTTGGTTCGGTAACTTTAGGTTCGCTGTTAAAAATGCCAGTGTGAACGCTAAGCGGACCAAGACTAAATGTTTTGTTTTTGTTTTTTGATCCGGACCAAACGAACCGAACTACAAGTGTGAACGCACCCTAAAAATAGAAACGGTAATCCAACGGATGAATCGTAAATTAAAAAGTCTTCAAAAAGCTCCAAAACCGCTATCACACATCAACAGTTAAAACAAACAAACAAAACCGGAGAATGGAGCGGCAGCCAAAGAGTGCCAGCGTTCCCCTTCTACCCTTATTGGAATCCTTTAGGAGCTCTCTCTTTCTGTCATGGCTCGGCTAATGTCCGTCCTGTGTCGTGTCTTTTGAATAAGGACGTGCACTGAGCACTCTCTTCTCCCCGTCATTAGTAGACACGCCCCTTACTGCTGATTGGCTATAAGTTTGTTTTGATACTCAGCCCGAGACACTTTTCTAAAGCATTTTTTAAATACCACTTACCTCACCTTTAATATAAGCACTCTCTCAAGGGAAGAATAATGACCCCGTCCTGTACAAAAGTATATGTAAACATTGGAAATGTTCTATTTTTGTATAAAGACCTGCATCAGTAGACTTGTGCTTGTTCATAAATATAAATAAATGCATCAAACATCCATATTCCCAATTATCAGATTATTATTTGACCAATTTAGCCCCGTTTGATAAGCATAACCATATTTGTGACCCTGGACCACAAAACCAGTTATGGGTAATTTTTTTAAAATTGAGATTTAACCCTTAAATGCATGACTGTTTTACCAATCATTCTTACATATTCGGGTCTTTAGCGACCCGGATCTATATCTAACGCAGATGGATCTCTACCTGTCGCGATAAAATATGAAACTCCTGATATTAGAGTAACAATTACAGAAGAATAAAATGAAGCATATTTCGTTAGGCTACCTTTTGGAGCTCGGAAGAGTTCAGTTTGAGCAGATGTTTTATACCATCATCACTGTCCTCGTCAGAGCTCATATCCCAGTACATTCAGCATCTGGCTCATATTCGCCATCTCAAACATCTCAAACAACTCATTTTCAACGTCTTCAAAATCAATATTTTGATCGCTGACAGCTTCTTCAACAGATTCACCATCAAGTGACGGTGACACTTATATTTGAATGCGTTCAGTACTTACTCTGCAGTAAATCGCTGAGCCATTTCAGGTTTTGCAGATTATAATTATTATTGTTTCGTTTTCTGTCTGAGGTAACTATGAGTGAAACATAATTTCATCATTGTGTATCAGACGTTCAGGCCATCTTGTGGAATAAAGGTGAATTGCACTTATTTCGTCATTATAGATTCATTTATTGTTGTGCAGAAAAAAGTACACTCTTACACACCTCGGGGCGTTAGCGACCCTATACAATTTTTTTTTTACAAAAAATACTTTTTCAAAACTTTCCATTGATGTGTGGTTTATTAGGACAATATTTGGCCGAGATACAACTATTTGAAAATCTGGAAGGGTACAAAAAAAAAAAAATCGAAATCTTGAGAAAATCTCCTTTAAAGTTGTCCAAATGCAGTCCTCAGCAATGCACATTACTACTAATAATAATTTACAAAATATCTTCATGGAACATGATCTTTAATGATTTTTGCATAAAAGAAAAAGTTATAATTTTGACCCATACAATGTATGGTTGGCTATTGCCACAAATATAGCCTTGAGACTTATGACTTATGATTTCTTTTCTGTGTTCGTAAAACAAATTAATCAACCTCACAAGATGTAAAACAGTTTTCAGGTGGACACAAACAATGATGTTATCTTTCTTCTTTTGACAGAATCAGGAACCATCTTGGACCGATTTGACCAACAGTGAAATCTATGCAAATGTGTCTGTATAGCGGCAAGAGCTCATGTTACCTTTTCATAAAAAGCAAGCTATGGAGCTGAAACCACAGGGTGGATCCATATATTCTAGCTGCTGTCAGAAAGTTATTTTCCCCCAGGAGCTATGCTGCAATCAAACGTGTTTTGGTGCACAACAGTTATTTAAGTGACATGCAACCAAACAAGTTTTCTCAACAGCCAGAGACTGTCAGACGTGTCACATGTGTCAGTGGAGCGTTACGGTGACCGTCTGAGATATCACACCGATAACTGAAAGCTAGACATTATGCAAAATACCCCAAAACACTCGCGTTCGTGATGGAAGTCTACATTAGGCCTACAACAAACCAATGACTTTTTAGCCTTCTATTTGCACTACACAATATTGAGTACATTTTCCTCAGTCCGCAACAAACTCAGCCCTGACAGGTGAAGTGAATAACTCTAATTATCTCTTTTATCTCTTCATCACGGCACCTGTTAGTGGGTGGGATATATTAGGCAGCAAGTGAACATTTTGTCCTCAGTGTTGATGTGTTCGAAGCAGGAAAAATGGGCAAGCATAAGGATTTGAGCGAGTTTGACAAGGGACAAATTGTGATGGCTAGACGACTGGGTCAGAGCATCTCCAAAACTGCAGCTCTTGTGGGGTGTTCCCGGTCTGCAGTGGTCAGTATCTATCAAAAGTGCTCCAAGGAAGGAACGGTGGTGAACCGGCGATGATCTGTTACTCAGTTTGAGGCTGTATGTTTTTATCACATTATGATTGCTGAAGCTATTATCAGCTAGCCTGGCTCCGCCCTCCTACGTGATTCCGCTCAATTTTAATTTTCCTTCAGCACTCCGTCTGGGACTGCGGTATAGTCTCAGGTTTTCTCCGAACTAATTTTGACTGGTCCAGTCAGCGAACAGAGGGAGTGGCTGAGAGCGATGACGTTGATGTCGTGCGCTAGTTTGAGTTGTAGTTCAGTAATGGCGGCGGAGAAAAATTGCGAGCGACGCCATTCATTCCGTTGTGGCACCGCTGCCGAATATCCAGAAGTTAAAGACGGAGCAAGAACAATCTTTGCTGAGTTTTGTTGGTGGCCATGATGTTGTGTCCCGGGAAAAGTTTGATTTTCCAGCTTGCTCTGTCAGTGGTGAAGGAGTTGGCTGAAGCCCCAGTAAACCCAGTTTCACGTGCGGTCGGAAGGTATTGTCATCATTTACAGGGGCAAGTCAGTGATTTTATTGCCGTCGGTCACCACCCGCGTAAAAATCCCCGGCCGAATTACCTCCTGTTTTAGACAAACGCCAAGGTCGTGTGGTCATTTAATTGCTGTCCGAATCCACATCTCTGAGTTTTCAAGAATATATCACCTCAAAATTCACTGTTTATATCCTTTTTTGACCCCTGCAGAGCACCGTACGGTTGCGCTTCGCTGTAATTTGGATGCATTTCTAGACTTTAAATGCTGGCAAGTATTTTCAAGCGCAATACATTTCATCACCACTCAAAAAATAAAAAGAAGAAAAGCACGTAAACATTTGAATTGGGCTGTTATTTACGGCAGCATTTATTCTTATCGTACCAAGTATTTGATATTTTATTTACAGCATACAATCATGTTATGGACCACGTGAGCAGTGCGTTCCCGATCACAAAACTCTCCCCTCCACCGTGAATAAATCACAATCCGAATGCACAAGGTTTTATCACTGAGGTGGCTGCACATTTATTTTTACGGACTTCCATGTGAGAAATTAAGGCGAACGGTGCATGACTTGCATCACGACCAAACGTTAGCAATTGATTATGGCAGATCCAGAGTGGCTCTTGGCACATCTAATAGTTTTAAACTTCAACAGAGTGCCCGCCTTCAAGGAAGTAAACGCTTGTCAAATGAAATGTACGAGAGTCTGGTAGGACCAGGCAAATTATCAGCAACAGTCGCTTTTTCTTTTTCTTTTTTCTTGCCAAAGCATTGAAATAGTAAAGGAAGAACAAGGGAGATGGAGATGCAGCTGTTGCAGGTCTGCACAGAAACTGGCCTTTATTAGTACAATGTCTCAAAGTTTGTTCATATTGGCAGTGATTTGTACACAGCAACTGGATATCGTTCATTTTTAACAGGAGTGGATCATTTCTGGCAACCAGGACGTTTAAAGCTACACTGTGTAACTTTTTTTGTTTATTCTTAGCTAAAAACACTAAGTTCTTTCAAAAGTATATGTGCTCATTAATGTATATTTACTTCTTTCAAGTAATAAAGTATTCTCGTAAGTTTCTAATATGCCATTGAAAATACATACGGGTGAGGGGTTCGAATGCGGGTCGCCATGTTGCCCCTCCATCTTGAAAGTACATTAGCCAAAGAGGGACATACCCGTAAATTCAACCTTTGCCTTTCGCGTTTTAACACTCGATGGCACCGTGTCGAATGTGGACGAGGTCGAACTGGAAGCCATGTTAATCTTGGACTAAATCGGCCACCGTAGGAGTTAAAACGAAATCGGAATTGAGAGGAACAGAAACTAAAATTCACTGGATGGTCAAATACCTTTTCACCACTTGATGGGGGAAAATATCATGCAGTGTAGCTTTAAAGTTTAATTTTGTTGTTTATATTTATTTTAAGATTGAAGTTATTTTTTAATGCTCGCCTCCTTCTTCCACTGAACAGGGATAATTATGTGCACAAAATAGTCAAATAAGTCAAAAATAAAATAAAAAAAACATTGTTCTGGTGGTTTTTGGATGCTGTAATCAAAAAAATCTCACATTGTGCCTTTAACAGCCACAGTGACGAGGCTCCGTTCGGTTCAGGTGTGCCAGTTCTGGGCTGTGTTTCACAAAAACATCATGAGTTGAACATGGAGATCATTGGTAGCACTGGTTATCTCTTCATCACGGCACATGTTAGTGGGTGCGATATATTAGGCAGCAAGTGAACATTTTGTCTTCAAAGTTGATGTGTTAGAAGCAGGAAAAATGGGAAAGTGTAAGGATTTGAGAGAGTTTGACAAGGGCCAAATTGTGATGGCTAGACGACTGGGTCAGAGCATCTCCAAAACTGCAGCTCTTATGGGGTGTTCCCGGACTGCAGTGGTCAGTTACATCACAGAAGTTATCACAGAATTCATTATTAGCAAACATTCAGTT
Organism: Gobio gobio; assembly: GCF_949357685.1. Taxonomy (NCBI): domain Eukaryota; kingdom Metazoa; phylum Chordata; class Actinopteri; order Cypriniformes; family Gobionidae; genus Gobio; species Gobio gobio. Next base: position 8,727,619 of record NC_137116.1, on the reverse strand, counting down.
TTGAAGTCTACATTTTTGAATCACTCACAATAAGATAGGAAAGCTATTGTAAATATAAGTAAACAAGCATTTGACGTCAACTGATCTACTGTATCAGATAAAATACCATTTCCAACCCATTGCACTTCTATAATGTGACTGATTTCGGAGTTAAACAGGGGCATTCAGCTATAAGAAATGTGTCCGGTTAAAGGAGAATCGCAAACATTGTGAACTACAGCAAACATTGTGTTGGCGATCAACTGAAGTCTTCAGTTGGCGTAAACAAATGTTCGTTCATGCAGACACGACACCATTAACAATACAAACACTGGAAAGACAAGTTCATTTTCAGATAATTTTCTCTTAAATATGTCACGAGAGCTCCTAAGATGTAATATGAGTGCTTGGGTTTAGTTGGTATATTTGCATAAGACCCACATACTAACTCTGCGTGACAAACAAACACGCACATGCAAAGCACAGGACGCATGATAAACTACCCGATCTTCCTCCACATGCGTGTTAAAAACATGCTTGTGATGATGTAAAGAAGGACAGCAGCACTATTGTGTGTTTTTACTCTAGTACGTTTGCTCGTATCAAAGGTCATTCTGGGCAAGCCGATGATGGTGTGTCCCAAATACCCAAATGATTCTTTAAATAGCCTGTAACCTGTGAGACGAAAATAACTAGTATTTTGACGATCAACATTTTAAAGCAAGGGACCAGTGGTGTAATAAAAGCACTTGGTGTGTATTCTTTACAGTTATTCTGCAAACCGCTGTTTGAACAGTTACACTCTAAAAATGCTGGGTGGTTTCAAATAAAGACAAACAAAGTGATACAAAGGTTGGGTTTGTACATATTTGACCCAAACATGGGTTGAAACATCAAACATTTAAAACATTCAAATTAAAGGTTCTTTATTGGTATTGATGGTTCCATGAAGAACTTTTAACATCCATGTACAGATTCTTATAGTGGAAAAAGGTTCCTTAGATGATTTCAAATGTTCTTCTCTCCTAGTTAAAATGCTTCTTTTAAGAAACATTTACTGAAGGCTCTTTGGGGAACCGAAATAGTTCTTCTATCCCAGATAGCAACATAGTCTGGGCCCAGATCCGGCCCACATCTGCTACACGTGGAATCCACACGTACCAGATCTGCGCCGACACTATGGAAGCTTGTTTCCGCCACAGAATAATAAAAAAATGATATAACTTTATATAAAGTCAGAATTGCGAGAAATAAAGTCAGAATTGTGAGATACAAAATCAGAATTGCGTGTGAGATACAAAGTCAGAATTGTGAGATACAAAGTCAGAATTGTGAGATACAAAGTCAGAATTGTGAGATACAAAATCAGAATTACGTGTGAGATACAAAGTCAGAGTTGAGTGATACAAAGTCAGAATTGAGTGATACAAAGTCAAAATTGAGTGATACAAAGTCAGAATTGAGTGATACAAAATCAGAATTGCGAGATACAAAGTCAGAATTGAGTGATACAAAGTCAGAGTTGAGTGATACAAAGTCAGAATTGCGAGATATAAAGTCAGAATTGCGAGATACAAAGTCAGAATTGCGAGATACAAAGTCAGAATTGCGACATACAAAGTCAGAATTGAGTGATACAAAGTCAGAATTGCGAGATACAAAGTCAGAATTGCGACATACAAAGTCAGAATTGTGAGATACAAAGTCAGAATTGTGAGATACAAAGTCAGAATTGTGAGATACAAAATCAGAATTACGTGTGAGATACAAAGTCAGAGTTGAGTGATACAAAGTCAGAATTGAGTGATACAAAGTCAAAATTGAGTGATACAAAGTCAGAATTGAGTGATATAAAGTCAGAGTTGAGTGATACAAAGTCAGAATTGAGTGATACAAAGTCAGAGTTGAGTGATACAAAGTCAAAATTGAGTGATACAAAGTCAGAATTGAGTGATACAAAATCAGAATTGCGAGATACAAAGTCAGAATTGAGTGATACAAAGTCAGAGTTGAGTGATACAAAGTCAGAATTGCGAGATATAAAGTCAGAATTGCGAGATACAAAGTCAGAATTGCGAGATACAAAGTCAGAATTGCGACATACAAAGTCAGAATTGAGTGATACAAAGTCAGAATTGCGTGCGAGAAACAAAGTCAGAATTGCGAGATACATAGTCAGAATTGAGTGATACAAAGTCAGAGTTGAGTGATACAAAGTCAATTGCGAGATACAAAGTCAGAATTGCGAGATGCAAAGTCAGAATTGAGTGATACAAAGTCAGAATTGAGTGATACAAAATTGAGTGATACAAAATTGAGTGATACAAAGTCAGAGTTGAGTGATACAAAGTCAGAATTGAGTGATACAAAGTCAGAGTTGAGTGATACAAAGTCAGAGTTGAGTGATACAAAGTCAGAATTGAGTGATACATAGTCAGAGTTGAGTGATACAAATTCAGAATTGTGTGCGAGATACAAAGTCAGAATTGAGTGATACAAAGTCAGAGTTGAGTGATACAAAGTCAGAGTTGAGTGATACAAAGTCAGAATTGAGTGATACAAAGTCAGAGTTGAGTGATACAAAAAGTCAGAATTGAGTGATATAAAGTCAGAATTGCGAGATACAAAGTCAGAATTGAGTGATACAAAGTCAGAATTGAGTGATATAAAGTCAGAATTGAGAGATACAAAGTCAGAATTGCGAGATACAAAGTCAGAATTGCGAGATACAAAGTCAGAATTGCGAGATACAAAGTCAGAATTGCGAGATACAAAGTCAGAATTGAGTGATATAAAGTCAGAATTGCGAGATACAAAGTCAGAATTGCTACAAAGTCAGAACTGAGTGATACAAAGTCAGAATTGAGTGATACAAAGTCAGAATTGAGTGATATAAAGTCAGAATTGCAAGATACAAAGTCAGAGTTGAGTGATACAAAGTCAGAATTGCGTGCGACATACAAAGTCAGAATTGCGTACAAGATACAAAGTCAGAATTGAGTGATACAAAGTCAGAATTGAGTGATACAAAGTCAGAATTGCGAGAGTCAGAATTGAGTGATACAAAGTCAGAATTGAGTGATACAAAGTCAGAATTGCGAGATACAAAGTCAGAATTGAGTGATACAAAGTCAGAATTGAGTGATATAAAGTCAGAATTGAGTGATACAAAGTCAGAGTTGAGTGATACAAAGTCAGAATTGCGTGCGACATACAAAGTCAGAATTGCGTACAAGATACAAAGTCAGAATTGCGTACAAGATACAAAGTCAGAATTGAGTGATACAAAGTCAGAATTGCGAGATACAAAGTCAGAATTGAGTGATATAAAGTCAGAATTGCGAGATACAAAGTCAGAATTGAGAGATACAAAGTCAGAATTGTGAGATACAAAAGTCAGAATTGCGAGAAACAAAGTCAGAATTGCGAGAAACAATAATAAGTTCTTGAGAATTATTATTAACTATCTGCACTGTAGTAAATGTCTGGCGACTGGACCTGGATTTATTTTTTTTTTAAATGTTAATGATAGGAGCTTTTTTTTTTTTTTTTACCTTGTTCATCATCAATTAGATATAGTGCGTCACATTAAATTAGCGCGTTAACGTTTAATGAGGAAGTATCTAAGAGCTGTTGATGAAGAGTGAAAGAGTGTGAGGTGTTGACGCGGATCTGGTGATGGTTTAGGGTGGAGTGAGTGGGAGGATATTTGTTATTCCGAGTAGCTAGTTCCCTGTAAACAGCTGTAGTGTTCCGCTCCCGGGAAACGCTGGAAGTCACTTCAGCCTCTCTGAACCACACAAGACAACAGGTAAACATCAAGATTCACTTACTAATTCACAACTCGTGTGAACTTACTAAATCATGTGTCTATACATTTAGTGTTTCGTCCATCTGAATGAGCTTTAAATGGAGAGGATTTGTGTCTGTTTTCAAGAAACGTTGTCATGCAAATGGATTATTCTGTCAGGACAGGTTAATAGAAAATTCGTTCAGTTAGCTCTTCTTTAACAATCTTTATTTAAAACACGATTCATACATCGCTGGAAGTTAGTTCTACATTCGTCTCACACAGGCTATTTTAAACGTTAGGCTCGGAGAACATTCAAAAGTGACATTTGAATGACACTGTGTGTTGAATGTTCGTGTTCATTTAATGTTCGCAGAACCGTGAAAAAAGAAACAACGACGGTACGACCGCTCAGAGAACATCCGTTTTAATAACTTAATTGGAACGTCATATGTATGTAAGCTGTTAAATATGTAGGCTAATAAGCTGATATTTTTTCAACATCACTTTTGCACCCTCAGATAATATTGAAATAATGTTGAGATTTCAACGACAAATTTGAATTATCATTGAATCAACATTATTAACTGATGTTAGTTCGATATCACGTATGCACCTGCATTTAATGTTGAATCAATGGTGAGATAAAAATGTTTATGGTAATGCTATTGAATCAACATTACTATGATGGATTCTACATCATTGAGATTGAATCAATATTGAAATTAACAAAACTAATCAATTTTACGTTATGATGGATTTTACATCACTGATGTTGAATCAACACTGAAATTATCAAAAAATAATCTTTGGTAATATTGTTTGATCAATGTTACAATGTGATGTTGATTCTATCACTTTTGTTGAAACTGAAAAACAACTGAAATGTAAGACAACATAAAACAATGTTGCCATCTGATGTACCAAGTTAATGTTTAAACAACATTAATATTTCAACTACACTTTAATGGACCATTTTAAAATATATAAAAGGTCCTTCTTTTAAAAAAGAAAGGGGGAAAAATAGATAGGACGAAAGCATTACAAAAAAATTGTTTCAGAAGTCTGATGTCATTATAACTACAGGTGGTCCAACGGTTCAGGTTTAAAAATCTGGCTTGTATCAGACGACTGCCTTTTTTCCTTTGGGTTTTCTGAAATCTGAGAAAGAAAGCATGAACAAGTCAATTCAGTTGTCATACAGTCACATTCAAGAATGTTAATATAGTAATCACAATATGATTTACTTAAAAAAAAAAAAGTTGCTCAACACAAAATATTCAAACATAGTACAGTTAAATTCTGTATATTTATTAAAGTTTTCTAAAATCTATTAATGCTTCAATATCTAAAGAAATTGTGTCTGATTTTTCCCACCGAGTTTATCTCCAGCCTTAAACACACCTGAAGCAGCTGATCAAGGTCATTACACTGAAATAAATGATTTTACTGCTTGTTCAAATTGCTTAGTTAAAATGAGCTAAAGCAACACAATTGCTATACATTTTGTCCTAACTTAATTTGATTGTGTTCAATCCACTTAAATATAAGTTAAATTTAAGTTTACTCAATCCGTTAGTGTTGAGATTACATGAATGATTTGTGTTGCATTAACTGAAACTGGGCGGGGCTTGTTAGTTCCCCTTTGCATATGGCTAAATCAAGAGAGGGTAAATGTGGTTATTTTATATGTAAAAGTGTTATTTTATGTATTTTTGAGCAAGATGAGAAGGGGGGAGACTTGATTGTGTTTAATAGTGTTTAATATTCAATTATGTTGGAATTATTAGAACAACTTATTACAGCTTAGACAACATATACTTACATGTTTATCACTTTTAGCAGTGTTTTATGTAACTTCAAAGGGTTTCCTGTAAAATTACACAAAAATTGTGTATTTAGACCACTGTATGTGTATGGGAAGCTTTTCAATTTGGGTCGGCCAAATCCAGGCGGAAATCCTACAAAATGGTCCCAGAGCTTAAGAGGTTAATTACATAGATGTTTTTATATTTTTTTATAAATATGACAACAATCACAACCCACACAGAGATTGCGCAGTCAGAGAGTTTGGGAATATTCACACATAATTTATATACACACAAAAGCATGATCAGAGTTTTACACTGTAAAAACTAATTTGTTCAGTTTACTTAATTAAATTGTGCAAACTTGTTGCCTTAATTAAATTAAGTAAGAATTACTTAATTGCATTAAGTTGTTCTTACTTAAACCGTTTAAGTTTTGTCAACTTAATTCTAGCTGTGATCTGAGGAAGTGTACTCCCAGAGTGCATTGCAGCATGAATAAATTAATTACTTAGTTTTTCTATTTTTGGCTTTATCTTACTATTTGTCTTTTGTCAGTATAACCACAATAACGACAGCAAATTAAATAGTAAAGGTCTTATTAATATTAATTTAAAAAAAAATCCTTGTTACCATTGTTGTGTTTTGCACGCTGAATGTTGAAGTCTGTGTGTGACTCACTCATGCATGGTCAATTGCTATTGTTACAAATATAGAGGCATAATATCAACCCAATTAAAAGGTTATGCCATAAATATTAGCAAAACAAATATAAAAAGAATATTATTATGATAAATATAGTTATGTTATATATCATTAATGGACAAATATTATATATATATTTATTACTTCCCTTCTTTTGAAATCATACAATTATGATTTCTTGTTGCATTGCTGCATTAATAGGAAGTTAATTACTATAATATAAATGAAGTTTCAAGTGCCCAACCAAATGGAACACTAATCACAATAATGGTGAGAGGAAGTGGAGGAAATAAGTAAAAAGTCTATAAAAAAATGCCCCGCCTCAAAACCACTTTGCCCGCCCGCCCGCTTGTTTTTTTGCTTTGGCAAAATGGTACTCAAACCAGTCAAGTAATGTTAACTTGAGTTTTCTAAGTAACGAAGGCATAGCATGCAAATAGTTCAGATTACTTAATTGTTTTAAGTAAGTTAAAAAAAATGATTGGACATTAAGTAAAGTTTTCTAAAAAAGTCTTAGTAAGAACAACTGTTGGATTTTACAGTGTAAAATCAAACATTTTAAAAAAAAGAACCATACATCAAGGTTGTTTAAACCAATAAGCATTAAGCTGTGTCGTCAGCAAGTCGTTTCCCATCATGCTATTGATCAGCGCAGTAGGTGGAGAGCAACTGCGCCCGACTGCAGAATCCGAAAAGTCCGCTTAGCCATCGCGGGAGATTTTTGACACAGGTCAGCATGACATCAGAGCAAGTCCGAGAGCAAACACTCGGGACACATTTCTAACCGGCATGCATCTCAGCGGTGATCACTGGTGATCGGTTCTGCGCAGATTTTGCTCATCTCAATGAGCCTAATGTAATCAATGTCAGCATTATCAGGAGGGTGCTTCTCATTTTTTAATTGTCCATCTTCGTCTCCCTTCACCCCTACGAAAGGAGCAATGTGCTCTGCAAGTACTGATGGAGGAAGACATGGGCTGTGTGCAGTGTGACATTCCTACTCATGTCTCTTGCACTTCAAGAAATCTGTTAAATGATGTTCGAACTTTATTCAGGAACATTACTAAAGCAAGATGCATTTCTTAAGAATGTAGAAAAATGTTTATAAATACAAATCAAACGCAAATAACAAGCACGCATATAATGGAAGAGAGAAATAACAAGGTAGATGGAGCATTGTTTGAAAGTGTACAAGAGAAGTCATGTATGTCAGGTGGTTCAACACACCAGACTGTATAGGATGCATCAGTGTTTTCTCTCTAATGAAGAAGCATCAGGCCCTGTCCACACGAACACGGGTATTTTCAAAACCGCAGCTTATTCTACGCGAACTGCAAATGCAGTATCCGGTTACTGAAACTGGACTTTTTTGAAAACTCCGGCCAGGGTGAAGATTTTTAGAAACTCCAGTTACAACATTGTCGTGTAGACGGTGAAACCAGAGATTTCGGCTTGTTAAGTCGAAGTGTGCGCCGTTCTCTCCCTTAACCCATAAGAACCCGGACCAATTTATCCTTTTAGGAAAATTATGGGGCATATAAAACAAGCTTAATGGACCACTTGTAACATGTTTCTGCAGTTGTTTTTGAAATACAACCCCTCCTTGTGAGAGATCATTTATTTCTCAGTTTAAAAAAAAAACATTTAATATTTTTTTTGCTAAATATCAGTTTTTTCTGTTTCTTTTCTTTTCCACAACATTTATCAAAATTATGCATATTATACAAAAATTATTAACAAAACATATCAAGCCATAGACGGATCTTCCAACACTTATCCCCTGCTTGCTGATTTTAACAATCATTGTTGTCAGTGAAATGTAGACAAGCTAGTAGAGTCTGAAATAGGGATCGACCGATATGGATTTTTTAGTGCCGATGCCGATTTTTTTCATCAGCCTTAGCCGATGACCGATATGGGCTGCCGATTTTCTGGAGCCGATATTTGGAGCCGATACTGCTTTTGCTCCCTCAATTTACATCATAAAAATGACACAATGATCATGATGATAACAATTTTTAAATTTAAAAAAGGAACATTTATTGAACTAAAAAAAAACAATATTTAACAAATAGTAAAAACAGGTGAGGTAGAACAAGAAAAAAAGAGTTCAGTGGTCAAACTAAATTCTGAAAATAAATATTTAAGCATAAATAAAATAATTACACTATTGCACACAGTATCAACAAGCAAGCATCATAATAAAGTGCACACTGACTGTACTATACTTAAAACGTTTATACTTTTAAAACTATTTACAACCTAGTCATTTAATGCTTAGGTGCACTTAACTTAATCTCTTGAAAAAAATTTCGGCGAACGCAGCTGCCTTGTATCGGCCAATGCCAGACATGGGGACTTGTGACTTGGTGACTTGGACTCGAGTCGACTCGAGTCGCTATTTTTATGACTTGTGACTTGACTTGACAAAAAATGAAATACTTGAGACTTGACTCGGACTTGGAAGTTAAAGACTCGGGACTTGACTTGACTTGAGACACGATGACTTGAATGACTTGAGTGTTAATCACATCATGTTTTCAGTTTGAATATAAAATATATAAATTATTTTTTAAAATAAAGTTGCCCCAGCTGGAGCGCAGGCTGAGAATAGCGTTGTCATGACTGGATCACGACACTATCATCAGTCATGCCCTCTCGTACGCACACCACGCCCACTTAGATCAGATATCACATCAACATGTCAGCCGGAGGGGTACCGAGGGTCATCGCTTTCGGCTTCAACAATTATTCCCAAGATGGCAAAAGACGAACAGCGTTGCAAGACATGCAACATAAAAATCACAGACAGCCAGACGACAACCTCCAATTTCGTCCGTCATTTGAAGAGCCATTCTGCCCAGTAAGTGCACTTAAACTCTGCAGCATATTTTGAATTTTTTAGAGGATTTGGCATATCTGAATTTAAAAGAGTGCCCTTCCCACATACATTGGAGTAAATAGATAAAAATGGTCTCATTTTACAGAAAACACTCTGAATTTTAACACAGTGGTGGAATATTGCATATATTATATTAGCCTGGCGTGGCCATACTCAATTCTAGTCAGAATGTGAGTCTGGTACCGCTCCATTGAGCTTTGATTATGGGGTGTGTTTCAACCAAGCCAGGAAAGACCTCAATTGGAGACCCACAACCAATCAGAGCAACGGAGCGACGCGTAACGTTAGTTGTCAAATGTCAACAGAACTCAACTGCACTGTGTTGCCAAGTCCGTGTTTTTCTCCATGTCCGCGGGTTGAAGCGACCCCAATTATGTGATTATATAAACCCAGGAATGCGAATTTTAGCAGGCAAACTTGCCAAAATAACATATTTTGCCAACCAAACGCCATTTTTTTCCGGAGAACCCCCCGGAAAGTTATTGTTTTGGGCTATAGTTTTGAGTAGCAATTGTGCGCGACATTGCAAAAACACTTGGAAACCCTGTCTGCACGCACGCTGGATTAAATAACATTACAAGAAAAAGATGAGTGTAAACGATCTTTGCCAGTAATAAAATAATTTAAGGATACACAGAGTACTTACCAACACGATCATCGTTTCTGAGAGAAATAGTGAAGGTGAATGCATATACGAACAAGTTCTCCGTTTAGGATAAGAGCAAATTCAACCCAAGAGCCTTCGATGACGTGGATGATTACGTTACTGTTGATCATCTGTCCATCATCGTCTAAAGCCCGCCCTGATGATTTCATTGGTCCGAACAGTTTCTGTTCGGGCATAATTCCTCCTCTATGGAGCGAGTCCAGACCGAATTGCCCGAGCAAAAAAATTTGTGGGCGGGGCTAAATTCGGCTGGCATCCAGGCTAATATTATATTGTATAAATTCACAATTTTATGATAAACACATATAAAAAGTCATTTTTTGATTCTGTTTTTAATTAATATTTTATATATATATATATATAAAAAAAAATTGACCTTTTTTTTCTATGTCCCTTTAGAAATCTTCTTTTGATTCCACTAGGTGGCAGTAAACAGGGGAATTTTTTTTTTCTTGATATCACCTTCTAAAAAAAAGTTATTGAGATTTATCTGAAAGGAGTCACTGGTGTCTCCAAGTCTACGTTTACGGTGTACATTTTTTATTTCTGAAACAATAGAGCATACCTGAATTTAAAAGAGCGTCCTACCCACATACATTGGAGTAAATGGATAAAAATGGTCTCATTTTACAGGAAACACTCTATGTTTTAACACAGTGGTGGAATATTGCATATATATTTATTGTATTTATTCAAAATTTTATGATAAAAAAGGATAAGTCAGATTTTGATTAATTTAAAAAAAAAGTTTTAATTTGAGAGTCTGTAATTTAGGACCCGTTTGGTGTATTTCCCTGCGGAAGGTTTCTTTTGAATCATCTAGGTGGCAGTGAATAGAGAAAAAAAGAATTATCTTTCTATCACCTTCTTAACAAAAGTTATTGAGATTTAACTGAAAGGAGTCACTAGCGTCTCCAAGTCTACTTTTACAGTCTCCATTTTTGATTGTTAAAAGAATTGGGCATACCTGAATTTAAAAGAGCGTCCTACCCACATACATTGGAGTAAATGGATAAAAATGGTCTCATTTTACAGAAAACACTCTAAATTTTAACCCAGTGGTGGATAATGTCATATATTTTATTGTATTTATTCACAATTCTATGATAAACAAGGATAAAAAGTCAGATATTGATTAATTAAAAAAAAAGGTTTTATTTGAGAGTCTGTAATTTAGGACCCGTTTGGTGTATTTCCCTGCGGAAGGTTTCTTTTGAATCATCTAGGTGGCAGTGAATAGAGAAAAAAAGAATTATCTTTCTATCATCTTCTTAACAAAAGTTATTTAGCTTTAATTGAAGAAAGGCAATGTGTTCTCTGAAGTCTCCACGTTTACTCCATAAACCCAAATTATTCAAAGTGCAAAAACAGGCTTATTACCTGTAAAATACTATTTTTACCATGTTACATTTGACAAGAGAATAAACACTTTATCACCTAACTTAACCCATGTCATGTAATATATTAACAAAAAAATGAACAGTAGCAGAAAGTAGCAGTTCTTGTATTTTATTATACATAAAGAAAATAAATTAAATGTTTTAGAGAAAAGTGTGCAATAACAGAGTCAAAACTTCCATCACTGCAAGTTTCAGTATCGCTCTCTCGATCAAGCTCTACCAAAACAGCCTCCACACCGACAAAAAACTTTCTTGAAGCCATTGTTCAAAAACAAACACTCCAATCAGTCCTAAAAAGCACGCAATAACTCGAAAAACCAATATCCAAACTGTCTTTCTTGGCCTGTCCAGCCGCTGGAAGATCATGAAGACGACCCGCCTCCTAAACTTTGGGAAGGGAGATCTCGGGCTCTGATTGGTCTACAATCATGATCGACATGTCTATCGATCACTAGAAAGCTCAGCTTTTTTGACGTATGATGCAATACATGATGACGTCATCAGACATCGCGCGTGATAGAGACGATCTGCTAAAAGTATTTATCTGCATCGCATGTTTTGATCTGGACATCGGTGACATATTACAGTGTCATTTGGCCATGCATGCTCACAGACATGTGAAAATACTCTCATTTTGAAGAAAACAACCTAAGGAGCGAGCTGATATAGTTTGTGGCTAGTAGCTCCACACGGAGTAAGTGATCCGAGCAGGAATATGACTCATGTGTTTGCTTGTTCAAAAGAATCGATTCAGTTTTCGTAAACCTTTTGATAATAATGTTACTGTAAATTGTTGGATCGGTGAAATAAACTGCACAGTGATATTCTTGAGAGTGAGAGCTTTCATTTGATATATGACTTGTCTATTTTTGGTGAGTTTATGTGATATAAATATTAAATTTAATATCGCTCATACCATTTTTTCAAGGGGGGGTCGTTGCGGGGGTCGAATTTAGACCTTATTATCTTCTTCTATGTAACATAAATCCTAAAGTGATGGGGTTTTCCTGAAAGCTGAGGTTCTAAGCTTTCAAACAATACCAAATATATTTATGTTTGTGATGCACATGAGTGAATCACTCTGCTAACAGGGCTTGTATACAGATACATGCGCAGTTATCTCATTTTATTGCAGAACAGATGCGCCAGAATGCAATAATACAACATGTGTGAAGCTTCAGTCCACTTGGGCCCTGCCCCTGTGTCTGTGTCCAAAGTAAAGGAACTTGTAGAAGGGTTTCACTGAGCCCATGGCATCCCTCAGTGCATTGGTGCCGTGGATGGGACCATCTGGAAACCAGTTAGCCAGTCATAGCGGTTTTTCGTTTTCATGTGGACAGAGATTTTTTTTAAACCATGCTTGTGTGGATGCGATTGTTTTTTTAAAACGGAGGAGGAAAAACTCTGGTTATAAAAATACCCGTGGACGTGTGGACTAGGCGTTAGGCTACTGAGAAGTACACATGCTAAACCAAAAGGGGTGTTTACCAATCAGTGGCCAATTTCAAACTACAATAGATGTTTTTCAACCATTTTTCAACAGACTTGCTAAACTCATGAAGGCCCACCCCCTAAAACAAGCCCCCAGTGGATTAGAGCAAATCAGGTAAAGCGATTGAAAATGCCCACACTCTAAAAAGTGTTGTGATAAAAATAACCCAAGTTGGGTTGAAAATGGACTAACCCAGCGATTGGGTTGTTTTAACCCAGCGATTGGGTTGTTTTAAGCAAACATTTAACCCAACCGCTGGGTTAAAACAACCCAATTGCTGGGTTAGTCCATTTTCAACCCATCTTGGGTTATTTTTAACCCAACATTTTTTAGAGTGTGGGGAGTTTTTTTGAAAAAATGTAAAAATGCAGAAAGTTTTCTTTGATGGGTAGGTTTAGTGTAAATGGAAAGAATATACACTCTAAAAAGTGTTGGGTTAAAAATAACCCAAGTTGGGTTGAAAAGGGACTAACCCAGCGATTGGGTTGTTTTAACCCAGCGTTTTTTTTGTACAGTATAAAAATCATAATGTCTATGGTGTGTCTGTGTGTGTGTGTGTGTGTGTGTGTGTGTGTGTGTGTGTGTGTGTGTGTGTGAGTGTGTGTGTGAGTGAGTGAGTGAGTGAGTGAGTGAGTGAGTGAGTGAGTGAGTGAGAGAGTGTGTGTGAGTGAGTGATTGAGTGAGTGTGTGATTGAGTGAGCAAGTGTGTGTGTGTGTGTGTGTGTAAGTGAGTGAGTGTGTGATTGAGTGAGTGTGTGATTGAGTGAGCAAGTGTGTGTGTGTGTGTGTGTGTAAGTGAGTGAGTGTGTGATTGAGTGAGTGAGTGAGTGAGTGAGTGTGTGAGTGAGTGAGTGAATGAGTGAGTGTGATTGAGTGAGTAAGTGTGTGTGTGTGTGTGTGTGTGTGTGAGTGAGTGTGTGATTGAGTGATTGAGTAAGTGTGTGTGTGTGTGTGTGTGTGTGTGAGTGAGTGAGTGTGTGTGTGAGTGAGTGAGTGAGTGAGTGAGTGAGTGAGAGAGTGAGTGTGAGTGAGTGATTGAGTGAGTGTGTGATTGAGTGAGCAAGTGTGTGTGTGTGTGTGTAAGTGAGTGAGTGTGTGATTGAGCGAGTGAGTGAGTGAGTGAGTGTGTGAGTGAGTGAATGAGTGAGTGTGATTGAGTGAGTAAGTGTGTGTGTGTGTGAGTGAGTGTGTGATTGAGTAAGTGTGTGTGTGTGTGAGTGAGTGAGTGTGTGATTGAGTGAGTGTGTAAGTGAGTGAGTGTGTGATTGTGTGAGTGAGTGAGTGTGTGAGTGAGTGTGTGATTAAGTGAGTGAGTGTGTAAGTGAGTGAGTGTGTGATTGAGTGAGTGAGTGAGTGAGTGAGTGAGTAAGTATGTGTGTGTGTGTGTGTGTGTGTGTGTGTGTGTGTGTGTGTGTGTGTGTGTGTGTGTGTGTGTGTGTGTGTGTGTGTGAGTGTATCTGAATTTGGTAATGCCATAAAATCTGGTGCTAGTTGTTGAAATGTTTTTTTTTATTATTGTTGTATAATCTCTCTCTCTCTCTCTCCCTCTCTCTTAGTGTGAATGACCTCACTGGGTCACATGGTTTCTGCGTGTGCTTTCACTCTTGTGAATCGAGTGGCAGTTGCTGAGTTTCAGTGTGTATCCAGTGTGTGTGTGTCATGAGTGTCTGGACTCTGCTGCTGGTCTCTGTCCTGCCGGGGATCTTCACACAGGCGCTGGAGAGAATCGAGCTCAAGGAGGATCATGCACTCACCTGTGGACAGGTACAGTAGACCAGCGTCTGTCTGTTAAAGAGAGCATATCACGCTCAAAGTAGCTAATCAGTGAAAACGCACAGTTTTTCAGACCTGTTCTCTAGATGTTAGTGCAGCGCCGTTGATTCGCTGAAGTTCAGCTCAGAGTCAGACATGTTTCTACATGGAGACAGTTACTAGGAATTTGGCTGTTTGCAGAAGCGCTGTGTGTGTGTGTGTTTGTGGTATACTAGAGTGGGTGGGTGGGTGGGTATGTTTTATGAAGGCAAACTTCTTGTTTGCTGTAGAGTTGCGTGCGTGTTTGTTGTTTTTCGGGGTTCTCATGCAAAACCAACAGAGATGTGCTGCTGTAATCTATGAATATCGTCCCTGAAATACCACCACATTTGCATACATATATAACTGTAATACAGTGTTGTATTTTATTTTAATCAGTAGAAATTGATGCCATCGACAGTAATAAGTGCTTGACATATAAGTACTTAAAGGGATAGTTCACCCAAAAATTTAAATTCTGTCATCATTTACTCACCCTCAAGTTGTTCCAAACCTGTATGAGTTTCTTTGTTCTGCTGAACACATAAGATGATATTTTGAAGAACGTTTGTAACCAAGCAGTGAGAGCAACCATTGACTACCATAGTTGGGAAAAAAATACTATGGTAGTCAATGGTTGCTCTCTTTGCTTGGTTACAAACATTCTTCCAAATATCTTCTTTTGTGTTCAGTAGAACAAAGAAACTCATACAGGTTTGGAACAATTTGAGGGTGAGTAAATGATTTCATTTTTGGGTGAACTATCCCTTTAAATAATAAAAACTAAATAATTTTGTATTATATGCCTTTTTCTTGTATTATTTACACTGCCGTTCAAAAGTTTTTGATCTGTAAGATTTTTTTTATGTTTTTAGAAGTCAATTATGCTCACTTATTTTATTTAAAAAAACAGTAATATTGTTAAATATAATTAAAATGTAAAATAACTCTAGTGAATATATAGTAAACTGTAATTTATTCCTGTGATCAAAGCTGAATTTATCATCATTACTCCAGTCTTCAGTGTCACATGATCCTTCACAAATCATTCTAATATGAGGATTTGATGCTCAACAAACATTTGTGATTATTATCAATAGTTGTGTAAAAAATTTTTTTTAGGATTCTTTGATGAATAGACAGTTCAAAAGAACAGCATTTATCTGACATAGAAAGCTTTTGCAACACTGTACTAGCGTTCAAAAGTTTTGGGTCAGTAAGAATTTTTTGGGAAAGAACTCCACTTCAAGTTCACTTCAAAATGAAAATGTCGAATTCTTCAGTCGAAAAGAAATTAGGTTTTTTTTGAGGAAAACATTCCAGGATTTCTCTTCACATCATAGCCTTCCATAGCAACCAAAATGTTGAAGGTCCAAATCAATGCAGTTTCAAAGGAAGGGCATCAGAGGCTCTGCACGATCCCAGATGAGGAATAGGGTCTTATCTGGCCAAACCATCGGCCATTTTCTAAAACATATAAAACATTTTAACCTAAATTGCTCATCTTGCGCTGCTCTGTGACGTGCCACGGATTGCGCAATCACGTCGGAAAGATCACACTAGACGTAGCCGGAAGTACTGCCCCAAGCAAACGTACGAGGACACTCCAACTTCAAAATCATCCGACATCATTGTTTCACCTTTTTCTTCGCACGAACGTTTCGTAAACACGGGGGCGGTACTTCTGTCTACGTCTAGTGTGACCTTTCTGAAGTGATTACGCAATCCTTGGCGCGTCGCAGAACAGTGCGAGATAAGCAATTTAGGTTAAAAAGCATATTCATTTTAGCCTGACGTCGTCATCAGGGTTCCCACGCTTCTTGAAAGTGCTTGAAAGTTCTTGAATTTCAGACACATGGATTCAAGACCTGGAAAGTTCTTGAAAACATACATAGGTCTTTGAAAGTGCTTGAATTAAGCATGAACTGCATTTTGTTAGAGTAGCATGGTGCTATTACAAAAATTGGCCTTCATGCGCAGCCAAAGCCAGAACAAAACAGCGTTACGGGAGGAAGCTATTCCAATATATTTCTGCTGTTCCATAAGCGCCATCTACTGTCAAAAGCCCTATTCGGATGGTAATTGTTTCTCGTGGGATCATAAGGTATTGTCATTATTGACAGGGGCTAGTCAGTGATTTTATTGCAACCCCCCCTCCAGAATGTCAGTGTTTTTCTCCCACCACCTGCGTAAAAATCCCCGGCCGAATTACCTCCTGTTTTTAGACAAACACCAAGGACGTGTGGTCATTTAATTGCCGTCCTAATCCACATCTCTGAGTTTTCAAGTTGAGATCACTTCAAAATGGATGCATTTTAAAGATCTAGACTTTCATTACTGAAATGCTGGCAAGTATTTACAAGAACAATATTTCATCACCGCTCAAAAAATAAAAAGAAGAAAAGCACGTAAACATTTGAAATGGGCCCTTATAACGACAGCGATTATATATGTTTAATATATGTCCAGGTCTTAAAAGCCTTCAAATTGATTTAATAAATAATTTTGCATATTTTTAATGCCTAACTATTAACTTGTCCATATCTTTTCATTTAATTGGAAAATTCAAGTATACAATATTATCTCTATATTTTGATGTTTTAATTAAGTAATGATTTATAAAAAAGAAAACTAAAACTAGTGTGTAATAAATGTTAAAAGCAGGAATAAGAGCTGCAAACTGCATCTTGTACTCCAGCCTCTTTCCTCATTGGATTTTGTAAAATTGGAAATTTTTCTTCATTGGAAATTGTATTTTAGTTGTCAGTATATGCCTTAGCGTTACTGCATTAATGATAGACACTGGTACAGTAGGTATTTGATATATTTGCAGTAACACACCCACCTTTATCGTATTTATTGTGCTTGATTTAAAATAAAAGGTGCTTTAAAAAGTTCTTAAAAGTCCTTGAATCTGGTTTTCATGAAAGAGTGGGAACCCTGCGTCATACTCAGATTCTGATACTGCTCTATTGGGCTGTGATTATGGGGTGTTTCAACCGAACTAGGAAAGAAAATGCCTCTGAACTCAATTGGACACCTACAACCAATCAGAGCAACAGAGCGACGCATAGTTGCCAACAGAATTCAAGTAGAAGAAGAAGATGAGTGTAAACGATCTTTGCCAGTGTTGTATAAGAATTGAAGGATACACGGAGTACTTACCAACACAGTCATCATTTTTGAGAGGAATAGTAAAGGTGAATGCATATATGAACAAGTTCTCCATTGGATTTGAATGAATTATCGCTCTCTTTGGTGACGTGGATGGTTACGTCACTGTTGATTAGGGTTGGGAATCGTGAGAAATTTTCCAGTTCCGGTTCTGGTTCCGGTTCCGCCAAACGATTCCGGTTCCATTAAAATTATTAAACAAATAGTGGTAAAGGAAAAAGGCACAATACACAACTCAAACAATCCATTTTGTGTTTATTACTTGCTCTAAAATTAATTTACAGGTTGGCAATGTCAAAAAAGTCCTGTACTGTACATATATTACAGTATTAATTAAGCCATTCTTGCAACACATTTTTTTTTTTCAAATGAACTCCTCTGAAATGGTCTTATTACATTTGATCTCTTTGTCTCTGAATAAAACCAAGTTATAAATGATATGTATTAGTTATATTTATTAATTAGTTGTATATTAATTTAATAGTAATTCAGTTATTCAGTGAACTTGTAAATAATAAATTGCAATTCAGCATTACAAAGGTAATTGTGCCTAAACGCTTACCTAAACCATGGTGACTCAACGGTTGACAAATTTATATAGGCCTTTCACTATAAATCTGGTATAAGCCCTGTGGCACTCTGTGCTGTAGCAAATGTTTTGTCAAATTGCTAGTGCAGCCTCCTTTGCATGTTATTAACTTTTCACATGTGTTACATTTTGCTTCATTATCATTCATTCTTTGGAAATGAATCCATACTTGTGACTTTCTCTTCGCCATGCTGGTGGTCAACGAGAAAATATCTGACGCAAAACCGTGAATGTGTAGCGCGAGGGCTTTCAGTGCTGAACTGCGTTGCACTCCTGGAAGCGGCAGGCAACGTAATTAATATTCATGATTAGGTGAGCCAGGGTTGCCAGGATTTCACAACAAAACCCGCACAATTGCTACTCAAAACTAGCCAAAACAAGCCCAATTGCGTTTCAGGGGGGCTTCTTTGGTAAAATTCGCATTTCCGGGGCTAAATATCACATAATTGGGGTCGCTTCAACCCGCGGACATGAAACACAGCCCGCGGCAACACTGGCTGTCACTCGCTATTATTAAAGGATACGCTTCCAGCGCTTCGCACACACATTGCACCAGAACTGTTTTCGGAACCGAAACGTAGGAATTTCGCGCGGTTCTGGTATTTTTCAAAAATCAGTTTCGGTTCTGCATAAGAACCGGTTCTCGGTTCCCAACCCTACTGTTGATCATCTGTCCATCATTGTATAAAGCCCGCCCTGACAATTTCATTGGTCCGAACAGCTCTGGTTCGTGCATAGTTGATCCACAACGGATCAAGTCCAGACCGAACTTCCCGACCTCAAATGTTGTGGGCGGGGCTAAGTTCGACTGGCTTCCAGGCTATATTCATTTAAATTTTTTTTTTTTTAAATGACCGATCGTTTCGCTAGATCAATCCCTATTCCTCGTCTGGGATCGTGCAGAGCCTCTGAAGCCCTTCCGTTGAAACTGCATTGATTTGAACCTTCAACATTTTGGTTGTCATGTGGAGAAAATCCTGGAATGTTTTCCTCAAAATGTTTTATTTATTTTCGACTAAAGAAAGAAAGACATGAACATCTTGGATGAGATGGGGGTGAGTATAAAATATCAGGATATTTTCATTTTGAAGTGAACTAATCCTTTAAAGGGGTGATGAATTGAGAAATTAACTTTCCCTTGAGCTTTTGATATATAAAAGTTAATTGTGATATGAGAATATATAACTATATAATAGTTTCAGAACTGAAAACGTCCTTGTTAGTCAAAAAAAAGCTTTTATAGACACCAGGCCCAGCAAACGATCGATTTCAGAATGTGCCCGACTATGACGTCAGGGTGTAGTGAAGCTCCGCCTCAACAGAAGAAGAATAACGCCTGATTCTGTAGCCCCGCCCACCGACTCGTGCCACTAACATAACACAGGCCTACATGGAGCTAAACCAGATATCATTTCTAAACATACCGCATAAGCTTCATTCGGATTCCAATATTATGAATGCATGGATGAACTTTATTTGTAATGAATACCCAGCTCACGTGGGGAAGACTTTGCGCGTTTGTTCCTTATTTCACCACGGATTCGTTTGTAAACAAGAGACTGGATTTGCAGACAGGATGAGATTACATAAACGAATGAAGCTAATTTGAGTCAAACATGTTTTTTATATGTGACGGTATTGCATTGTTACAGATCGTTTGATATCTATTGATTATGTGTATCTGTCTAACTAAACATAGCTTAGCACACTGTCACAGGCTGGATATTCCTTTATTTTTGGTTCTTGATGCGCATTGTTCACTCTCTTGACTTAATATTTGAAGGAAAAAATACAATCACGGAAGTTTTGATCATGCAGTCTGCAACGTACTGACGCGCACGTCTTGTGTGTGTCTGTGTGCGTGTGTGTGATGCACGGTTCACGCTTATATCCACCGATCGGGCGGGCCAAGAAATAAAAAATAAGATTCCAATCAATCGCGGGTGGATGAGAGATAAATCATTGTGTTTGTTTGATAAAGACATTTTGTTAGCCCTGTGGGACGAATTATTCCGTTTTCCGTTTTCCCACATTGCTTCAAAACAATCCTGGTGTACTCGCAGGGAGCCGAAGCTCATTAAATATGCAAATCTTATCCAATCATAGCCGTGGGCGTTTACTTCCAAGTCTCCAGTGCGGCACGCCCATAAAAACCGAGCGCGTCTTGAGAGAGCCTCAAAACCAGGGTAGAAAATAGCCTATTACTTATTCATTACAATGTTTTTTGAATGTAAAAACCACACAAACGTCATAAGTTGACCTCAGACAACAGTATAAAAAAATATAAAAAGCCAGTCCATGACCCATTTAAAGATATTAATACATTTATTCAGCAAGGACGCATTAAACTGATCAAAAGTGACAGTAAAGACATTTATATTGTTATAAAAGATTCTATTTCAGATAAATGCTGTTCTTTTGAACTGTCAATTCATCAAAGAATCCTAAAAAAACTATTGATAATAATCCTAAATGTTTGTTGAGCCTCAAATCCTCATATTAGAATGATTTCTGAAGTATCATGTGACACTGAAGACTGGAGAAAATTCAGCTTTGATCACAGGAATAAATGACACTTTACTGTATATTCACATAGAGAACAGCTGCTTTACACTGGAGATTCACAATATTACTGTTTTTTTGTTTTGTTTGTTTTTTGGTATTTTTAATAAAATAAATGCAGCCTTGGTGAGCAGAAGAGACTTCTTCTAAAATCTCACCGATCACAAACTTTTGAACGGCAGTGTACATTATTTTCTCTTAATTTCTTGCTTTTTATTTGTGAGAGAATCGTTGTACTCATGTATGTTATAAACATGATTTGATGTCTCTGAGTGTGTTAACGTGATTGGATGTTTGATTGTTTTGTCTCTGTAGGGTATAATTGAGTGTGAAGTCGAATCAGGTAAGAGAACGTCGAGTAATGTGTGTGACAGATATCTCTCATGACCAGCTGAACTGCAGTGGCTTCATCTGTCTAATCTTGTCGTAGGCGGCCCGACTTGCATTCGTGATGACGAGCATGTGTATGTGAGCCGTCTAGACGCCTACATCGTTCAGTGCCTAAAGCAGGAGACCTGGAGCTTGTGCCTGAAAGTCCTGTTGAACGTCATTGAACGTCAAGCTGTGCCAGACGATGGCAGTGGCGATGAAGAGGACCTGCATGGAAGCGTTCAGCAAGAAGAACTCGACAACATGACGACTGCTGGCACTGTCCGCGTGTGCTACACTTACTCTTCACAGCGGCTCTCCAGAGCGGTCCAGTTCACATTCCCTTCATCAGCGCTTGATGACAGCGCTACACTGCAGGTTTTCTATCCATCCATCCATCCATCCATCCACTCATCCCTCCATCCATCCATCCCTCCACAATCCAATCCAATCCAATCCATCTATCCACCCACCCACCCACCCACCCACCATCCATCAATCCATCCATCCATCCATCCATCCATCCATCCATCCATCCATCCATCCATCCATCCATCCATCCATCCATCCATCCATCTATTCATTCCTCCACCCACCCACCCACCCACCATCCACCCATCCATCCACCCACCATCCCTCCAACCCACCCACCATCCAATCCAATCCATCCATCCATCCATCCATAACCCACCATCCACCCACCCATCCATTCCTCCACCCACCCATCCACCAAACCCACCCATCCAACCATCCACCAACCCACCCACCCATCCCTCCATCCATCCAGCCATCCACCTACCAATCCATCCATCCCTCCATCCATCCAGAACCCATACATCCATCCACCAAACCCACCCATCCATCCATCCATCCATCCATTCCTCCACCCACCCACCATCCATCCATCCACCCACCCACCCATCCCTTCACCCACCATCCAATCCATCATCCATCCATCCATCCACCCACCCACGCACCCACCCACCCATTCCTCCACCCACCCACCCATCCCTCCATCCAGCCACCCATCCCTCCACCCACCCATCTATCCACCAAACCCACCCACCCATCCATCCACCCACCCACCAACCCCTCCATCCCATCCATACATCGATCCATCCACCCATTCCTCCATCCATACATACATCGATCCATCCACCCATTCCTCCATCCATCCACCTACCCATCCCTCCATCCATCCATCCGTCCATCCTCCCTCCACTCCATCCACCCCCCCACCATCCACCCACCAACCCATACACCCCTCCATCCACCCATCCATCCAACCATTTACCATCTATCCATACATCCACTCATCCATACATCCACTCATCCACCCACCAACCCATACACCCCTCCATCCACCCATCCATCCATCTATTTACCATTTACCATCTATCCATTTATCCATCCATCCATCTACCATCTATCCATCCATCCACTCATCCACCCACCAACCCATACACCCCTCCATCCACCCATCCATCCATCCATTTACCATTTACCATCTATCCATCCATTTATCCACCCACCCATTCATCCATCCATCCATCCATCCATCCATTCCTCCCCCCACCCACCCACCCTTCCATCCATCCATCCATCCATCCATCCACCTACCCACCGATCCATCCACCAAACCCACCCACCCATTCATCCACCCACCCATATACCCACCCATCCCTCCATCCACCCATCCATCCATCCATCCATCCATCCAGCCAGCCACCCACCCATCCATCCAGCCACCCATCCATCCCTCCACCCATCCACCAATCCACCTACCCATCCCTCCATCCATCCATCCAGACACCCACCCACCCCTCCATCCATCCATCCATCCATCCTCCCTCCAATCCACCTACCCATCCCTCCATCCATCCACCCATACACCCACCCCTCCATCCATCCATCCATCCTCCCTCCCCTCCATCCACCATCCATCCATTCATCCATCTACCATCCATCCATCTACCATCTATCCACCCACCCACCCCTCCATCCCTCCATCTATCGATCTTTTTATCCATCGTCTATCCGATCCATCCACCAAACCCACCCACCCATTCATCCACCCATCCACCCACCATCCATCCATCCATCCATCCATCCATCCATCCATCCACCCATTCATCCATCCATCCTCCCTCCAATCCACCTACCCATCCCTCCATCCATCCACCCATACACCCACCCCTCCATCCATCCATCCATCCACCCATCCTCCCTCCAATCCACCTACCCATCCCTCCATCCATCCACCCATACACCCACCCCTCCATCCATCCATCCATCCATCTACCATCCATCCATCTACCATCCATCCACCCACCCACCCCTCTATCCCATCCATCCACCCACCCACCCCTCTATCCCATCCATCCACCCACCCACACCTCTATCCCATTCATCCATCCACCCACCACTCCATCCATCCATCTACCCACCCATCCATCCATCCATCCATCCATCCATAGATATTTTTATCCATCGTCTGTCCATCCGTCCATCCGTCCGTCCATCTCTATAATAATGTGAATGAGTTGTGAAGTGGCTCATTGGATTGGCTGATTGTTCAGGTGTGTGTGTTGTAGGCGTGGATGTCTTTAGTGGTGCAGATACCGAAGGCAGAGCTCGGCAGTTCTGTCATAGTCCATTCTTCAAACACAAACTCCACTAAACTTATCATTATTCCTTCAAAAGAGGAAGGTAAATATGCTGTAAAACACTCACACATGTGCCTCTTTCACTTATCATAAGTTTCTGAGACCAATACATGACTGCTTAACATTCATTGATGGATGACACCAACACATTTTTCTCTTTCAGTGTGTTCAAAGGGTTTAGATGCCATCTTCTGTAAAGGTAAGTTAACCAGTGCCTATTTACATGTCTAGTTTAGTTAACTGGTAGAGTGTGACCATAGCAAAGCTGCAGATCACATGTATCCTGATGAAGTGTATAGACTGAATGAATGCACTGTAAAGACGAACTCACAGCTTCACACTGCCCCAGTGAAGGGCAACCATCAGCTGCTACCCTGAAATAAAACTCTAATTGCAGAATGGCAGCCAAAAAAGTTACCAGTGAATATACACCGATCAGGCATAACATTATGACAGGTGAAGTGAGTAACACTGATGATCTCTTCATCACAGCACCTGTTAGTGGGTGGGATTATATATTAGGCAGCAAGTGAACATTTTGTCCTCAAAGTTGATGTGTTAGAAGCAGGAAAAATTGGCAAGAGTAAGGATTTGAGCAAGTTTGACAAGGGCCAAATTGTGATGGCTAGACGACTGGGTCAGAGCATCTCCAAAACTGCAGCTCTTGTGGGGTGTTCCCGGACTGCAGTGGTCAGTGTCTATCAAAAGTGCTCCAAAGAAGGAACAGTGGTGAACCGGCGACAGGGTCATGGGCGCCCAAGCCTCACTGATGCATGTAGCGAGCAAAGGCTTACCTGGGGAACATATAGCACCAGGATGCACTATGGGAAGAAGGCAAGCCGGCGGAGGCAGTGATGCTTTGGGCAATGTTCTGCTGGGAAACCTTGGGTCCTGCCATCCATGTGGATGTTACTTTGACCCGTACCACCTACCTAAGCATTGTTGAAGACCATGTACATCCTTTCATGGAAACAGTATTCCCTGGTGGCTGTGGCTCTTTCAGCAGATAATGCGCCTGACACAAAGCAAAAATGGTTCAAGAAGGGTTTGAGGAGCACAACGAGTTTGAGGTGTTGACTTGGCCTCCAAAATTCCCCAGATCTCAATCCAATCGAGCTTCTGTGGGATGTTCTGAACAAACAAGTCCGATCCATGGAGGCCCCACCTCACAACTTACAGGGATTAAAGGATCTGCTGCTAACATCTTGGTGCCAGATACCACAGCACACCTTCAAGGGTCTAGTGGAGTCCATGCCTCGACGGGTCAGGGCTGTTTCGGCAGCAAAAGGGGGACCAGCACAATATTAGGAAGGTGTTATACCTGATTGGTGTACCTGTGATCCATAATGGAAAAGTTAATGCAGGGCAGATGTCACTGGTTCTGTGTCATATTTCCATCTATGACCTCCTCTCAATGGCTGTTTTGGTTTCCAGTCGCACCCAGGCTGCTCAGAAGAACTGACAATGTGACAGGAGCAATAAAACTGTATGTGGCTGATGCAGATAAATGGAGATCCGAAGAGTTTAACGCATGCAAGAGGCTAGGCAGGAACAGAGGATGTCGTAAGGTGGAATGGGTATGTCACACTGCTCTGATCAATAATACATTTTCATTTAATTGGTTCATTTAATTGGTTTTAACTTCTCTTTTTGTCCCTTCCTTAATGTAAAGACTAACGCCAGCCATGAGTTTGAGATTTCACGTGAATCTGTCGCCCCCTGTCTGTGCTTTGAGGTAATGGCAACAATATTATTAAACAAATAACTAAAAAAGTAACATATATTAAAGTCATGCATATGAGCGTACAGAATAAATAAGTTGTATTAGTAACTCTGTCTGGTTCATATACACCGATCAGGCATAACATTATGACAGGTGAAGTGAATAACACTGATTATCTCTTCATCACGGCACCTGTTAGTGGGTGGGATATATTAGGCAGCAAGTGAACATTTTGTCTTCAATGTTGATGTTTTAGAAGCAGGAAAAATGGGCAAGCGTAAGGATTTGAGCGAGTTTGACAAGGGCCAAATTGTGATGGCTAGACGACTGGGTCAGAGCATCTCCAAAACTGCAGCTCTTGTGGGATGTTCCCGGTCTGCAGTGTTCAGACTTCAGAGTCTATCAAAAGTGCTCCAAGGAAGGAACAGTGGTGAACCGGTGACAGGGTCATGGGCAGCCAAGGCTCATTGATGCACGTGGGGAGCGAATGGCTGGCCCATGTGGCCTGATCGGTGTATAAACATGAGAAAACTATGTAAAAACTGTCTATAAAGAAAGTTTATATAAGTAAAGTGGGAAGCTAGTCATATTATTCTCGTTGCATGTTTTCTTGATGCTTATTCTCTTTCTACCTTTGCATAGATTTGGGGGAACTTTCCTCGGACAAAATATTGTCCATTTTTGAATGAAACAGGTATGGCATTCACTTCCTACTTTGAATACTGACAAAAAGGGAATTTAAGTTAAATTTTGGGAAATTAAGCCACAATTTAGATTTCAGGCTGGAAGGGGCTTTACTGCTAAATGTTGCCACTTTGAATTCTTCCACCCGGGAACAATACAAGTCGACACCATTATAACTAAAAATTTTGCTAAGTAGTATTTCCTACTAAAGCAAGGCGGTATTTGACTCTGGTAAGCGTTTTCATAGCAAGACTGGTGGGATTGCCCTTGGAAGGATTGGTTTTTCCTACCTATTTGGCAAGAGGGAAGAAAACTGCCTTTTTTCTCTGTTTTCTTGAGTCAGGTAGCATTGATTTCAATAAGTTTTCGCCTTTCTACTGCACAGGCAGTCAAGTTTTATTAAAAGCCCATTTTGCCAGTGGTGAAGTACCCCTTAAGGAAACATTACATTTGATCATTTTGCAAACATTATGGGAGTTACTTTTGAATGTTCTCTGAAACAAGTGGTGTTTCATTAGATGAATGTCCAATTAAAACGTTTCAGAATTTGTTTTCCATGAATGATGTTTTTGTGCTAACATTTTGAGAACATTATAAAAGACTAGATGACAATGAATGGACGTTCTATTAACGTTACTGTGAGAATGTTTGTCAATACATCTCAAATCTCTTTGAGAGAACCTTGCCAGAACGTTCCCTGTTAGCTGGGTCAGTAAATAACAATACAGTCAGTGCAAACGTCGCTGACTTAATCTGCACTGCATGACTGCTCTCCTTTCATTCTCGGCAGTCTCAGGCTCCAGTGTGTCAGTGTCTCTGGCAGAGACTGAAACTCACCAAAAGCAGCCCGCTCTGGTCTGGAACCTCATGGCGTCCTGCAGGCTGGAGGCTCAGCTGTGGCTGTGCAGGAAGGGCTCTGGGCTGGATAGCAGCTGCCATGCACTGAACGCCAGATCTCATGTGCACACCCGCCAGAACGACAGCTGGATTCAGACCGACTTCAGACACTGGGTGGGAAATTGAACTTGAGATATAAAATATAGTGTGGGACAGTTACATGGTGAAGATTAATTTTTTGGGTTAGGAACTATATGTAAAATGCGTAACGCGGACACTAAAATCAAGTGTCACCAGGTTTAGGGTTTAGTTTATGGTTAGTTGCATGTAATTATGCTTAATTTATAGTTATTTCTATAGTAATATGTAACATGCGTAACGGGGACAGGGTTTGGTTTAGGGTTAGATGCTTGTAATTATGCATAATTTATAGTTAATTCTATAGTAACTATATGTAACATGCGTAACAGGGACAGGGTTTGGTTTAGGGTTAGATGCTTGTAATTATGCATAATTTATAGTTAATTCTATAGTAACTATATGTAACATGCGTAATGGGGACAGGGTTTGGTTTAGGGTTAGATGCTTGTAATTATGCATAATTTAGAGTTATTACTATAGTAAAATGCTTAACAGGGACAGGGTTTGGTTTAGGGTTAGATTCTTGTAATTATGCATGATTTATAGTTATTACTATTGTAACAATATGTAACATGCGTAATGGGGACAGGGTTTGGTTTAGGGTTAGATGCTTGTAATTATGCATAATTTATAGTTATTACTATTGTAACAATATGTAACATGCGTAACGGGGACAGGTTTGGTTTATGGTTAAATGCTTGTAATGATGCATAATTTATAGTTATTACTGTATGTAACATGCGTAACAGGGACACTAAAATGAAAAGTTATTAGGTTTAAGATTTGGCTTTTAGGTAGTTTCATGTAGTTATGCATAATTTACTGTTACTACTAGAGTAAGTACATGTAACGTGTAACTATGTGACCTTAGAATAAAGTGCTACTTTATATTTACTCTTCTAAAACTAATTTTTTCTTTCATCCATTGCAGCAGTTACAGGGAGAGTTTCTACAAGTGGAACGCCATCCTTTATTATGTGTGCAGGTACCTAGTCATTTTTTTCACCATGTTTACTGTTCAATTTTTATGCCTGTGTGTTTTGGGTAACTGTCAGTGTTATGTCTCTTGTCTAGGTTAAAGTGGCGGGAATGGAAGGTTACGTGGGACCAGTGTGTCCTTTTGAAGGCAAGCATTCACATCCCTTAGTTCTGATAAGGGAGCAGAATTAATGTGCCATAATACTTTAGTACTACAACATAACGCATTGCAGATGTAATGCAGATTGTGATGTAATTTAGTAACATCTCTCCCTCTGTGTTCTCTGTGTTCTGGTCTCTGTCACTGCTGCAGGGAAGAGGACTCACTGGAGCTTCCCGCTGGTGCTGTGTGTGCTGCTGGTGTTCCTGTCAGTGCTGGGAGCCTATGCAGTGCAGAGGACACTGAAGAGTGAGTGCGCACACACACACACACACACACACTTTTTTTTTTACACTTTATTTTACACTGTCCATGTTACATGTAGTTACTGTAGTAATAACTATAAATTATACATAATTACATGCAAGTAAACCTAAACCAACCCCTATTCCTAACCCTAATCCTATAGTAAGTACATGTAGTTAAGTATTATTATTCAGTACATAATATATAATTACACTGTAACACAGACACCTTAAAGGGGTGGTTGATTGTGATTTGACTTTTTTAAAGGTTCACTATGTAACCTTTTTTCAGTAAAATATCTAAAAACCACTAAGCCAGTGTTATATATTTTGTTCAGTTGAGTACTTACAATATCCCAAATGATTCCAACTATTTGTAAATCGTGAGAAATTGCCATTTTAACCAAGGAACCGGGACGTGTGAGGGAGTCGCCTATCAATTGTTTCATATCTGCGTTCCCTTCGGTTTCCGGTTTTATTTTGCAGAAACGCTTTACTCTCACTGCAGTGTGAACAAGTGCTATAGCAGCCGCAGAGCGAACGCACAGAGTAACGTCATAACATCATTTTCAATACTTTCAGATGTATCTAATATGATAAACAGAGCTGCGTTACTCATGACCGGAAAAGCGGAAATGACGACTATGCCATAATAAAGGTCCCGCTGCTCGCGAGGCGTGTGTTCCAGCGGCCTTGCTCAGCTCCCACAACACTCGGTCCTGCTTCTGCTTCATACTACGTAGTAACGTTAATAATCGCATCCATGAACATGATTTCTGCCCGAGTCCTATCCCGATTCTTTTCCACCGGCTGTGAGGTGAAGATCACATGTCCCAAGATTCTGCGCTCAAACGTGGCGTCATCAAACTATGCCTTTGTTTTGAATATGCGACCTCTAGTGGACGGAAAAGTTACATAGTGCAGCTTTAACTTTAGTGAGTGTGTAATGTTGCTGTTTGAGCATAAACAACATCTGCAAAGTTACGACACTCAAAGTTCAAAGCAAAGGGAGATATATACTTTTACAGAAATCACTTTTTAAGGACTACAACAAACGTCTGGTAGGGACTACAACGGCTTCTCCACGCGTTAGTGACATTACTAACCCTAACATTTACATAAACCCTACCCCCGGGAACATGCTGAGAAGAGGAAGAGTTGTTGTAGTCGAGCACATTTGGTTTATTGCGATACAGTACAAACACAAATGCAACAGCATGTCATAAAAGCATGATGACAACATAAGTTATAACCGTAGTTAAACTAAACTATCCCTGCAGAAGATATTCTCTGACTCTGTGCATCTCACAACAGTTCCCACACCAGCCATTTATAGTTTATCATGACATAGTTTATTCTTATTTTACATCTTGTAAACAGAGGCATTATAGGACCTCTTTAAAATAAAGTTTTAAACTATTGTTTTTATGGTACTAATTCTTGGGTAAAATGTGTATCTCTGTGAGCTGAAGTGTTAATCACCCTTCTCTTTTTATAACAGGTTGGGTGTTCAGATGGCTGAAGGTGGATGATGTAAACGGTGAGTATCCTTCATCTCGCCTTGCAATGTGCTCACTCGTAAAAATAAAGATTCTTTATTGGCGTCGATGGTTCCATGACGAACTTTTAACATCCATGGAAACTTTGAATGTTCTTTATATTGGAAAAAAAAGGTTCATATGGTTATAAAAATGTCTCTGCACCAAAAGCCTTATGGGCAGCATGCCGACATATAGCTCCATTGCACTTCGGGCGAACCAAGTTTGAGTCCCGGCTCGTGGACCTTTCCCGATCCGGTCCCCCTCTCTCTCTCCCACTTTGCTTCCTGTCTACATACTGTCCTATTATAATAAAAGGCAAAACGCCTTGACATTTTTTTATTTTATGGAAAGAATGATTCTCGTGTGTGTTTTTTCAGCTGTGGTGGCGGGAGGTGCGGAGCTGCTTCTGGTGTGTCCTCCCGACGCAGACACCGCCGTCATTCAGCTGCTGTGCCGTCTGTGCTCAAGTCTCTCCACTCTCGGCTTCTCTGTGTCCCTGGACTTATGGAACCGCTCCGAGATCAACGCACTGGGACCCGTGCCCTGGCTGCACTCCTGTCTCGAGCAGGTGCGGCGGCGCGGAGGCAAGGCTGTGATGGTCCTGACCCTGGAAGCCTGCAAGCGGGCCAAGCAATGGGGCTGTCGAGGGGCGAAGCAGGAACCGGAAGAAGAAACGGGTGTCCAATCGCCGACTTGCTCCGAGGTCTTTGACGCATCTCTGAACTGCATTCTGGGAGACTATCTGCTGGGTCGTGCCAGAGAGCGGTTTGTGCTGGCGCAGTTCGACGGGCGGTGCACCGTCACGGCCCTGCCAGAGTTTTTCCGGGGACTGCCGTTGTTTAGCTTGCCCTCCCAGAGTCTGGACTTCATAATGGAGCTCACGCAGGGGGCTCGTAAGGGAGGAAGAGTGTCTGAGCGGTGGGAACGAGCGGGTGCGATGAGGGCAGCGTCACGGGCGTTATCAGCGGCGCTCACAGAGATCACGGGTGGCACAGGACACACTTGTGCAGGGCTCTCTCAAGACTCGGAAAACGGCTGGGAAACCGTCCCGCTACAGGCTGAACAGTGAAGCCCTGCTCTCCACACCAAAATAAGCACTGTTGGTTGGGTCTAAACTAATCTTATCCAGACCTATGGGTGAACGGCAGGAGGTCCGGTCCACGCCGAGCCTCATTCTGACCAAGAACCATGTGAGGTACGGTCATAATTTCAATAAGAATCTGCGCAACTGAGGGTGAAAAAGTTCCCCATGCAGATTTTGCTCGCTTTCAGGTTTCACCGCCACCAACGTAAAGCTGCTTGGCTTGAAAGTGACTTCTTTTGACACCGTCCTGTATCAGATCAGGTTTCTTACTAATTTTAGGGTTTTGCTTTAGCACATGTTGTGGAAATTCTCAATACGAATATCTGACTTTTTACCACGGACAATTCAAACAACTCCCAGTTGTTAATATAAACGAATACAATACTACAGTACCGATACAATACTACAGTTACTTCGGGGTAATTCCCGTCCCGAATATAATACAATATAATACTACAGTATCTCGAGGTACAGTATCCCTTCTCGAATACTTCTAATACAATTCAATACTTCAAAGTAATTCCCCTCCTGAAGTAAGGTGACGGTGTCCTGTCAAGAAGCTTCTATCACTACCTCAAACACACATGAGCACACAGGTCTTTAGCATCTATATACTCTCACGTCCTTCTCAGGTGTATGCTGGTCCAACACAGTATCATTAATACTAACTCCGAGTATTACAGCCTCACCCCGAGGACGGCTCTATAGTCTTCCAACACTATCACTGTCTCTGCTGTGGTCTTTTGAGCTTCGAATCTTTAGTACTTCTATTGCTCAGATGCGCAGCAAATATACTTGACACGACTCCAAAGTTGCTCTTTGCACAAATGAAGTTTTATTCACGGCCGGGAGATCTCTGGTCACAACAACCAAATGAGTCACCTGAACCGAAATAAACGTGTACATTTAAACTTAACAGTTGAGTGAAAATCAATGTCACTCAAGTTTCCTTCACTGTGATTTGTTCTGGTGATTGGTTCGTTAGGATCTAAGGTAATCATATGACTGTTCTATTTGTGTTTAGCACCTTTTTGGGTAAGTCTACGTGGTCTTTGACATGGGGTGACCTTTGACCTGGTCTTTGACCTTTGACCTGGGGTCTAGGTGTGTAACGGTACACAAAACTGACGATTCGGTAAGTACCTCGGTTTTGAAGTCACGGTTCGGTACAGCAGTTTTACAAAATTACTTTTTTTTTAACTTATTTTTATTAAACAGTGGTTTACTGAAACAAATTGTGTCTGTCCTTAAATTAATTCAATTATAACTAAAAGTTTCTTAACATTTACATTTACATTTATGCATTTGGCAGACGCTTTTATCCAAAGCGACTTACATTGCATTCAAGGTACACATTTTACATATTTGTTAGTTCTTAGTTCTTAAAGATAATGCTGTAAATAGGGAGCCCTTACTTACACATTATAATATTAAAGGTTAACAACAGAGCCCAAACTATTAGCCTAAATTCAGTTATTTATTTTTTAGATATAATAATCAACACTCAAATAACAAAAAGTTTATTTCTCTATTAAGCAAACAGCCTGTGGACACTGAATGACTTTTGAGGTAAATGTAATGCTACGTGACATTAAAGCTGCACTATGTAACTTTTCCGTCCACTATTCAAAACAAAGGCGTAGTTTGATGACGCCAAGTTTGAGCGCAGAATCTTGGGACGTGGTCTCCACTAGAGCCCTGCGCGGGACTGTTTTCTTCATCCCGCTCCCGCCCGCACCCGCCGAATTTCTGACCATTACCGCCCGCTCCCGCAACGTACGTGTTACACTCCCGCCCGCTCCCGCAATATGTATGTCCACTCCAGCCCGCACCCGCAGAACTCTGAGAATTTATTCCCGCACAATAATAGAGATGCATTGATTTTGTGTCTTCTCCCGTTCCGCAGGAAAAAAAAACACGCATTTGTATTGATATTATTAAAGAGATTCATGGGGTTGTTTGTTTCGTTTCCCTGGCCCGCATGTAAAAAAAAAAAAAAAAAAGACAAATACATTCAAATATAATTTCGTTTTTATCAAAAACTTTGCACATAAAAATAGACTGCTTTGCAAAACAGATTGAGAAACAAAAAACAGATCCCAATTCGTTAGTCAGTTCCGATGTACGTCGAACGTGACTGACTGAATGGAAGCCTGAGAAAACATGCTTCAACTGAACGTAATGTGAACACAAAATAGCAAACGGACATTTAGAAACAATCCATTTCCACTCACTAAACTTCTATGTATTGTTTGTCAAAAACACCAAACAGTCAACTTGACCTGCAGGGAGTGCTGAGCGTTTTTGGTGAGGTAACGTTATGATCAAGTAGCTATGTATTTGCCAGCTGTGCAATATGTGGATACACATAACGTTATACCGCATGATTTTGCCTACCAAAACAATTGAGAAACTTCTCCAAATGTCAGACTTTCCTTGCTTAGCTTTTGTGCTGTAAATACCTCGTTTGAGGTTCTTTTCTACATCATCTATTGACATCTTCTCCATCATGTCGTTAGGCAACCTCCCTATCCCGCCGATTCCCGCAGTGTTTTTTTTAGCCGCCCATTCCCGCCCGCAGCAAAGGGGTTGAGTCAATCAAGTAAATGTAAAATGTCAATTACATCATAGACAGAAATCTCTTTTAAAAGGAAACACAAATTCTAATTATGGTTACACTTAAAATAGTTTCAAATAGAGGTAAACTTAAACCCTTAATTATACTCAGTAGGCCTCAGCCTAGAATGTTACCGGTGAGATAGAGAGAGAGAGAGAGAGAGAGAGAGAGAGAGAGAGAATGAGAAAGAGAGAAAGAGAGAGCCAAAGAGCAGCTCTCTCTAGAGAAAGCCGAGAATCAAAAGAGAGCGAGCTACAGTTGAAATCCTCTTTTATCCTCTTCCCTGATGTCACCAAACTCAAATATGACTCTTTTAAAACTGACCAATCAGACCAAACCGTAAGACGTTTGAAAGTAACCAATCAGACGAAACTTCCCCCATTGAATCAAAGGTGTAAAAACCTTTTTGCCATCCATCCATTCTTTTGTCCTTCTAACTCCAACTGGCCCCTCTGATGGCGTTAAGGGGGAGGAGGTTGAGTCAATTTCAAATATCTTGGTCACGACGATGGCTGCTAACAGGAAAGCAGATGATTTTGTTCTATTTCAAAAATCTTTGATTATTTTCCACCTTACACCATCGACAGGCGACTCCCTCACACGTCCCGGTTCCATGGTTAAAATAGCAATTTTCTCACAATTTAAAAATAGCTGGAAACATTTGGGATATTGTAAGTACTCAACTGGCCAAATATATAAAAAAGTTTTACTGCAGAAATGTTACATAGTGCACCTTTAACTACGCAAACTACGTTTACAAGCTGTTTTAATATTGACGTCTTTCCGCGGTTGAAACACTGATTGACACGACATGATACGTTTCAGTAAGTGTTAATGTATCCTCAACAAACCTTAAGATATTAACTCATGTTTATTCTTTAGGAATAGGTGATCACAGTAGATGATCGCGTTCACGCATGCTTGAACTGACACGCCTATATCAGTCACGTCACATTAAAGAGCGTCAAAACAGCATTTATTGTTTGAATTTCGTGATAAAATGGACTGAATACTTAATATGTTCATGTGTGAAGTCGGGTTGATGTTCCGCGCGTAAAACAAGCCGACTGTTAACTGTTAAAGATTGCATTCAGAACCGTTCGGTAGGCTACACACGTGCACCGAACTGAAAGCCCTGTACCGAAACGGTTCGGTACGAATACGTGGACCGTTACACCCCTAGTAGTTTCATGTTAAATAACCCTTTGACCACTTCTGAGGCCATTATATAAAATATTTTTATCACACACATAACACTTTCTCACAAAATACGATGTGCATTTTGTAGCATTTTTGCTTTTGACGACCCTTTGTAAGGTGAAGAAGGCTTGCATTATCTTTTAAGTTTAAGCCATTTTGTTTCAATTCTCAGCCGCTTTTCCCAAGCATGACATTATTTTTGATTTCAAGCTTAGAATTATGACCAGTGACAGAAGAAAATGTAAACATCTGTGGATGTTTTACTACATCCAAACAGTGACAGAAAAATTACAGATTTTGTGAAAAAGTGCATTTATATGTAAAGTTAATTGACATTAAATGGGGTATTTGAACATATTTTTAAATGCTGAATGCATGCGGAATACTTCCTGATACATGTATATATACTTTTTTATTTTCTGTATGTGATGGAAATACTGTTATTTTTTAACTCAGCATCACCAATTAAGTAATATTAGGCCTTTTGTTACGAATCAGCAGAAAGATTGTTATAGACAAGTAAGCTTTTTGCCTGCAAAATCTCATCTGAATGTTGCTAATGTGACCTTTAGACAGGAAGAAACCGTTTGACACATGTACATGAATGTTGATTGTGCAGAACATTTACTGATCAGAAGTGCTGTGAGAGTTTAGGTGGCGGTTTCAGATACAGAACTCGGTCTGACATTGATGTAAAAATGTATATTGTATGTAAATATGTAAACACACCTTATTTCAAGCTCAGAGTCTGCAGGATGGGCCAGAGCTTGTTTTACACAAGGGAAAACCACAACGGACTCCCTCTTGAAAACCTGAAAACAGACTTTTGCAAGATTGTGAGAGAAGTCACTTTCTTCTTTTGACTAGTGCACAATTACATTTCCATGCCATATACTGTAAAGGCACAAAGTCTATATCTAAGTAACTCAGAAGGTAATAAGCTATATCTCTTATATAGGCTGTAACTGTAAGGTTTTCAGTCAGATTGCAGGAATGATGTCTTTTTTTTCAATACTTTTTTGTTTTGTTAAGTTGTGTGCCTATACAGTAAAAAGTGTGACAACTTGCCTCTATTTGTTTTTGTACACTAATGTTCACCATACTGTGATATTTTTAATGAATTAAACTGCGGGTCACAGTGTTAAAATTGCACTGTGTAGCCCACAATGTTCTGAAAAGGCAGGATACAAATTATATTCTAATTATACACACACACACTCACACTCACACACACACACACACACACACACAAAATAGGCTTAACATTATGAGCACTGACAGGTGAAGGTAATTTTGCCAGAAATGCAGAAATAAGCCGTAATATTGTTTTATTTGTTACTTTTTGGTAGATTATAAATGTATAATTTATATTACATTACTACTAGTACTGTTACTACAAAAAAAAAAAAAGATCTCTGGGGGCCCCAAAAGTGTGTGGGCCCTTAGGATCGTCCTAACTCAACTCCCCCCCCCCCCCACCCCCCCCCCCCCCCCCCTTAGCGCCGCCCCTGGCCCCACCTTGCAACTTACAGGACTTAAAGAATCTGCTGCTAACATCTTAGTGCCAGATACCACAGCACACCTTCAGGGGTCTAGTGGAGTCCATGCCTCGACGGGTCAGGGCTGTTTTGGCAGCAAAAGGGGGACCAACACAATATTAGGTCATAATGTTATGCCTGATCGTGTGCGTGTGCGAAAATAAAATAAAATATCATATGTCACAAAAGACATAAAAAGGAACACATAGGTATCATTATAAAAAATACAAGACCAGCCACAGACTTCATTATAACAATGTAAAAAAGTAATTTGAGCAAGTAACTTTGAATTATTATTTATATGAAAACAATTCCATTTCTTAAAAAAAAAAAAAAAAAAAAAGGGATAACAGGTTAGATGTTTTGTATTCTGATATTATTAAGGCGGGGCTATGACGACGCGATCCGCGCCTTTCATCTTGGCACACGGCGGTCTGTGATTGGGGCACTAAAATCCTTCTTTAATACTGATTGGCTGTTCACGCAAGGAGGCGGGACTTGAGCGCTCAGCTGCAAAGCACACACAGAATGAGCTAGAAGAGCGAGCGCTATCGCGGACGGCGGTGCCTGAGATGTTTAATGCAGCGATATAACCGCTCCTGAAACGCACCCCGAAGACGTCTGTCTGTGGGAAAGATTTGGAGGCTGTTTACTACCCAAACGCAACCTGTGAAGTGAGTATACAGAACATAAAACAAAGCATCTTGCGTCAGTATTCAAATGAAAGAGCTGGTGAATGCAACGTTTCAATCCAGTGTCTCGCCTCAGGATCGCCGGAGAAACATTGTTGCAGTTTGATTAATCCAGTGTAGGTGGACCACATCGGTTATTTGAAGACTTGAGCTGTGATGTTGCATGAATAGATGAACTCCAGCAGTCAGTCAGTGGCCTACATACATGCAGCATCAGCATCACTCGAGTCTCGACTGAAGATGATCTCAGATCAGTGCTGCCCACAAACAGGAAGAGGAACTGATGCTGGGATTCAGTGCATGAAGGATGAAAAATCTAATGTGTGTGACTACAAAACCAGTCAGTAAATTTTTTGAAATTGAGATTTATACATCATCTATATATAAGCTTTCCATTGATGTGTGGTTTATTAGGACAACATTTGGCCGATATACAACTATTTGAAAATCTGCAATCTGAGGGTGCAAAAAAATGTAAATATTGAGAAAATCTCCTTTAAAGTTGTCCAAATTAAGTCCTTTGCAAAGCATATTACATTTGGGATATATTTACGGTAGGAAATGTACAAAATCTTCACCGCTCATCTTCATGGAACATGATCTTTACTTTATATCCTAATGATTTTTGGCATAAAATAAAAGTGGATAATTTTGACCCATACAATGTTGGCTATTGCCACAAATATACCCGTGAGACTTATGACTGGTTTTGTGCTCCAGGGTCACATATTAACGTTTTTAGAAAAGCTGTTGTTGATGCCAAGACTGCCTTGCACATATGATAATATAGCGACACAATATGGTTATGCCATGTCATATTAGTAATATTATCCTTATATTGTAATAATTTCAAGCTCAAGTTGTAATTGCTGCCTAACACTGTTTAACGGTTTTCTAGTCAAAAAGATTTAATCAGCAAGAAATCTATCTGTGTGAGTGCAGAGCCTCTATAAAATTATTTTAAAGGGGACTTATTATGCAAATTTCACTTTTATATTGTTTTTAAACATAATTGTGTCCGCAATGTGAACACAACCACCCTATTGTGGTAAAAATCCATCCATTCCGTTTTTTATTTTGCCATAAATCTGAAACTGTCTCAAAATGAGCCACTCAGGAATGTGCTCCACTGTGACGTCACACATGCTTAGGCCTCGCCCATGACTGATGGTGGACCCCGCCCTGTTAGCTTAGCCCCGTCCCTCTGTGAGTTGTACACAGTCTGCCACGTTTATCTCGTCGCCAGGGCATTCAGTCAGAAATGTGTTCTTATTAAAGCTACTAAAATTATTCAGTCAAGAGCAGAGAGTGATTTTCTGTTTTTCTCTTGTTGTTTGACTCATATTTATGAATTTGACAGTTTAAGCGCAATAAGACGTGAAAGAACTTGACGGGACGCTCCGTCTGACACACAGCATTCTGTGCACGTGCTTCGCTTGTGTGTGCTCAAAAAAACAATATATCAGAAGTTTAGACTGATATGACTTTAAAGGAACACGCGACTTTTTGGGACTTTATCTTATTCACCGTATCCCCCAGAGTTAGATAAGTCCATACTAGGGATGCACCGGTTGACCGGCCAAAAATCAGAACCGGACGGTTTTTGCTTCTAGCGCGCGATTTCTAGCGCGGTTTTCTTTGTATTTATCTGCCGATTTTTCCGGAAGTGTGCCCGCGTGCACATATGCCTATATTGCAATCAGTCGCGAACATGTCACTTGTGTGTTACAAATGGAAACTGGAGAACTGAGGGAAGAGACGAGATACGCTGAAGGGAATGAAGAGCCGCTTTCCTGCGCGAGCTGAAGTTGCGCGAGCCTACCTCTCCGCGCCCTGCACAAGTGCAGATAGTGAGCGTTTGTTCAGCTCAGATTCTCACGTGTTGGATCGGATGAGAACGAAACAGACTAACTTGTGACAAAGCCGAAATACTTCTTTTTGTAGCCTAAAGTAGAACATGTATGCACTTTTGAAATTAAATACTATCAGTTTTGTAGCCTATAGGATGATCATTTTTATTTTACCATAAAATTGCATTGACTTAATTTGATTTAAAAAGCACCTGCTGTAGCATCTTAGTTTTTTTTTCGTTGCACTAAACAACAACAATTGTTTGGAACAATTATATACTTTGGTTTTATTTAATTTCACAGGTAAAGGTTTTTTTTCTTTACACTGAATTTAAAAACAAATGCTGATTTAAGTAAAATCTTTGTTTGAATTGCAGAATATGCAGTTGTTGCCTTTAATGTCACCTTTTAGCCTTTTAATTTCCAATTAAATTTCCCGTTAATTTCAGATTGTGGACTTGTTTTCATTAGCCAAAAGCCAATTTAGCCTGTTAAATACCAAATAAACATCTTGTTCATGTATACTTTCATCCTTTTATTGTGTAAAAAAATAAATAATTCGGAAATCGGTATCGGAATCGGGCAGTTTTCTTGAAAAAAAAAACGGTATCGGAATCGGCCATGTAAAATCATGATCGGTGCATCACTAGTCCATACATATCATTCTCATCTCCATGTGTGCTATAACTGTCTGACGCGCCCCCGCTAGCCTAGCTTAGCACAATGACTGGAGGTAAACGGCTCCAGCTAGCCTACTGCTCAATAAGTGACAAAATAACACCAACATTTTCCTATTTACATGTTGTGATGTGTATAGTTACATCGTGTACTAAGACCGACGGAAAATGAAAAGTTGCAATTTTCTAGGGTGATATGGCTAGGAACTATACTCTCCTTCCTGCGTAATAATCAGGGAACTTTGCTGCCGTATCATGAGTGCAGCGGTGCAATGATGTTACGCAGCGCCTGAAAATAGGCTAACTTCCGTCAACATACCCAACGTGACAACCTGCGTGCACAGAGAGTGTGCTGGGGACTATTTTCAGGCGTTGTGTAATAGCATTGCGCCGCTGCACCCATGGTACAGCAGCAAAGTTAATTGATTATTACGCAGGAATGAGAGTCTAGATATAAGAAAATCACAACTTTTCATTTTCCGTCAGTCTTAGTACACGATGTAACTATACACATCACAACATGTCAATAGGAAAACGTTGGCGTTATTTTGTCACTTCTTGAGCAGTAGGCTAGCTGGCTTTGTGCTAAGTTAGGCTAGCACTGGGTGCGTCAGACAGAGTTATGGCACGCACAGAGATGAGAATGGTATGTATGCTCTTATCTAACTTGGGGGATATGGTGAATAAGCTAAAGTCCCAGAAAGTCACCGTGTTCCTTTAAAGCAGCACTAGGTAGGTTTTGCTCTCGGGGTCCCCCTACAGTTGGGAAACAGTATTGTCCTCTACTACTGTCGTAAACTCTGTCATTCTACATCGGTGGATGCATCGCACGTGCATTTGTTGACATGACAACCATGATAGCCCTGAACACTGCAGGAGTTCACATGCAGGTGTTCTGCTTGCGTCGCGTGTGAAATGTCTTCATCCCAGGTAACGTTACAGTGGCATATGTTTCAGCATGTCATATGAATATCATTTCATGTGTTTTATTTTTTTCAAACGCCAAATGATCGCGATGCTCACGTTTACAAGCCAGCGTCATTATAGTAGCCTAGTCTATTGGTTCCCGTTTTACAGAATCTATATGATACTTCAATTCAATGTTTGAGTGGTAGGTAATATAACCATATATCGTCAATATTATAATATCAAGCTACCATAGATGAATCTGCAAATTTGAAAAATCGATTTGCATTATAGCTTGAGGCAAGACAAATAAACCAATATCACAGACATGTTAGGTATCCTAAAATATGATTTTGTACAACTTATGTATTTACTTGCAAGAATGTAGCCCCTCCTCCTTCAGCTCACGCCAACGAGCAAACGCTGGCCCAATGTTGATCCTCGTCCTGCCTTTAATCCGATCACTTTCTCGTTTCCTCTTTTTGCTTTCCTCCGACAAAACCTTTGCTTTCTTATTTTTCTGTGCTGCTTCGGCCATGACTATAACATTCGGCAAACAAATGATAGTTGGGCTCGCACGTCCGAATTTAAGGAAGTGGGGGTGGTGGTGGAAGTGACGTGCCGTAAAGCAGTCGAATTTTGTAGTTCTTTTTTTTCTCGGGTTACTACCCGAAACCCGAAGTTTAAAAGTACGATTAAAAACGATACAGACTCCGTCAGGCTGTGGCAGAAGCGTCATTCAACCTATTGTACGTCGATGTATAATCACAAGAGGTTTGAAAATATATAATAAAGGTTGAAAAGTTACCTAGTGCTGCTTTAAAACGTATGAGATAATAAACTTTCATGATGATGAAGAACTGCAATGTCACGTGAGCGTGAGCGCAATAGAGATGATCATCAACACCAAACAGATGTTTTAGTGTTTGACAGAGTATCTGAGGCACTAGCAGTACAGGCTCCGCCCTCTTCTGGATAGGGGGCGGAGCAGCAGCTCATGTGCATTTAAAGATACATGCACGAAAACAGCACGTTTTTCCTTCCACTCAAAAATGGGCTTTTACAACATGGTATAATAAATTATCTGTGGGGTATTTTGAGCTGAAGCTTCACACACACATTCCGGGGACACCTGAGAATTATATTGCATCTTGTAAATAGGTCCTCTTTAAAAGTCCTTATCCAGTAATCACATACTAACGGAAGTGCATTAGTTGAATCCTTGTGTGCAAAACATTAAAACAAAGTACCATGACAAGCTCTTACCATCCTACAGATGGAGTGAGATGAGTGATTTGGAACACCAGCCTTCATAAAGCCCTTCCAGTCATGGATTTGTAATGAAGCCGTGTTGTGTTGTGTGTGTGCAGGACGGACGGGATGTGGTGGTCCTGGCCCCTGGTGTCTGTGCTGGTTCTCTGCTCTCTGCTGTCGGTGGGGACCGTGAGAACCGCACCCTGTCAGACCTGCCGCAAGCTCACTGACCGCTTCATCCAGGTGTGTGGCACTGACTGTGTCTGTCATGTGACTGTGACTTAAACATACACTCACCTAAAGGATTATTAGGAACACCTGTTCAATTTCTCATTAATGCAATTATCTAATCAACCAATCACATGGCAGTTGCTTCAATGAATTTAGGGGTGTGGTCCTGGTCAAGACAATCTCCTGAACTCCAAACTGAATGTCAGAATGGGAAAGAAAGGGAATTTAAGCAATTTTGAGCGTGGCATGGTTGTTGGTGCCAGACGGGCCTGTCTTGAGTATTTCACAATCTGCTCAGTTACTGGGATTTTCACGCACAACCATTTCTAGGGAAGTTTCTACAAAGAATGGTGTGAAAAGGGAAAAACATCCAGTATGCGGCAGTCCTGTGGGCGAAAATGCCTTGTTGATGCTAGAGGTCAGAGGAGAATGGGCCGACTGATTCAAGCTGATAGAAGAGCAACTTTGACTGAAAGAACCACTTGTTACAACCGAGGTATGCAGCAAAGCATTTGTGAAGCCACAACACGCACAACCTTGAGGCGGATGGGCTACAACAGCAGAAGACCCCACCGGGTACCACTCATCTCCACTACAAATAGGAAAAAGAGGCTACAAATTGCACGAGCTCACCAAAATTGGACAGTTGAAGACTGGAAAAATGTTGCCTGGTCTGATGAGTCTCGATTTCTGTTGAGACATTCAGATGGTAGAGTCAGAATTTGGCGTAAACAGAATGAGAACATGGATCCATCATGTCTTGTTACCACTGTGCAGGCTGGTGGTGGTGGTGTAATGGTGTGGGGGATGTTTTCTTGGCACACTTTAGGCCCCTTAGTGCCAATTGGGCATCGTTTAAATGCCATGGCCTACCTGAGCATTGTTTCTGACCATGTCCATCCCTTTATGAACACCATGTACCCATCCTCTGATGGCTACTTCCAGCAGGAAATGCACCATGTCACAAAGCTCAAATCATTTCAAATTGGTTTCTTGAACATGACAATGAGTTCACTGGACTAAAATGGCCACCACGGTCACTAGATCGCAACCCAATAGAGCATCTTTGGGATGTGGTGGA
The DNA here is from genome assembly GCF_949357685.1 of Gobio gobio. NCBI lineage: Eukaryota > Metazoa > Chordata > Actinopteri > Cypriniformes > Gobionidae > Gobio > Gobio gobio. Next base: position 8,684,286 of record NC_137116.1, on the reverse strand, counting down.
ACTGGCCTGGATGTGCATCCCACAAATCTCCATCAACTGCAAGATGCTATCCTATCAATATGGGCCAACATTTCTAAAGAATGCTTTCAGCACCTTGTTGAATCAATGCCACGTAGAATTAAGGCAGTTCTGAAGGCAAAAGGGGGTCAAACAAGGTATTAGTATGTGTTCCTAATAATCCTTTAGGTGAGTGTAGATAACTCAGAGAGCATTCAGTTCGGTTTATTCATATGGAAAACAAAAAATGCAAAATAGGTGTGTACATCCAAAACACAAATTGTGCTCAGACGCAGGACAACAAAACAACAATAAACGGAAAAGGTGCAAAAGTGATGCCTTGGAAAATTGACATCTTCACCTATAATTCAAATATTATGAAAAATATGTTAAAGATTTTGAATGTATAGAGAGCAACAGTCGGTTCCAGAAGTAAAAACTTAATTCACTTTCTCCATAGGGAAATTTATTTTTAAGGATAACAGTTTTACTTTATTTTACATTATGTGTACTTACAGTGTTTTTTACATTTTGAACCTTTCTGTTTTTGTATATTTTTATATTGACTTTGCGTGAATTTGTATTCCCATTATTTGTTTTCATGCTTGTGAAGCACTTCATGTATGAAAAGTGCTATACAAATAAATGTTTATTATTATTATTATTATTATTATTATTATTATTATTAGTGTAGTTACCAAAGAAAGTACTGGGTAATATAAGGTAACCACATGGGTTAAGGTTCAGGGTTAGAACCTAATTATTAGCCAGATATTGTTATTACAATAATAAGTACATAGTATGTACATGCTACAAGGTTGTTAATCAATGGTATTTGCTTCTTCTTAAAATAAGTGTTTAACAGAGGAATTCCTGGTGAAAAACTACATTACCCATGATGCTGTGCAGAAAATTCCACCAATCAGAGAATCGAATAAAGCAAAACACCCCAAAAGATCTCGTTAGCTCCGCCCACTCCCATGAAGCATCTCCTTATGCTTTCAAAATACTTCAATATTTTAATATATTTGCATATTTTGCTGTAAACTTAAAATATGTTGTAAAATGTCTTTTTAATGTAAATGTACAATTTCTTTATACATTACGTAAAAAATATATACATTACATTTCTAAAAGTCTCTTCTGCTAACCAAGCCTGCATTTATTTGATCAAAAATACAGAACAAACAGTAATATTGTGAAATATTATTACAATTTAAAATAAATGTTTTCTAGTTTTAGTGTAATTTATTCCTGTGATCAGAGCTAAATTTTCAGCATCATTACTCCAGTCTTCAGTGTCACATGATCCTTCAGAAATCATTCTAGTATGATGATTTGATTTATTATATTCTATTTTGAATAAATGCTGTTCTTTAACTTTTTATTAATCAAAGAATCCTGAAAAATCATACGTTATAAAAATCTTAAGCAGCACAACTGTTTCCAACATTGATAACAAATCAGCACATTAGAATGATTTCTGAAAGTGCGTGTGACGTCACAGGAATAAATTACCCTTTGAAGTATATTAAAATAGAAAACCATTATTTAAATTGTAATAATATTTCACAATATTACTGTTTTTTTCTTTGTTTTTTCTCAAATAAATGCAGGAGAGACTTCTTTCAAAAACATAAAAAATAGTTTCCAAATGTTTGACCGGTACTGTCTGTGTGTGTGTGTGTGTGTGTGTGTGTGTGTGTGTGTGTGTGTGTGTGTATTTATATATATATATTATATCTAGTGTTTGAATAATTTTTGGTTTGACTGTGTGTATATATATATGTGTGTATATATGTGTGTATACACACCTATATACACACATATATATATACACACAGTCAAACCAAAAATTATTCAAACACTAGATATAATATATATATATATATATATAAATACACACATATATATATATATATATATATACTGTACACATATACATACATACATAAATACAGTCAAACCAAAAATGATTCAGACAGCAGATATATTTCACTAGTTTGTGCAGGACACTATAGTTAATTTATGTGAGTGAGGAGAGCAAAATAAAGAAAAAAGTTTCATACAGTGACTACCAGTAAAATTGATAAATATTTGGGAGAAAAATGATTCAGACACTTTGACCTGACCATGTTTTGCTGAAGTGTTTTTTCTCTAATTGCTAATGCCACCTTTGACACCTCAACAAAATGAAGCATTGCTTGGTCATTGGTCGACCTAAATTGGTATTATCTAATTGTGTAGTTAAATTAAACAGCTGATTGGTTGATTGTTATCCATTTCATCCCTTTCTATCCAAGTTATCTGACATTATCAAGATGAATTTGTTCTGACACAGTTAAGCTCTGAGTTCTTGTCATATTTTATTAACATTTTCTAAACTATAGCGAATAAACTGTGATAATGTGAGGGTTTGTGGAAATGTTGAAATCGAATGTTGAATCAATTTTGGTTTGACTGTGTATATATAATCAACATTTGTGAATGAGTAAATGAGAAATAATTTTTTGTAAAGATATTTCTCCATCGTTTTTAATTCAATTATGCTGTTTGCAAAGCTTCATGGGATTGTAGTTCTTTCTCTCACTAAAGCTGTTCACTGTCACGTACTTTTGTATTTTTATATGTTATATAAAATATAGAGCTTATAATGCTATAACGAAAACTTTTTATGGGAAAAATGACTGGAAAAAACAAACGGCATTGAAAAAGTGTGCAGACACTAATGCATTGTATTATAATACGCAATATTATAATTTTGTCCATGCTATCATATAAACAAATTATGAACACATGCAAAAATGAGAGAACCAACACAATATTAATAACTGATTATGATGTAGTCAATGTTTGTCAGCTTTTTGTTTTTCTATGCGTTTGTTTTGCATTTTAAAATCAAACCTGGAGCTGTAGTTTGCCCTTTTTTGCCAAATCATTTAGTCCGATAAATACCGTTACTAAGAGTTTAGTGTTTGTTATTCCCTCATATTTAATATTTCAAACTTTTATTGGTTCATATTTTGATGGTTTCAACTAGTCAGCTTTACCTGTATAAAGTGTACCGACTGTTGTTTCAGGGCTTGGAGCGAACAGCCAATAAGAATTTCGGAGGCGGGAATACGGCTTGGGAAGAGGAGAAACTGGCCAAATATTCACGCAGGTAAAGATGTTTCTCGGTCCTGCTGTAAGTGTGACGTGTTTCAGACTGGAGGTTTGACTTCCATATAGTCAAGCCCGAAATTATTCATAATTCTGACTTAAAGTTACTTTTATTCAACCAGCAAGTTTTTTCTTGATTAGAAGTGACACAGGCGTCTCCCAGAAGATAATAAGACGATGTACAAGAGGCATCATTGTGGAAAAAATTATTACTCATCTTTTATTTACATTTGAACAAAAAGTGGCTTGTCCAAAATGATTCATACCCTTCTCAATAATCAATAGAAAAGCCTTTATTGGCTATTACAGCAATCAAACGCTTGCTATAATTGCTGACCAGCTTTTTGCATGTCTCCGCTGGTATTTTTGCCCATTCGTCTTTAGCGATGAGCTCCAACCCTTTCAGGTTGGAGGGTCTCCTTGCCATCACCCTGATCTTTAGCTCCCTCCACAGATTCTCAATGGGATTTAAGTCAGGATTTCTTCACCACTTTTGCTGTGTGTTTTGGGTCGTTGTCATGCTGAAATGTCCTCTGCAGACTGCCTGATGTTGTCGTTGAGAATTTCGATGTATTGCTCCTTTTTCATGGTGCCGTTTACTGTGATTACCTTCCCTGGTCCACTGGCTGAAAACATTTGTACCTATTTGGAATGGTATAGATCTTTGGATTTTCCCATAGACTGGGACAGTTTGCAAATGGTATGAATAATTTTGGACATATGCCACTTTTTGTTCAAATGTAAATAAAAGATGAGTAATAATTTTTTCCACAATGATGCCTCTTGTACATCGTCTTATTATCTTCTGGGAGACGCCTGTGTCATTTCTAATCAAGAAAAAACTTGCTGGTTGAATAAAAGTAACTTTAAGTCAGAATTTGCCATGGGAATGAATAATTTCGGGCTTGACTGTATATGATCAAAATGTTCCAGGCTTTGTTTAAAAGCTTGTGTGTGTCTGTGTGCAGTGAAACGCGTCTGTTAGAGATCGTTGAGGCGGCGTGTGACAAATCCGACTTTGAATGCAACCGTCTGCTGGAGCAGATAGAGGACCAGGTGGAGACGTGGTGGTTTCACAGGTGAGAGCGCTTGAGTTACTATCACATGAAGCACAAACTCACGGCTGATTAACTCAAAGCTTGTTCACTCGTGGAGTTCGTTTCCAGTCACACTCACTGACATCTTCAACAGAGCCGAATCCACTAAGGGTCCGTCCCAACCCACACACTTGCGGTCTTTGCACTTGACCACTTGTCCACTTACAGGACGTACTTACATGATGTATTTCCGGAGAGCTTTGAGCTGTAGAAAGTGTTTGTAAAGTGGGAAAGATATTGTGTCTATGAGAAAGTGTTGTGTGTGTGTGTGTGAGGTTACAGACAGCAGGAGTCTCCAGACCTGTTTGACTGGCTGTGCATCGAGGAGCTCCGGCTGTGCTGCCCACCTGGGCACTATGGACCTGAATGTGCAGGTGAACACATGCTCACACAGGCACACACACACACACACACACACAAACACACACACACACACACACACGCGCGCACACACACACACACACACACACACACACACACACACATGTTGGGTTTTCATGTTTTATGGGGACTTTCCATAGGCGTAATGGTTTTTATACCGTACAAACTGTATATTCTATCCCCCTACACTGCCCCTGCCCCTAAACCTACCCATCACAGGAGACATTCTGCATTTTTACATTGTCAAAAAACATCACTTAGTCTGATTTATAAGATGTTTTCCTCATGGGGACCAAAAAATGTCCCCACAAGGATGAGGATTTTGGATATTGCCATCTTTGTGGGGACATTTTGTCCCCATAACGTAGGGATTACCAGTCCACACACACACACACACACACACACACACACACACACACACACACACACACACACACACACACACACTCTGTATAGTATAAAGCACTATATAAATAAATGTGACTTGTAAAATTGGCCCCAGGCCATGTAATTTGAGTGTCTCTGCCTTGCGGCAACTCAACTAATATAATATTTGCTCAGATGCACCAAACTGGCGGATCAGCTTTCCCTTATTTTCCACAGAAACAGTGAATGGGTTATGTTGACTCCGAAAGATACAGTTACGCTTCATGCTTGCATGTTCCTGTATCATATTTTTTATGTTTCAAACACAAATATCAATAGAGAAACCTGTTCTTATATGTACTTGTGTGTTTGTCTGTGTGTGTATGTCTCTGTGTGTATATAAATGTGTGTGTGTGTGTGTGTGTGTGTGTGTGTATGTCTGTGTGTATATATATATATATATATGTATGTGTGTGTGTGTGCGCAGAGTGTCCGTCCGGCCCTGGAGGAGTGTGTGGAGGTCTGGGCCGCTGTGAGGGTGAAGGCACACGTCTGGGAGACGGAGACTGTGTTTGTGACCCGGGATACTCCGGCGCTCTGTGTCAGGGCTGTGCCGACGGATACTACAGAGAGAAGAGCTCCAATCACACACAGCCGCCCTGCTCAGGTGACCCGTCTCACGAGCGGACAGGAATTAGACAGAATTTATATGTGAGGAAATTAATTGTGTGATCTGTCTTGTTTTGGGTAGCGTGCCATCATTCCTGTAAGAAGTGCAGCGGTCCACAGGACAACAGATGTCAGGACTGTAAGCCTGGATGGATCCTTCACAGCAACAAGTGTGTGGGTGAGTGTGTGGGTGTGTGGTTGTGTGTGTGTGTACATTACAGCCTCATACATCATGAAGTTCAAACTGAGTTATATGAAGCTATGAAACTGATTTGGAAAAAGGTTTGAACAAAAGTCATATTTGTAAAAACTGGGTTTTTCCAATTCAAACTACCTGACACTGTCTGTGTTTAATTATCACTTTCCTGTGGTTCAAACCCATATACAGGATTTTTCTCTCATATTTATATCAAACGATATAGTTAAAGGTCCCATGATATGGATTTTTTTATTATTTTTATAATGTTTCCTGAGGTGTACTTATATTGTTAGTATGATTTTTACATCATAAAATGTCATAATTTAGAAATAAAAGGCATTTTTCTATCCTGATTTTAGCCCTCTGGCTTGAATGCTCTGTTTTAAGGGGCGTGTCTGCTGTGAGACTTCAGTGAAAACGCCCACTGCTGTGATTTGGCTGACATCTTAGCATTTGAAATGCGTATTACACGTGGAACCCCTCTCGAATACTATTACTACTTTTTTTACTATTACAGTTGTCGAGATGAACGAATTGTGAAAGTGTTGATTATAGCATTATTTTGAGATCTTTTCCCATCACATGAAAGGCTGCAGTGAGTATTGAGTACACATGCAGTCTGTTGATCATGTGAATGCAGTGATCTCGTCATTGCAGTGCTATTTCTCTCACAAAATGCTTTCACCCCAACTAACAGCAAACACGACATCGATATGAATACAGTAAGAGCTTCGTTGTGCAACATAACAGTGTCATTCATTATAACGGGAGTTTGGTCAAGTGTGCAGATACTAGGGATGCAACAATACAGTTAGTCCACGGTTCAATACGTACCTCGGTTTTCAACCACGGTTTTCGGGTTCGGTTCGGTTCTGATGGCTTGTCACATCAGTTTTTTGCTATTCTATTTTAAGCGACAGGAACAGCAAGAGGTTAAGGAGAAAAAATACTATTTTTTTCTTTCTTTATTTTACAAGAATTGAAAAACCTGACTTAAACTTAAAACTTTACTTATAAAAAACCTTGTACACATTCCTAGTGTATTGTAAAATATAAAATAAATATATATAAAGATTTACACTGGCAGCTCAGAGCTGTACAGCAGCATTTAAGTATGAAATTGAATGAATAAATGTAAAATTAAAACACTACATAGACTTCAATATAAAATATACATTGATTCTTATTAAAGCTACTGTATTAAAGTTTTTCAGTTAAGAGCAGTGAGGGATTTTCTCTTTGTCTTTTGTTGTTGTATTAACTTTAAAGGGATAGTTCACTCAAAAATGAAAATTCTGTCATCGAGAAATGAATACAGGTTTGGAACAATATTAGAGTTAGTAAATAATGACATTATTTTAGAGGTGAACTGTCCCTTTAAGGACCGCGTGTTCACTAGGCTGCCTGCTGTCAATTTAAGACCTGCGTGCATCTAATATAGGCTACAGACACGCCGATTTTGCTTTCACTTTAGATAACTGACTGTGTTTGTTTATCTTGTGTGTATTTGACCGTATTAGCGGAGTAAGATTACTTAGTCCAGTAATCGCGTGTTTGACAGGCGTTCAGTGCGCACGCTCGGAGAAGCGCATGTTAAAACAGTGCATATGCACGCAAATGAAGGCTGTAAAATGCATGCAAATAATGAACTTTCGTGATTGTGAATTATAGTGTTCCGTGAGTATAACTCTACCACTAACGTGTAATGTGAATGTATGTCGCGTTGTTCAGTATTGGGATGGAGACAAATGATAGAATTTGTATAAAAATAATTAATTAAATGCAAAACCGAAAAACCGCAATTCACAAGCGCGTATTGAACCGTGAATGCTGGACCGAACGGTTCAATATAATATTGAGTATTGTGGCATCCCTAGCAGATACACTCGCGACGTGTGATTGACAGCTCCGAACATTATAAAGAGAGTGTTCTTTGATCGCTCTATGTAGTTTAACACACTATAAATAACCGATTTGTTTCATGCTACTAAGAGAAACAATGTGAAGTTGATCGTTTAGTCACTGGCTTGATTCACTGATGCATAAACAGTATTAAACGATTTAGAAAGAAAGTCTGTGAACTTGAGTGATTAGCTACACATCAGAAATCACAGATCAGGCATTAATGAACACTGTTACTCACTGTGTGTGGCGGTGCTGTCGAATCCATATCATAAAAGTCTGTTTGTAAAGCCTGTGCTGACATTGCGACTGAATTATAATGTAAAAAAATAAACTGAATCCATTTTCTCTAAATTCTCTGGGCGGGCAAAGCAGAGAAAGGGGAGGTAACCTTTCCCCGTATGACGACATATAGGGAAGATTCCAGATCGGCCCATCTTAGCTTTCATTTTCTTCCCCAGCTTTCATACAGCCAGGGCTTGGTTTACACCTATCTCCATTTCTAGCCACTGGTGGTCCATAGACAGGCTAGGGAAGCTCATATTAATGTTAAAAAACCTCATAAAGTGACATTTTCATGTCATGGGACCTTTAATTAATTACTAATCACAACATTTTCAATGTTTTTCACTTTAAGATAATGGTCCAGATTATTAGTAGTTCCGGCAGAGTAACACTTAGTAATTAGTGATGCATTTAATGAGTTTATTGAGAGTAAAACTGATGATTGATTACATCTCAGACACACAATAATGTTCTTTATCATTTGTAAATTGTTAATGAGGCTAATTTCCTTCAGTAATTATTGATTACCTAATAATCTCCTAAATTTGACATTACTTCTACTGATTAGTTCAGCTTGTTTCTATATTAGTTAATAGTAGTAGCTGAAGTGTTAGTACTAGGGCTGGGTAAAAAATATCGATTTCTCGATTTTAATCGATTCTCACTTTTACAAAACAATATCGATTCTTAAATCCCAAGAATCGATTAGTCATCCTGTTTTCAGTTAATGAATGAAATAAACATTGTAGCACACCTCCCATCCAATAAATCGCAATAATCTTTGTGTTTTATTACTACTGATATGAAACAAAGTCTCAGATTTCAAATGACGTCTTTTTTTTTTTTTTTTTTTTTTTACAAAATTCAAAAACATAAATACCGGTTTGGCGCTGTGGCGCGAGATCGCTCTGGAGCAGCTCAGCTTAAGAGAACCGGCAGCGCGGAGCAAACATGAACGGATCTTCTCTTCCGCCTTATTCCAGTAACAGCGCGAAATAAACATGAAGGAGCTTCTGAAAGTGTGTTAAAAGATACAGGACAACTTACCGAAATCTGTATCATGTCACATAGAATCGCTCAATCAGTGTTTCAACCGCGGAAAGGCGTCAGTAAAACGGCTTGTAAACAATGTCGTTACGTCACATTTACCTCAGAAAAGCCATATCCAGTGTCCATAAACTCGTTAGTCAGCTAGAAAAATTAACTCTAGAGAGGAGCATTTTGCTAATTATATGCACCACACTACATAGGATATTCATTGTGATGTTCTTCTATATTTAATGCATGTATGAATAAATCTGGCAAGTTTTTATGACAGCCACCATTTAAATGTTTATATTCCAAAAACCTAATTGTAGTAGAATTATGATTATGTAATTGTAAAGTTAATATTATAACTTTATTATATATATATATATATATATATATATATATATATATATATATATATATATATATATATATATATATATATATATATATATATATATATATAAAAACATAATTTAGTGTCATTTAAGTTTGTATACAAATCTGTTAAGTTGTACCTTCAATATTAGTAGGCTAATGTAGTATCAACTGACTCCCATAGTTTACAACATTAGTTCAGAAATATGTTTTCTTTGAGAACATTTTCCATTTATTATACCTGATACATATCCAAAATAATCAATATTGAATTGAATCGAAACAAATCGAAAATCTAATCGAAAGCTTGTTAATCGAAATCGAATCGAATTGTGAAATTTGTGTCAATACCCATCCCTAGTTAGTACTAGGGCTGAACGATTTTGGAAAAAAATCTAATTGCGATTTTTTTTAACCAATATTGCGATTGCGATTTAATATGCAATTATTTTTTAAACTCTTTATCTTCTGTATTATTCAACAATACATCATTGTATAGTAATGGTGGAAATCTTTAATTGGTACCTCACGATCCGATTACGATTCTGGGAGTCACGATCCGATTCCAAAACAATTCTTGAACTTTTTCCTTATTAATTAATCTTATTAATTTATTAAAAACTTAAAATATTTTTTATTATGATATATGTAATTATAAGCTTTTTAAAATAACTAGGACATTATAACATTTTAATTAAAACAATTGCATGTTAATAATTTTAAATATATAAACTAATATAGCTGCAAAACATAAGCTAGTAAATCATAAAGAGGAACAAAAAACATTTTACAAGCAATGAACAAAGAGTGCTTTCAGTATTTAAGAGTGTCTGAACTGTGAGTGATTTTTCTCTCTCAGCTTTACTGTTGTTTGATTATTAATCATGACATCATCATAGACAGCGGGAGACCTGCATTCACACTAATGCACAGATCTCTTTTGAAATATAAGATGTTTTTGCCCTGTCTGTTTAATTCATTATGAAATTACTGACGGTGTTTACATTAATTTTGCGTCATAAAAGCATTTTGAGACTCACACAGACGCGTGCTCGCGAGCACTCTTCACAAAGCGCCGCGTGAGCATTTGAAATGGAAAACCTTCTGTCAGTGAGTTACTTATTTTTTAATATACAAGCACACTGCATTCCTAACGACATGAATGAAGCCTTCGTTGAGCGTTTGTAAGGAAAATACCGGCGGGCGAGAACACACCGTAAGCGTGACATCAAAGCTAAGTTTCTCACAGCGCTTATCCTGTGCAAAGAAGCCTGCGAATGTCATTGCGATTCGCGCCGTCAACCGTTCCGGACGTTATGAAATATTATTTTATGGTTCGTGTGTGATTGTGTGTGTGTGTATGTGTGTGAGAGAGAGAGATAATGGAAGCAATCAGAATACGGGTGTTTCTAAAACACACGCAGCGCCACCGCGCACCTGCAGTTAAAATCTAAGCTCAGAATCGATCCAGAATCATTGGAGAGAGAATCTTTTCTCCCACCTCTATTTTAGCCTATAGTATGAACATCACAATATTAGATAGATCAAACACAAACAGTTTTTTCCCCTTTTAGGCCAGGCATATATGTGTAATGTGCCAAGTTGCTTCTTCTGCAAACTTTACTCTCGCGTGTCACGTGACCAGACTGTAATCGCAGCCTTTGCGGTTAGGAAATCGTGTTTTATCATATCGCGATATTATCGCAAATGCAATTAATCGTTCAACCCTAGTTATTACTACTCATTAGTCCTGCATTGCTTCCTGTATAGTTACTAATTAATGACAGACCATTATTCTTAAGAGTTACCCACCTTTATTGTTCTGAATAAGCGCCCTCTAGTGGCCGAACTTACATACTGTGCCTTGAAAGGGGCAAATATTGCCCCATAATGGAAAAGTTCATTTCTGTCACTGCTGTGAACAGACCACAAGAATGTGAAAAGCTCAAAAACCAGCACAAAATATTGTCTACTCTTGACAAAATCCCAGAAAATATTGAGAGACCTTTTTTGTCAATATTGCACACCACTACCATTTAAGGATGAGTGAATAATGATCTTATTATAACTAATAATCTTATTATTATAGCTGAATAAGATGAGCTGCATTCTGCCTTCTGTCACCAGATCAGTCCCAGTTCTTTATCACCGTCTGTGTGTGTGTGTGTGTGTGTGTGTTTCTGCAGATGTGGATGAGTGCGGCACAGAGTTGGCTCGCTGTCCTTCTAACACGTACTGCTTCAACACCGACGGCTCTTATGAGTGCAGAGGTCAGTCTCACACTAATACTCAGTAATGCATTGGTGTGTTTGAGTGTGCTCTGATGTGTGTGTGTGTAGGTTGTGATCAAGCATGCGTGGGCTGTATGGGGAGCGGACCGGCTCGCTGTAAGAAATGCGCTCGAGGCTTCAGACTCACTGGAGCAAAGTGTCTAGGTAAGACTTTTACCAAGCTTATTTCGATTTGATGCTTCTGTTGTAATGATGATTGGAAATCTCTCGCTGCCTTCGTCAGACATCGACGAGTGTGCGGAGAGAGCCATCGCCTGCCCTGGACTCAATGAGGCGTGTGTTAATGAGGAGGGCTCGTTCCGCTGCGAGTGTGCGGAGGGATTCATCCGGCGGGACAGCATCTGTGTGGAGAATCTGCCACCTAGTGAGTGCAACGTCACACTAAAAGGCCACATACACACTGCAGCCAGTTCACCCTTTAGTGCTTAATCCTGTTCTGTTCACACACAGTTCAGTCATTTACAGGAGTGAGAATCACATTTGCAAACGTTCGTCCAGTCATTCGTGTTGCCAGATCTTGCTAGGAAAAACTGCAAACTGCAAACAAAATATTGTATCTAAAATGTTGGTGTCTTAACTGCCTATTTTTGCGAAAACAGTTTCATGGCCGGTAAAAAATATTTATGGCTGGTACATTTTCTGAAGTTACCGGCCATTGGTAGGTGTGACAAAAAGTTTGTTTTACACCCTATTTTGCCTGCTATATACACTCACCTAAATGATTATTAGGAACACCTGTTCAATTTCTCATTATATGCAATTATCTAATCAACCAATCACATGGCAGTTGCTTCAATGCATTTAGGGGTGTGGTCCTGGTCAAGACCTGAACTCCAAATTGAATGTCAGAATGGGAAAGAAAGGTGATTTAAGCAATTTTGAGCGTGGCATGGTTGTTGGTGCCAGACGGGCCGGTCTGAGTATTTCACAATCTGCTCAGTTACTGGGATTTTCATGCACAACCATTTCTAGGGTTTACAAAGAATGGTGTGAAAAGAGAAAAACATCCAGTATGCGGCAGTCCTGTGGGCGAAAATGCCTTGTTGATGCTAGAGGTCAGAGGAGAATGGGCCGACTGATTCAAGCTGATAGAAGAGCAACTTTGACTGAAATAACCACTCGTTACAACCGAGGTATGCAGCAAAGCATTTGTGAAGCCACAACACGCACAACCTTGAGGCGTATGGGCTACAACAGCAGAAGACCCCACCGGGTACCACTCATCTCCACTACAAATAGGAAAAAGAGGCTACAATTTGCACAAGCTCACCAAAATTGGACAGTTGAAGACTGGAAAAATGTTGCGTGGTCTGATGAGTCTCGATTTCTGTTGAGACATTCAGATGGTAGAGTCAGAATTTGGCGAAAACAGAATGAGAACATGGATCCATCATGCCTTGTTACCACTGTGCAGGCTGGTGGTGGTGGTGTAATGGTGTGGGGGATGTTTTCTTGGTACACTTTAGGCCCCTTACTTCCAGCAGGATAATGCACCATGTCACAAAGCTTGAATAATTTCAAATTGGTTTCTTGAACATGACAATGAGTTCACTGTACTAAAATGGCCCCCACAGTCACCAGATCTCAACCCAATAGAGCATCTTTGGGATGTGGTGGAACGGGAGCTTCGTGCACTGGATGTGCATCCCACAAATCTCCATCAACTGCAAGATGCTATCCTATCAATATGGGCCAACATTTCTAAAGAATGCTTTCAGCACCTTGTTGAATCAATGCCACGTAGGATTAAGGCAGTTCTGAAGGCGAAAGGGGGTCAAACACAGTATTAGTATCGTCTCCCTAATAATCCTTTAGGTGAGTGTACGATGCCAATTTAGATGTCAAAGCACGAGTGTAACCTGTGAAGAAAGACACGCTCTGTAACTGCTCCGTTTGTGTCTTCGCAGTGGGTCCTGAGAAGGGTTTGTTTGACGACATGACGGATGACGAGGTGCTCGTCCTCCAGCAGATGTTCTTCGGCGTGGTGATCTGTGCGCTTGCCACTCTCGCCGCCAAAGGAGACATGGTCTTCACCGCCATCTTCATCGGCGGCGTGGCTGCGATGGCGGGATACTGGCTCTCGGAGAAGGGCGACCGCGTGCTGGACGGCATCCTTAAAGGACGCTGATGGATCGAGGGACTCCGACAGGGTGACGCCACTGGAACGTGAAGCTCCGGGTTCAGTCGCCACCGTGGCTCTAGGGATGCATGTCAATCAGGGACGTTTGGGACGGGGCCGCTGTGGCAGTGCTGCTGGGTAATGATGACGACGCTGCTGCTGAAAAGCTCATTTAGAACACTGTGTTTCAACAGTTCAGCTGCTGCTGTGTTTATGAGACTCCACGCGGTTAGTGAATGGATATGGAGACGTAGGCAACCCATTCAGGTAGAAGAAGTGTACATATGATGGCATGGACATACTGGCACTCTTGCAACATTAAAGGAATAGTTCAGCCAAAAATGAACATTTCCTGATTGTTTACTTACCCCAAGGCCATCCAAGATGTATACGACTTTCTTTCCTCAGCCGAAGAGAAATGAAGGTTTTGGAGGAAAACAAATTATAGTGAAAAACATTATAAATGATATACTTTTTAACTACAAATGTTGGCCTTGGTCCATCTCTGCGATGCTTCTCCATGAGACGGTTGAGTTTATGACATTTCACATGACACATGCATGTTGGGAAAGTCACACGTGAAGAAGCAGTGCTGTCCAAAACAAATGGTTGTTGCTGTTTATTAGTATTCATTTCAGTTTATTGCTAAAAATGCTTTTTAATTATAAAAAATGGGGCGGTGGTTGCGTCACGCATGGCCTCGCCAACACACGCGTCACACGTGTGGCCTCGCCAACACGCAAGCATCACACGCGTGGCATCGACATCACGCAAACGTCACACGCATGGCATTGCCATCAAGCAAACGTTACACGCATGGCATCGCCAACACGCAAACTTCATGCATGGGATCGCCATCAAGCAAACATCACACGCGTGGCCTCGCCAAAACACAAGCATCACACACGTGGCCTCATCAACACGCAAGCATCACACGCATGGTATCGCGAACAGCACACGTGAGGCATCGCCAATACATAAACATCACACGTGTGGCCTTGTCATCACACAAAAGTCACACGCGTGGCCTCGCCATTACGCAAACTTCACATATGTGGCATCACCAACACGCATACATCACACGCATGGCCTCGCCAACATGCAAACGTCACACATGGCCTCGCCAACACGCAAATGTCACACGCATGGACTCTCCAACACGCATACGTCACACGCATGGCCTCGCCAACTTGCAAACGTCACACATGGCCTCGCCAACACGCAAATGTCACACGTATGGACTCTCCAACATGCATACATCACACGCATGGCCTCGCCAACATGCAAACGTCACACATGGACTCTCCAACACGCATACGTCACACGCATGGCCTCGCCAACAATCCAACGTCACACATGGCCTTGCCAACACGCAAATGTCCCACGCATGGACTCTCCAACATGCAAACGTCACACATGGCCTCGCCAAAACGCAAATGTCACATGCATTGCCTCGCCAATAAGCAAACGTCACACTTATAGTCTATTTACAGGATAAAGAAATGACAGGAAAAGGTTACTGTGTGTGTTTGTTTCTGCAGAACATTCCTCTAATCTGGTAACAGTTTTTTTATTTATTTTTATTTTATTTTTTATATCATTTTAATGTAGGGATTTAAACTCCTTTTACTTAGTAACTTTTTTGCACATAATTTACAGCACAGACATACCCTTACGGAAATTAACCATGGTTTTATTATAGTAAAACAATGTTTTTTGGCATATTGATTACCATTTGTATAACCACACAAATACCATATAGTTAAACTATGAATTTGAAGTAAAACCATGGTTCATTTGTGGTTACATTGAATAACTACAATAACCCTGTTGTTTATTATTATTTTTGTTTGTTTTATTGGATGTAAAACCATGGTTAATTTATGTAAGGGTAGATATATTCACTTTGTGTGTTTTCATAGCACTCATCTGACAGGTTTGTTTGAAGGACAGCATTGGACAGGATGTGGAATAGTGTTTTTTGTCAATAAAAAAAAAAGGGCCTTTTATCTGATTAATAAAAAAAATAACCGTTAGTTGCAGCCCTACACGCGTGGCCTCGCCAACACAACTGTCTCGTTGTGGTGCTTTGCAGAGATGGACTAAGACGAGTATTTTTCCTGAAGACCCTTATTGGTCAGCTGGGGTCACGTGGTGCCCTTTGAAGATGCCTAAATATGGATTTTAGACTGTCAAAAATGCTCTACATTGAGCACCATTCACTTGCATTAAATGGAGAAAAATCCCGGAACCTTCATTTCTCTTCGGCTGAGGAAAGAACGTAATTTACATCTTGGATGACCCAGGGGTCAGTAAATAATCAGGAAATGTTTATTTTTGGGTGAACTATTCATTATTTATATGTTATTTACATCCCATTTATACATGGATACTGTATTTATTTATAATAATTGTCCCAATGCGTGAAACACTAAGATTTCAGAGGAGATTATGAGTCGATGCAACATTCCCAGATGCATGAATGCAACACTGTGCAGTGTGTTTGCCTGTGTGTGTGTATGTGCGCGCGTGTGTTTTATGGCAAGTCATTTGATTCGTTTCAGCAGGGTTCCCAGAACTTTACATTTCTTTACTTTACATTTTCATGATCACT
This sequence comes from Gobio gobio, assembly GCF_949357685.1. NCBI lineage: Eukaryota > Metazoa > Chordata > Actinopteri > Cypriniformes > Gobionidae > Gobio > Gobio gobio. The sequence goes on along the minus strand of NC_137116.1, from coordinate 8,667,797 downwards.
GGATAAATTTTTTCCCCCCAATCTTTTTGATTCAAGACCAATTTGAACTGGTTCAACTGAACAATTGCAAATAAGACGTCACTGTGGCTCGCAAGTTTTACACTCACAAGCACAATACCGAGTGCTTAAAAATGCTGCAACTGAGAACAGCTAGAAAATGTACCAAAATGTCCCGTCTTAGAAATTTCCATTCATGAGTATGCTGGAAATCCCCGTTTTAAAACGAGCCACTGTGTCCAGGTTTTCTTCGGCCGTTTAAAACAGGGAACCCCGTTTTAAATATGCAACGGGAAGAATGCAGTAATGAAAGTGATTTATCTCTTCACCCTCGGTGTGTTCAGCACACGTGGCCTTCCAGTCATGTCTTTAGTTTCAGGACAGCGTTGATCTGTGTTTCTGCATGCTTTAAATACTTCATCACAGCTTCTATTTATCTTGTCTGTCATATTTATGTTCTTCCAGTGTGAATATGCCCTATAATGATTGACAGTTGCGACTGCGGGCGTGAATTCTGCCAGCCTTAATGTGAATTATGTTTTAAACTGTTTTTATCATGTGTTGTTAGGGTGGAGGACACTGATTTCATTAAAAACTAATTTAATTGACTGGCTTGACTCATTTTTAACTGGTGACGGATTTAAGACCCTTGACCTGGCTTCATTAAATCCAAAACATGTACAAAAGATAAAAAGCTCATTTATTTTTTACACATAATTGCCTCAAAGTTCATGTCTCTTGAACTGATGAACAAAAACATGATGAAACAATTAAAACGGCTCATGTTTTCTGGAGGTAAAAAACAGCTGATCTCTGTGTTCACTGATTCTCACATGCTCCTGCAGACATTATGCTTGATTAAAATCAGAGTCCTAGCTGCTCCTGGTTTCTCCACAGCCAGGCGTGATAGTCGTTGAGCTTATGGTCGTCTGGCGTCACCTGCAGGACACACACACACACACACACGTCAGCCATGGCGAGCTATTGCTGCTCGTGTGATGATGTACAGTGTTTTTACCTCTCTCCACTCCTCCACGCAGAAGATTCGGTACGAGTCATTGCCATATTTTCCAATGCCGTGGAGCTCGATGGGATATCGCCAGGATTTACTCAGATACTCGTCTGACAAACGAGAGAAACAATTGACAAACGTCACACAACAATTGATATTTTATTAACACATTTCGGGAGGAGCACGTTCAGGTAATTAAACCTAATTAAACACGAGTTGAGCACATTCAGTTAATCAATTTAATCAACTATAAGAGCACAGGTTTTTTTTATCATCCCTCCAACACCCCATCTCCTCACTTTGATTTTAATAAACTCTTAATAGACGTCAACACAATCCATGGGGGGGGGGGGGGGGTACTCTGGGTTCGGGCCAAATATTCCTCCCCTGGACAGCACGCATAATCTTTACTCTATTTAATTTGATGTAAGTGTGAACTCGTGAATCATGAGACGACCACTACGCCAAACAACACAACGCAATAAGATCATCATGATACACTTTTATCTATGCAAGCACGTTTCCACAACGGAATAAACGAATAAAGAAAGTAATTGATTTTAAATCTTGCAATTCTGACTTTATAACTCGCAATTCTGTCTTTTTTCCTCACAATTCTGTTCTTATATTTTTGTAACAGCAACATTATCTCAATTCTGACTTTTCTAGTAATTAAAAGTTTATATCTCACAATTTTGTATTTATTTCTTGCGGTTACAAGTTATAACTTGTAATTCTGTTTTATTTCAATTTTTACGTTTTTTTCTTCACAATTCCAACTTTATGACTTGCAATTCTGAGTTTATATCTCGCAATTCTGTATTTCTTTCTCACAAGTTTATAACTGGCAATTCTGTTTTATCTCACAATTTTTACTATTTCTTGCAATTCCGAGTTTACATCTCACAATTTAAACTTTTTTTCTCACAATTCCAACTTTATTACTGGCAATTCTGAGTTTATATCTCACAATTTTGTATTTATTTCTCACAAATTATTAGAACTCTTATTAGACGTCAAGAAATAGTAAAAGTTTATAGTTACAAGTTTATAACTCGCAGTTCTGTATTATATTAAAAATGTTACTATTTCTTGCAATTCCGAGTTTATATTTCACAATTTTATATGTATTTCTTGCGATTACAATTGTATAACTTGTAATTCTGTTTTATCTCACAATTTTTACTTTTTTCTCACAATTTGAACTTTATGACTTGCAATTCTGAGTTTATATCTCACAATTTTGTATTTATTTCTCACAATTCCAACTTTATTACTTGCAATTCTGAGTTTATATCTCACAATTTTGTATTTATTTCTCACAAATTACAAGTTTATAACTGGCAATTCTGTTTTATCTCACAATTTTTACTATTTCTTGCAATACCGAGTTTACATCTCACAATTTAAACTTTTTTTCTCTCACAATTACAACTTTATGACTTGCAATTCTGAGTTTATATCTTGCAATTGTTGTTTTTAACTCTTCCCCTGCCATTGACGGGATTTTCCAGCAATCCATGTTTTCACATTTATACGGTAGGGGGCGCTGTTACAGATCTTCTGAAAGCGTACTGAATCTCCAGATCAAAACACAGGTGAAGAAGCAAAAACAAGTGATAAAAGCATTGCTGATGCACATGTAAAATAACGCGATCATCGAACATTAAACATCATATGAATCGAAACTGCCAAATGTTACTGAATGAAATGTCGACCCAGGACGAGCTCTAGGACTGTGAAGCTTTGAGGGTGTTGATGGACTCGATCTGTGTTTTGATCATCGTTCTAAATCCCCAAAACTCGATTTTGTTCAAAATATTGCTTTTTTATGAAACTTACCCACATTCAAGTGTTGATAAAAAAAGAATGCATGAAGCGAGAATAAAATGTTCATACAACAAAATATTCTGGGGGCCATGAATGTTGTGAAAATGATCAAAAATGGCTAGTAACTTTTTTTTAAAAAGCTGGTGGGGAAAGTGTTAATAACAAAAGTTAATTGTGGCATTTTTTCTCATAATTCAGACTTTTTTCTCTGAATTCTCTTCACATCAAAATTTTGACTTAATTTCTTAGAATTCCGAGTTTGTCTCACAATTCTGTTTAATAATAATCTGTTTTGTTTAATAAGAAAAACAACATAAAAAAAGCTAATTGCAATGTTTTCTCTCACACTTCTCACTTTTTCTTGCAACTGCAAGTTTATATCTCACGATTCTGGCTTTTTTTTCTCGCAATTGCATGAAAAAAGTCAGCATTGTGAGATCAAAAGTTTTTCTACTATATTTACTTTGAATATATATTGTGACTGCGATATAAATGGCCTACCACTACATGAAAGCACTACGGTCTTCACTGTAGCACTTTGGGTGTACAGTAGTACATAAGAAAGCGCTATATAAATGCCTCATTCATTCATTCACACTGGCTGGAACCACTAAACTCGTCCTGTCGCTTGTAAAGACCTGTAGCAGATGTGGTGACGCACCAGAGAAGCGTATGAGTGTTTTGGCGCGGAGCGTGCTGAGACCCAGCGGCTGTAGCAGGAGAGACAGAGACCTCCAGTCGCTCACTCGGGTCACGTCTGCGCTCGGGTAGCGCTCGAAAAACTCCCACAGCGCCGGGATCGCCATCTTACCTGGAGGAATAAAGAACATCACATCTGATTTCAATACAGTTTGGAGTCAATGATGTGATGCTTGCAACACTAAGATCATACAAGTTTCAAAGCATGAATTGATCAAATGTAAATGTGTACCTTGAAAGCAGTTCAAATCTGCATGTAAAATGTAATTTGCGTCCACACCCATGATGCCACGCATGCGGCCCACACACGTTTGGGAACATGACCAATAACATCAGGGATAAAAACAGCCCGGTCCAGATGTTATGAAAGTGTTTGCATACCGCTGGTCTTGTTGAGGAAGATGGTGGCCACCAGGAGCTTCCAGGGGTCGTGAAACAGGGTCTCCTGCACCAGATTGTAGGGCGAGCGTGGTGGAGTCCATTTTCTGAAGGCTTTGCGTTTCGGCCGGCTCAGAGCTGAGAGAGAAAGCTTTATAACTAAAACTTTTTTGACAATAATTGTCAGTACTTCGATCCAATGACATATAAGAATCGTCAGATTGACAGTTCTCTGATCCAATAGTGTGGGGGAACTAGTGGGGGCGGCAATAACATTTGAGGGTGTCCGTGACACCCTTTACACACAAAAATCTAGTGCCAGATATATGCTTATTGGCGACCACCTAGTTTGCCTATGCCTAAAAACGGCCCTGCACACACACACACACACACACACCTGAATGAATGAACTCCTGGTAATTTCTACCTATTGCTATTGGTTTTATTTACATGTTTTTAAATTTATTTTAACTAAGTGATTTTTTTTACATTTGACTTATTGAAATAAATCATTTGTGAATACAATCGGACTCTTAATTTTTTTAGTGGCATTTTAGTCATATTTTTGCAAATGTATGTGGGATTATTGCAACAGCAGACACTTCAAACAGCAAAAAAAATTAACCTTTTACAAAAATACAAGTTATAATGAATTTTATGATGTTTATATATATATATATATATATATATATATATATATATATATATATATATATATATATATATATATATATATATATATATATATATATATATATATATATATATATATATATATATATATAAATTATTTCTTACATTTTTTTTTCTTAAAACTGTAATTCCTACATTTTTTCATTTTTTACATATATATATATATATAAATTATTTCTTAAATTTTATTTCTTAAAACTGTAATTCCTACATTTTTTCCTCAAACCAGCAGAATTTTGCCCATTTCATTTATATCATCATTAAATTATTTTTTTTTCAGAAAAACTTTGTTTCATAAGCAAGATAAAGGTGTAGTTGAGTAATTCTGTGGTAAATAGGCAAAAACATTCCACATATACCCCAAAACACAGCATAAATGTATAGTTTAGAAGTAAAAAAAAAAAAAAGATATGAACGAAAAGGCTATTGTTCACTTAGGTCTATTTTTATCACCACAAAAAATAATTATCTGATTAATCGCCAAAAACAACCGGCCGATTATTCGATTACCGGAATAATCGTTAGTTCAAATATTTCAAAATGCACCCACATTTTGCATCTTGTGACGTTAAGTCGAATGAAAGACTGTTTTCCCAATCATATATTTTGTCATTTCTTAAAAATAGTGTTAAAATATTGTCTCGTCTCGTGAGCTAAGAGTATCGTCACTATTGGATTAGATTCCCACCAAATGTAATGCAGTCACGGATTTAAAAAATAATAAGCCTGATTTCAAAATTTAAAAACACAAAATGTAAAAATATATTGCACAAAATAAAAAATAATGCATATATTATTATTATAAGAGTGAATAAAAAAATTGAAAATGAATCAAAACTTCAAACATCACATAAGTTCAATTTTGGTGCAATATGATTTTTTCATGTGTTTAAAGTTGATTTATGCTCGTTATTTTTTAGTCACCCTTATAAATATTTGCATTATTTTAATTTAATTTTTAAAATTTCGAAATCACGCTTATTATTTTTTGATCTGTGACTGCAATACATTTGGCAGGAATTGAATCCCATACGTCAAACCTCTAATGATAGCCTGGCCAAAAATGATATCGGTACAATTTGTCATGTTTCATTGCGTTATCATCACAAATAAAACAATCGACTTTAAGCACAACTATGCAATATGCTTACAAAATCGAATAATATTACAATAAAGGGCAAAGATGTACATTTTCCTAGGCCGGGCATCACTTTTGGCCACTAACACCTGGGTCGTTCACAGTATCACTCAATAAAAACCTACCGTTATTCCTTCTGCTGAAGTACGGACTAGTTTTCCGCTTCTCTGCAAAGGACTTCAACCCTAAAAAGAACATGATTACAGAGCTTTTAAAAATGACCATCTAATACTTTGACTTGTAAGGGTTCATGGGTTTTTGAGGGGAAAACTCACCGCTCTGGGTGTTTCTGGAGGGTGACGTACAGTCTGTGTGGTTCAGGCTCTTGTTTTCCTCCTCTACTCCTCCTGTCGTCTCTGACAGATCGTGTTCTTGGCTCTCTGAATGTTCATCTAGAGTTGGATTTAATCGTTCCTCTCGTTCAGCTTCCAGGTTGTTCTGCTCTCCGGTCTCGGTCTTCTCTTCTCGACCCTCATCCTCGTCTTCATTGGCCGTCACCCCAGCACTCAGAAGAGAGCTGGATTTCTCTTTCAATGTCCTTCTCGTTTGTCCAGACACGGAGAAGTCAAAGTCGCTGATCTGCAGCTCCATGTCTGTTTGTGAGAGCAGATATCTGCGCAGCTGGGTCCTGGACCTGAAGATCTTGCCCTGAGGACTGAGACAGCAAGTCACATCTGATTCAATCTGTACATTGACACCCAATACCTTCATCTACGCAAGTAAATAACACACACAAGCTGAGTAAACAGCTCAAACTGGGCTTCAATGACGTAAGAGTGGTGAATCAAAGATTTTGGAGTTTGAGACTGTTCGGTGCGCTTCAATGAAAATATCTTGATTTATTTATGCGTTTAATATTTTAATTAATTAAAATTTTTAATGGCCAAAAATTGGAAGTTTGCTGAGTTTGTCTCAAGTAGGTTTTTAAAGGCGCAGCAGAATCAACACCTAAAGTGGCTCGGACCAATCAGACCGAGCACCACAACACTCTTGTAGCCAATCAGCAACAGGGGGCAGAGCAGTGAAGGGAGGGGTGTGTTTGTTCGGGTGTCGATTTCAAATGCTTACTGCACCTTTAAATGATCTGATTGTGACGCAGCCTTATGAAACCATGAGCTGGACTTTTCAATCTTTTAGAGGTCAAATGTGATCATTTTCATGCAAGGGACCGCCTTCCTAAAATTTAAAAGGCAGCTATACACCGATCAGGCATAACGTTAAGACCACCTTCCTAATATTATGTGTTGGTCCCCCTTTTGCTGCCAAAACAGCTTTCGCTCCCCATGTGCGTCAATGAGCCATGACCCTGTCACCGGTTCACCACTGTTCCTTCCTTAGAGCACTTTTGATAGACACTGACCACTGCAGACCGGGAACATCCCACAAGAGCTGCAGTTTTGGAGATGCTCTGACCCAGTCGTCTAGCCATCACAATTTGGCCCTTGTCAAACTCGCTCAAATCCTTACGCTTGCCCATTTTTCCTGCTTCTAACACATCAACTTTGAGAACAAAATGTTCACTTGCTGCCTAATATATCCCACCCACTAACAGGGGCCATGATGAAGAGATAATCAGTGTTATTCACTTCACCATAATGTCATAATGTTATGCCTGATCAATGTATAAAGACCCAATTTATTCAGTGAAAATATATATTATTTGGAAAATATTTTGTTATTATGGCATTCTGTTTTTTCTACTCACTACAGTAATGTAAGATGTATTTATTTATTATGTATTTAAAGTAAAAAAATGTATTAATTACTTTTTATTTTAATAACATTTATTTATTTTTACACTGTTTAACCCAGTTTGAAACCCCTTGAGAATCTCTCGACAGTCATGAAGCTTCAAAACCTTTACAAATCGTTTGCTTGGAGTTGGACGTATGACGGAGTATTTATGTGTCAAACACACTCCTTCAGGATTCAAACAAGTTTCGGAACGTTTTTTTTCGAGTATGGCCCTGTATGACATCATAAAGGGGCGGAATTCCTTATATGGGCACTTCTCCTGAATGAGCGCGCACACACACACACACACACACACACATCACTGAGAGCAAGAGCAAGAGTGTGCCCATCAATGAGCTTCGTTCGGGTTACCGGAGCCATCTGCGGCGCTGTCATTTTGTTTTTAGACTACAAAATCAACTGTCACTAAAGAAGTGTGCTTCTGGTTGTGAGGGAAAGATAACCTTGTTCAGCTTCCCAAATAACCCAGAGTTAAGGGAACAGTGGATGCAGTTTGTGTTTCTGGAGTTCTATAGGTGTGTGTGTTTGTTCCCGGTCATGAGTGGAAACCACAGGCGGTGAGTGAAACTGCATCAAATGTGTTTTGTTGGCAATCGGCGCGTAAGTGCATGTAATGTGAACAACACCAACGTATAGTGAATTGAGAGTTATCCAGGCATAATGCCATGATTCATTTTGTGTGGGTGTGTTCGTGACTCTTTAGCTCCGCCCACTGCACGCCTCCACGAGCTCAGCTGTTTTCTGAAAGAATCAGTACAGTATCTGTCTTTTATAAATCTGATAAAACTAAAGAGTCTTGGGAGATATGAAGGATGCAATGCTACTTTATAGGTACTCAAGATTAACATGAGACTGGCAGAAACTCTGTGTGTTATGTACTCTTTTAACGCCCGGGTATACTTCACTTACCGCGCCCGGACGCGTCACGCGCGCAGCCCTGTCCGCGCGTCTTTTAAAGTATACTACACAACGGATGCGCGCGGAGGATCGCGTTCGACACATGCGCAGTAAAAAAGTGTCTATGCTCTACCAGACATCGGAGGGCAGCACTGAGTCCTGTCATCAAAGGGACATTTGCTGGGCATGATCGGAGAAGAACTGTAGTGGATCCACCATTGCAACATAGTTTGGAAGAAACACTGAAGAATCAAAAATTCTCTCTTTTTTTTCCAAGCGTGTTGTTTTTAAACCGGTCTTTGCACACTCTTCTTCGACGGCTGAACACTGTGCTCAATACTGTGTGTATTGCCACCTAGTGGACTCTTCTGTACTGCTGGCGCATGCGCTGTTGCACGCGGACCGTCCGCGCGGTCACAAAATTTGGGCTGCGCGCGGACGGGGTGTGCGGCCGGCCGCGAGCCCTCCGAGTGACGAAAATTACGTCATGCGGGCGGTGCACGAACGCGGACGGCCGAAGTATACCCGGGCCTTTAAACTGAGCCATCCATAGAACAAACAAAACAAGCACTGGAAATGGATAAAATAACATATTACACAAACACTTAATGGTATTAGATGATTCGTTTATTACATTTAATAGATTATACTTTTACAATGTGTTTGTAAAAGCTGTTTTTATGCATGTTTGGTCTGAGTTTTGTTGCATCTATCCGACCAGCAGGAGTCATCAGTGTTCGAACGCTTCGAAACAGTGAATCAATTGATTCGAATCTTTGAAAAGCTTCGGTTCTCGCATCCATCATACAGACACGCACCTGATGATGCAGACGTCGACTCTACCAGCGGTCTTTCCGCTCCGCCTCGCTCTCATCTCTCTCCTCCATCCCGCGGCTGTCACAGTCTCAGATCGCGACATTCTCGAGCAACACTTCGGCTATTTTGAGCGTCCCTGTTCAAAACACATGATGATTCTCTCGAGAGCGGAGAACTGACTCGGCTCTGACACACAGTAACCCATTTTAGACTCACACGACCGCGCGTTAAACCGCGTTTAACAAACAACTTCAGACCAACCTGAAGGATTCACGTTATGTTGTGAGTGTAAATATTACGGAAGCTCAGAGACAGAGAGTTTGGGATATACATTTTTGTTCTTACGACACCTAGTGCTTCGGAGGATAATAACGCCAGTAGTTTTATTATTTTCTTTACGATTAATTCAATAATAATAATAATTAAAAAATACACACAAATACAAATTTAATAATAAAACAAAAAACAAGAGAAGATTCACACAGTATCCTACATTAAGAAAATAAAAAATATATCCCAAACCAATGTTCTTAAAGCTTTTTTTGTATATTAACTGTGATAAAACGAATGAATGAAGGTGTAATTCAAATTATATATATATATATATATATATATATATATATATATATATATATATATATATATATATATATATATATATATATATATATATATATATATATATATATATATATATATATATATATATATATATATATATAGTGCATTGAACATGTTAAGGTAAGGGCCTTAGATTTACAGAATTTTTTTTTTTTTATAAATTATGTGCATATTGAACAATAAGCAGTTATGTTTGTATTGTCACTAGTAACTGCAAAGTGCATAATTAATAGTAAAAGTAATGTATATATTATTGCACGTGATATGAATGGGAAGTTATAACAGAACTGAGGGTCAGTCATTGAATCATTATTATAAAAAGCTGCACTTCTGAAATTGAGTTAACTGTGCCCGAAGGAACACAAAACACTATATCTTAAAATTAATTTCAAAGTAAACAACAACACAACAGTAAAATCCACTACTACATTAATTGTGTTATAGGGTGTATAGTGCATGGCAGTATTTAAAAAAGAGGGCATAATGGTCTCACTATTAACATCTTTAGGCTATGAGTTTGTCTTATAAGAAGCCATCGTGTCTCTTCAGAAAACTTGATTTCCTTTTTTAACCTTTTTGGATTTTTTATACGTTTTGGTGACCTGGACTTTCAATGGAGAGACAGAAAATGATCAGCTTTCATTCAAATTTCTTCATTTGTGTTTCAAAGATGAACAAAGGTTCATCTATGGCTTTGAAATGGAGGGTGAGTAAATGATGACAGTATATCAATATAAAAATATTAGTTGTTGCGTGAACACTTTAAATTCCCCACGAAATAATGACTTTTTTTTTGTCTTTTAGTATGAATATGTATGTTATATAAGCCAGTGTGCTCCAAAACAACACAATTCACATTTAGAAGATATAATCATTCAAAACTTGTCTCTCATTTCTGCCAATACGGATCAAAGATTTTGATGACATCACTCTGCACTTCAGATTTTCTGTCCAATCAAATGATCTCTAGAATCTGAATGATCAGACAGTGCACTATATAGGGGATAGGGAATGATCAGATAGTGCACTATATAGGGGATAGGGAACGATCAGACAGTGCACTATATAGGGAATAGGGAATGATCAGATAGTGCACTATATAGGGGATAGGGAACGATCAGACAGTGCACTATATAGGGGATAGGGAATGATCAGACAGTGCACTATATAGGGGATAGGGAATGATCAGATAGTGCACTGTATAGGGGATAGGGAACGATCAGACAGTGCACTATATAGGGGATAGGGAACGATCAGACAGTGCACTATATAGGGGATAGGGAATGATCAGACAGTGCACTATATAGGGAATAGGGAATGATCAGATAGTGCACTATATAGGGGATAGGGAACGATCAGACAGTGCACTATATAGGGGATAGGGAATGATCAGACAGTGCACTATATAGGGGATAGGGAACGATCAGACAGTGCACTGTATAGGGGATAGGGAACGATCAGACAGTGCACTATATAGAGGATAGGGAACGATCAGACAGTGCACTATATAGGGGATAGAGAACGATCAGACAGTGCACTGTATAGGGGATAGGGAAAGATCAGACAGTGCACTATATAGGGGATAGGGAATGATCAGATAGTGCACTATATAGGGGATAGGGAACGATCAGACAGTGCACTATATAGGGGATAGGGAACGATCAGACAGTGCACTATATAGGGGATAGGGAACCATCAGAATGTGCACTACATAGGGGATAGGGAACGATCAGACAGTGCACTATATAGGGGATAGGGAACAATCAGACAGTGCACTATATAGGGGATAGGGAACGATCAGACAGTGCACAATATACGGGATAGGGAACGATCAGATAGTGCACAATATACGGGATAGGGAACGATCAGACAGTGCACTATATAGGGGATAGGGAACAATCAGACAGTGCACAATATTGGGGATAGGGAACGATCAGACAGTGCACTATATAGGGGATAGGGAACAATCAGACAGTGCACAATATAGGGGATATGGAACGATCAGACAGTGCACTATATAGGGAACAGGGAATGATCAGATAGTGCACTATATAGGGGATAGGGAACGATCAGACAGTGCACTATATAGGGGATAGGGAACAATCAGACAGTGCACAATATAGGGGATAGGGAACGATCAGACAGTGCACTATATAGGGGATAGGGAACGATCAGACAGTGCACTATATAGGGGATAGGGAACGATCAGACAGTGCACTATATAGGGGATAGGGAACAATCAGACAGAGTACAATATAGGGGATAGGGAACGATCAGACAGTGCACTATATAGGGGATAGGGAATTATCAGATAGTGCACAATATAGGGGATAGGGAACAATCAGACAGTGCACTATATAGGGGATAGGGAACGATCAGACAGTGCACTATATAGGGGATAGGGAACGATCAGACAGTGCACTATATAGAGGATAGGGAATGATCAGATAGTGCACTATATAGTGGATAGGGAACGATCAGACAGTGCACTATATAGAGGATAGGGAACGATCAGACAGTGCACTATATAGAGGATAGGGAACGATCAGACAGTGCACAATATAGGGGATAGGGAACGATCAGACAGTGCACAATATAGGGGATAGGGAACGATCAGACAGTGCACTATATAGGGAACAGGGAATGATCAGATAGTGCACTATATAGGGGATAGGGAACGATCAGACAGTGCACTATATAGGGGATAGGGAACGATCAGACAGTGCACTATATAGGGAACATGGAATGATCAGATAGTGCACTATATAGGGGATAGGGAACGATCAGACAGTGCACAATATAGGGGATAGGGAACGATCAGACAGTGCACAATATAGGGGATAGGGAACGATCAGACAGTGCACTATATAGGGGATAGGGAATTATCAGATAGTGCACAATATAGGGGATAGGGAACAATCAGACAGTGCACTATATAGGGGATAGGGAACGATCAGACAGTGCACTATATAGGGGATAGGGAACGATCAGACAGTGCACTATATAGAGGATAGGGAATGATCAGATAGTGCACTATATAGGGGATAGGGAACGATCAGACAGTGCACTATATAGAGGATAGGGAACGATCAGACAGTGCACTATATAGAGGATAGGGAACGATCAGACAGTGCACAATATAGGGGATAGGGAACGATCAGACAGTGCACAATATAGGGGATAGGGAACGATCAGACAGTGCACTATATAGGGAACAGGGAATGATCAGATAGTGCACTATATAGGGGATAGGGAACGATCAGACAGTGCACTATATAGGGGATAGGGAACGATCAGACAGTGCACTATATAGGGAACAGGGAATGATCAGATAGTGCACTATATAGGGGATAGGGAACAATCAGACAGTGCACAATATAGGGGATAGGGAACGATCAGACAGTGCACAATATAGGAGATAGGGAACGATCAGACAGTGCACTATATAGGGGATAGGGAACGATCAGACAGTGCACTATATAGGGGATAGGGAACAATCAGACAGTGCACAATATAGGGGATAGGGAACGATCAGACAGTGCACAATATAGGAGATAGGGAACGATCAGACAGTGCACTATATAGGGGAAAGGGAACGATCAGACAGTGCACTATATAGGGGATAGGGAACAATCAGACAGTGCACAATATAGGGGATAGGGAACGATCAGACAGTGCACAATATAGGAGATAGGGAACGATCAGACAGTGCACTATATAGGGGATAGGGAACGATCAGACAGTGCACTATATAGGGAACAGGGAATTATCAGATAGTGCACTATATAGGGGATAGGGAACGATCAGACAGTACACTCTATAGGGGATAGGGAACGATCAGACAGTGCACTTTATAGGGAATAGGTAATGATCAGACAGTGCTCTATATAGGGGATAGGGAACAATCAGAAAGTACACTATATAGGGGATGAGGAACGATCAAACAGTGAATGGCTCTGGACGAGCTGTGATATAAACTGAACGCTATTGGCTGTTTTAAAAAGGGGGAGGGGCAGTGTGATATGTCCCGCCTTGTCTTCTTGTTTCATTATAAAACCACTGCGTAGGGTTGGCTATATTTTCTGCTTGTTTATCTAGTGTCTTGTTTTGAAGTGTCCTGAGATAGGCCTTCTCCGCGCTGTTGTTTTGTGTTCTTGTCCTGCTCTGTTCCTGCTTCCCTCTCGTTAGTCTTTGATTGTTTTTCTCATCTCTTTATCCGTGAGTTTATAACGTTTGCTGTGTTCGATTGTCAGGTCTGCTCGACATGGATGTTTTCTTTGGGGTTTTTTTTCTATGGGTTCTGTTTCCTGTGTTCAGTTCTCTTGTTTTCATTTGTATTTATTAGAGTATCTGCACTGAGATCCTTCTTTCCCTCATTAAGTTCATCCTGACATAAACAGAACTTCAGTTTGTTCATGTCACAGTAGTTCTCTTACACACACTTAAAAATAAAGGGTCTTTATCTGCATATTTGGTTCTATGGAATCTTTCTATTGCACAAAATGATCTTTAAATAATTAATTATGTTCTTCACACCAAAATGGTTCTTCTATGGCATTGCTGTGAAAATGTGTAGGCTAAGACAATAATTTGAAATTTTTATAATTTAATATTTGTGATTTATTGAGTATAATGTGTGTGTGTGTGTGTGTGTGTGTGTGTGTGTGTGTGTGTGTGTGTGTGTGTGTGTGTGTGTGTGTGTGTGTGTGTGTGTGTGTGTGTGTGTGTGTGTGTGTGTGTGTGTGTGTGTGTGTGTGTGTGTGTGTGTGTGTGTGTGTGTGTGTGGCATGTTTTTGTGAAATATCAGGACACAAATGTGTATAATGACATGGGTATGACATAGGTATTACAAAAAGAGGGTGAAATATGAGGACGTTCCCCATGTCCTCACTTTTCAAAATGCTTATAAATCATACAGAACAAGTTTTTTTCCACAGAAAGTGAACTGCACAGTCTCCTGTGAGGGCTAGGTTTAGGGGCAGGGGCAGTGTAAGGGGATAGAAAATACGGTTTGTACGGTATAAAAACCATTACGCCTATGGAATGTCCTCACATTTCACAAAAACAAACGTGTGTGTGAGTGAGTGAGTGAGTGTGTGTGTGAGTGAGTGTGTGTGTGTGTGTGTGTGTGTGTGTGTGAGAGAGAGAGAGAGAGAGAGAGAGTGTGTGTGTGTGTGTGTGTGTGTGTGTGTGTGTGTGTGTGTGTGTGTGTGTGTGTGTGTGTGTGTGTGTGTGTGTGTGTGTGTGTGTGTGTGTGTGTGTGTGTGTGTGTGTGTGTAGTATAGCATGAACAACTCTCAACCATGGTCACTAATTATTTCTGGAACAATCATCAATAGTGTTTGTAGGCAATGACCATGTCATGTGATCCTGCTAGTTTAACTCATATTGAGTTGCTTCAAACACCCGGTTTGCTCATTTATACTTCTTACCTAAAAGTTAAACTTAGGGGACACAATAAGTTACAAATAAAAATCTGATGATAATTGTGTGATATGCTTGACATGTTTATTGTGCCGTTTGATGGCGGGTTGATCTGTCACTGAAAGCTGGAGCAAAGGAATGACCGATCCTCCCACGCCAGAGACGCTTCTGAGTTTCCTCAACTAAAGGCTGATTAATGGAGACCCCATGGGCCGCTGCTGCCTTGAAGTCAGAGCTTATGAAGTCCTGATGTCTGTGGCTCATTCATATAGGCTAGCTACAGAGGATGACACTTTCAGACACCCAGATCAAACAGGACATTAGAATATTTCTTGTGAATTCAGTCCTCCGAACAGACTAATCTTGTGATATCTGTTGGGTAAAGAAGTGAACACAATAAAAACACACTGACATGTTTTTAGACAAGACTGAAGGTAGATTTGATCTGAAAGCTGTTCTTAGGACAAACACATCAGGTTCTATGTCCTTTTTATGAATTTATCTCTTTGCATTAAAAAGGTTCCAAAAAGGGGTGATTGATGCCATAGATTTGTGATTTCACATTCTCCGATTCTTTCTTTTTTTTATCAATTTATTTTAATAATCTAAAGAACATTTTGTGCAATGGAAAGATTCCATGGATGTTAAACTAATTAAGATCCTTTATTTATGAGAGTGTAGCCTAAAATACACTGCCAATATTGTTTTCAATGCATTTCTCTTAAATCAGTGTCACTTGTGACAACATGCCCCGGTTACAGGACTAGTTCAGTAGATCGTGAAGTTGGTTAAAATCATTTATGGTGTGCGAATGCTTAAACTAGGCTACTCTGTATCCCCTCTTCTCTTCTCCTCTCTGGATGGACTGCATCTGATCTCTGCATTACTGCGACAGAGGAATCGGCGCGTTCTCGCGCGCGCGTGGCTGTTTTTTTGCTCGCGATTGTTCAGCGCTCAAACCCCCAAAAACACACATTCGCATCGAAAGCATTTTATTGTACAACATCATTGTCATTTCTATGCTTCTTTATCAATATAGAACAAAAATAAATCATGAAAATGTACAGGTCAGGTCATGCAAGAGTTAAAGCTACTGTAGAAAAATATTTCGGTAACCCGTTTCATTGTTTTGCGAACCAAATTGCATGAGATTTACACTGGAATGCAGTTGGAGGAGTTTTCTGATCACATGCATTAGTGAAATGTTTCCCAAACAGACCGAATGCAACCGCAAGTAGAATATGGATCTAGAAGGAAAAATCGGTTTGAGGCGAACAAAAATGGCAAGCCGTTTTTTCTTTTAATCAAAATTATTATTCTTGATATCAGGAATTAGATATCTTCTAGTAACAATGGCAGTTTTTGATACCAGGAATTACACTTTCACTAGTCAAAATGTTAATTATTGATGTCAACAATGACAGAAATACGAATTCTTGATATCAACACTTTCATTTCTGTAATTGTATTTTCACTTGTTAAACGTCGCCATATGCTGCCAATAAAATCCAGTTGTTAATATCAAGAATTGATTTCTTACTAGTTGAAACTTCATATAGGCCTAGCAGAAATACAATTCTTACTAGTGAAAATAATTTTTTTGTAATTCCTTATAAAAAAAATGGGTTACACTTTATTTTAAGGTGTCATTGTTACAGTGTTAATATGTATTTAAGCACTGAGTAATAATAATAACCAACATGTATATGGTTAGGGTAGGAGTAGGGTTTGGTTGAGGGTTATTTGCTTGTAATTATGCATAATTCACTGTTATTATAATGGTAAGTAGGAATAATGACACTGTAAAATAAAGTGTTACCAAAAATGTCATTGTTACAGGTAGAAATCTAATTCCTGATATCAGGAATTAGCATTTTAACTATTGAAAATCGAATAGTTGATATCAAAAACTCATATCCCGTGAATGATTAAAAGTTAAAACGGCTTGCCATAAACCCACAGCGGAAAGTAGCCTATTTTAAGGTGTTTCCGCGCGCAACCGGTGTAGAAACGAAAAACGAGATTTTGTATTTTCCCTTTGAAAATACGAAATGAGAAACGCAGTGAAACATAAAGAGGAGACAGGTGCGTTTGCCATATTCCTCCGACATTACTCTTCACACAGTTACTCTTGTTCCGTCAGATCGTCCTCTAGCTCGAGCCGTTTCCCGGGATGCTGTCGCTTCTCCTCCGCGCGACTCTTGTTGACGTTGTCCAGAAGCTCGAGCAGGATGCTGGCTTGATCGCAGCCCGCCTCGTCCCAGTCCTCGCACAGTCTCTTCCCGGGATGCTGGCGCTTCTCTAGGTCCGAAAAGTCTCCCGCCGCTGCGTCCTCGTGCAGCTCGCGCCGGCCGGGGTGCTGTCGCTTGTGGAGCAGCATCAGGTACCGTTTCCCGGGATGCTGTCGCTTGGAGAGTTCGCTCTGGGCGCTGGGCTCCTCCAGCATCACCAGCCGCTTCCCGGGATGCTGCCTCCTCAGCCGCGCGCTCTCCTCGTCCTCGCGCTTCCCGGGATGCTGTCTCTTCTGGAGAGCTGGAGCGTCATCTTCGTAGTCGGCGTCCTCGCGCTTCCCGGGATGCTGGCGCTTTCCCGGGTGCTGCCTCTTCTCCATCCAGTCCGTCGGGGACACGAGCTGCTCTCCTGGAGAGGGAGAAGGATACGCACGCGGATAAAACTTCTGAAGCAGTTCTGATCGTCTTTCTAGAGGACGCTAAATAAATATGGCGAAAACAAACATGTAGGCTATACAAAAATGCAACATCGAGCTTGTTTTTCATTTTTCATTTTCACTTGTTGTGAAAAAAAGGAAAAGTGTAACACATTATTTGGTAACGCTTTATTTTACAGTGTCCTTATTACACATGTTACATGCAATAACTATAAATGATGCATAATTACATGCAACTAACTCTAAACCACACCCTAACCCTATAGTAAGTACATACGTAACAGGGACACTTAAAATTAAAGTGTTACCATGTTTAGGGTTTGGTTTATGGTTAGTTCGGTTATGCATAATTTACTGTTAGGACACTGTAAATTAAAGCTTTACCAAAAAAATGCACAAACTCTATTTAGGTTACACTTTATTTTAAGGTGAGTGTAATTATGCATTAATATTAAGTAACTATATGTACTTACTATATGGTTAGGGTTTGGTTTAGGGTTAGTTGCAAGCAATTATGTATAATTTATAGTTATTACTAAGTACATGTAACATGTGTTACTAGGACACTGATAAAGGGTTACCAAAAATGCACAAACTGTATTTGGTAACACTTTATTTTAAGGTGTCATTGTTACAGTGTAATTATATATTTAAGTACTGAGTAATATTAAGTATAGGATTATGGTATAGGATGAGGGTTTGGTTTAGGATTAGTTGCGTGTAATTATGCAAAATGTACTGTTATTACTATGGTAAATACCTGTAACATATGTAACAAGGAAACTAAAATAAAGTGTAACTTGCAGATTTGTTACATGTAATAAACAGATTAATCAATTCTCGCTTTACAGGTTTTACTTTCATTTTAGGTTGAGCAATAAACGACACCATCTAGTGTGTCTCTAGAGGATTCATAAAAATACATGTAATAAAGATTTTCAATTCAATAATTCATTCATTCATTTTCAAAAAAAATTTAAGTCAGTTGAATGTGATTTAAGTTGAAAATGCTTAAAAGTTGATTGTACTTAAAAAATTTAAAGCAGCAACTTTGTATTATTATTATTATTGCTTTTGTTACTAATAAACATTTCAATATTATATTTTTTTGGAAAATATAAGTGAATAGGTTAGGTATTACTGTGACAAAAGCAGAACACAACAATCATTTAAAATAATCCCACATTCAAACATACATTTCCGATCAATCTCTGTGAAGTGTTGTGTTATTAGTGTATCTGCTATTTTGAAAGTTCCTCCTAGTGTTTGCCACAGAGAGTGAGTGTAAGCAGGCACCGTTGTCGTTGTTCTCGTCCTGCATCTGTGTGAGGATGGAGCGGATGAGCAGGGTCTCCGCGCGCTGGAAGAGCTCGTCCAGAGACGGGTCACCCTCGCCCGGCAGATCCTGACACTGGAGGACCGTCAGAGAGGCCAAGATGATCACACACACCGCCCTCATGACAACCGCTGTCCTGCTCAGCACAAACACACCAACACAGTCATACAAATACCCATGCCAAACAATTCTGACCTGAAGAGTACCAATACCTACACTCTTAAAAATCAAGAAGGAATGGAATCTTTCCAGTTCTTTACAATGAAAAAACATTCTTTAGATCATTCAAATGTTCTACACACTAAGAAAAAATCTTGGTTATTCTATGGCATCACTGCCATATATTTTAAGAGTGTTTGTATGAATATGGTCAAGCATCTGTAGCAGAGGAGAGAAAAGCACACATAAAGTTGCTTACCTGCAGCCGAGAGTTTATTCACCTGTAGCCTGTCGCGGATGGAAACTGAAGACGCTCCTCTGATGTGGGTGACCCGTTCAGGCCGAGGTCAGTGAGTGAAGCGTGAGAGGCGCACGAGTGTTTTATATAGGCGCTCGCGCCCGTCGGTGACGTGCGCGCGCAGTGCCGGATTGGCCCTGAGGGGGGCAGTGTACTGCTGTTGCATCTACCCAAACAAGGTTCATTCATAAAACTGCTTTTTTTGTTTCATACTATTCTTTATTGTTGCATAATGTTTCACATAATATTACAAAAATACGATAAAAACACCAGTAGGCTAATATACAGCATGATCCTTATAAAAGGTAAAGGCAGGTGCCATATGGCAAGCCATTTTGACTTTTATTTATAAATTCTTGATATAAACAATTCAGTTTTCACTAGTAAAAATGTGAATTCTTGATAGCAACAATGACGTCACCACCCACAGAAATACAAATTATTGATATCAACAATTACATTTCAACTAGTAAAACTAACTCTTGATATCTGTAATTGTATTTTGTTAATTGTATAGTTAAACGTCACCATAGGCTGCCATTCAAATTCAATTGTTGATATCTTCTTACTAGTTGAAATTTCAATTTCACTTAAATACTAAATATATTATAAATGCAATTCTTACTTGTAAAAATCATCATTTTTTAATACCAATAATTATGTAGTTACTAGTGCAAATGTATGGCAAGCTGTTTTGACTTTTATTCATTCACAGGATATTAATTCTTGATATCAACAATTCAATTTCAACTTGTAAAATGTAAATTGATGATATCAACAATTCAATTATTGATATCAACAATTGAATTACCACTAGTGACAATGTTAATTTCTGATAATGTGATAGTTACTAGCAAGAAAGCGATTTTAGATATCTGAAATTATATTGATATCAATAATTTAATTTGAATGGCATCCAATGGTGACATTTCACTAGTGAATATACAATTACTGATATCAAGAATTAGAGTTTTTACTAGTTGAAATTGAATTGTTGATATCAAGAATTCATATCCTGGGAATTAATAAAAGTTAAAACGGCTTGCCATAATTTTCACCATAGGCTGCCATAGACTGCCATTCAAATTCAATTGTTGATATCAGGAATTGAATTGCTACTAGTGACAATGTTAATTTCTGATATCATGAACGTGATTGTTACTAGTAAGAAAGCCATTTTAGATATCTGAAATTATATTGATATCAGGAATTTAATTCCTGATATCAACAATTGAATTTCAATGGCAGCCTATGGTGACATTTCGAAAATACAATACAATCAAGAATTAGCATTTTAACTAGTAAAAATTTAATTATTGACATCAAGAATTAACATTTTAACTAGTAACAATTTAATTATTGATATCAAGAATTCATATCCTGTGAATGAATAAAAGTCGAAATGGCTTGCCATACACAAATGTGAATGCTACTTGTAAGAAAGCCATTTTAGATATCTAAAATTATACTGTTATCAGAAATACATTTTCTGATACCAGAAATAACAAATGTAACAAATGTAACATGTTGAAATTAACATTTCAACTGGTGAAAATTGAGTTCTTGACATCAGGATTTTCTTTTTTTTTTTTTACTAGTAACAAAGTAATTATTGATATCAAAATGGATGATTTTTTTTTACTAGTAAGAATTGTATTTCTGATGTGAAATTGGAGTTTCAACTAGTAAGAAATCTATTCTTGATATCAACAATTTGAATGGCAGCCTTTGGGTAAATTTAACTAGTGAACATACAATTACAGATATCAAGAATTCATATCCTGGGAATGAACAGTCAAAAAGGCTTGCCATTTCATGATGTCATCAGAAGGTATTACAGTAGCATGGCACTTTGTTATGTGTTGAATAATTACCATAATAAATATTCTTTCTGAGCTAAAAAAAAATAAAAAATGTTGTTTTAAATGAATGTTGCTGGTAATCTTGAATCAGAATTACAACGTCATCTCTTCTCTTTGATGACGAGGGCGAGGCAACCTGTCATTTACATGAGCTCCACCCATTGCAAACCAAAACCATCTAATCATCCAATCAATTCCCCACAGACAAAATCAAGCCCCGCCCTACATTTGCTCTTGTTTGAGAAGCGTTTCACTCAGATATACGGCATGATAGAGAAGAAAAGACGAGCGCAACTTCAGTTTCAAGACGACTTTAATGTGCTTATAAGCAGAGCACACTTTTGGATACTTGCAGTAAGTCACACTTTTTCCAGAATGTTATTCCATTAGATAATAAAATATGATTTAAATGTCTTGTGCACACAAATGCTGCAGGACCATATATCATTCTTCATACAGTAACTATGAACATGATCCACTAAAGTTTCACAACCACATATAATGCAGAATGGGCTTTATAATCAGTAACTGGTATAGGGTTCAACTGGGGTAAAGGCTCCTTTGTTGTTATTTTCCTCTAAACCACAAGATGCACACAAACTTGCCTCAGCACTTTCCTTCAAGATGCTCGTGGAAATTTGTCTGATCCTTCATGCGATCGCGAGCAGCAGCGCAAAGATGATTCTGAGCTGATTTGATCTAATATTTCTTTATAATATTTTCCAAGATTTAAGTAGCAAATCGCAAAAAATATTGAATATATTTTGAGACAAAGGTCTTCTTAATGATTTTAACTTTTATTCAAGCAAATTAAAGTAAAAAAAATTAAATAACTGAAGAATATGTAAAAGTATGGTATTAAAAATTAACATGATAATTAACAGCCGCTGACTTTAACATTTGTTGACATGACATGGCTATATTCTGATGATAAATATCCTATATTAAGTTAGGTGCCCACCTTATAATACCCATTATTATAATGAAACCATCATATTTAAAAAATATGATATTAATCATATCATATAATAAAATATATTTTCTTGTTACTATGGTAAATCTATATTAAATTATGGAATCTCCTTCAATGCTTTCAAAAGCTTTACATTTTTTCAAATATTTTGTTATATATATATATTTCTATATTAACATATTTTAATGACAGCATATTTATTGAGCAATTGAATTATTGAATTATAATATTGAATTATTTTATTTATCAAAATAGACAGAATTTTTTTTTTTTAAATAGTGACTGTTTTGAACAAGTATTAAGTTAGACACTATTAAAAACATAATATTTTAGCTGAAGTATTCGTCTCTCTGTGTGTGTGTGTGTGTGTGTCTGTGTGTGTGTGTGTGTGTGTGTGTGTGTGTGTGTGTTTTTGTGTGTTTGTGATTTATGAGGACACAAATTTGCATAATGACACGGGTATTACACTGGTATTACAGCATATACATGAAATATGAGGACATTTCATATTTAAAATAGCCTTGAAAACATACTAAACAATGTTTTATTAAAAAAAAATTAAAATGCAGTATGTCTCCTGTGATGGGTAGGTTTAGGGGTAGTGTAGGCGGATTGAATGTACAGTTTGTACAGTATAAAAACCATTATGTCTATGGAATGTCCTCACTTAGATAGCAAAACAAACCTGTGAGTGTGTGTGTGTGTGTGTGTGTGTGTGTGTGTGTGTGTGTGTGTGTGTGTGTGTGTGTGTGTGTGTGTGTGTGTGTGTGTGTGTGTGTGTGTGTGTGTGTGTGTGTGAGTGTGTGTGTGTGTGTGTGTGTGTGTGTGAGAGTGTGTGTCAAAAAGTCCCCCACCCCCCACCTTATACATTTATACGATTTTTAAACAAAATAAACCACCTTTATGATTTATTTTCACACAAAATCAGTTGCTCCATGAATGTTCAATACAAACATATCTTTTTTCTGCATTCACGGGAGATGAAAAACAAATGTTTGTGTGCCTAGCCCCGTCTGATTGTCAGATGGTTTTGATTGTCATCAGTATCTGATGTAACATAGCTATGGTAAAAAACAGTCGTCATACTATTGTAGTTTTTCTACTTTTTTGTGTCTGTGGAGAACGTCAGTAACACACTCTAGAGGTTTGGCTGGTTTGCTTCCCTCAGCTCGCGTTGACGTTCATGGAGAGCCGAGTGTTGCATCACGCTCTCGCTTTTGAAGAAGGTCCTGAAGAAGCCTTAATTTTCTTTCAGAATTACAATGAGGCGTACAAAGGGCCGGGAACTGATGGCCGAGCAAAATCGTATTTCTAAACGCAAACATCATTCTGCTGGGCTTCCTCTAAGCCTCATTGAATTCATTATCCACAGCTCACATCATTTCAAAATCCTGACAAACTCTCGTACAGTCGGACAGCTGACGGCAGAACGGCAGCGAGGGAATCACCGTGTAATGGAATAAATCAGGCCTCTTTATGCGCTGTCACGTCCAATACTTCAGCTGTCAATACCAATCATTTCCTTTGGATAGTGGGGAAAAGAAGTGGAATTAATTGGTTTACATTTTAGGAGGACTTCCTGCGCATGACGTGACATGAAATTAAGAAATCATTCTGTGATCGGCATCCCTCACTGACTGAACTAAATAATAAACCATAAAACATGTTGATAAGCAGAAGTGCACAATTTTAAGATTTGCCAAGCCAACATTAAAACTTTCTTCTTCTATTGTTCCAGCTGATTGTGGCTTCCTACTCTTGTAATCTGCACTTTTTTGTTCTGTGAAATAGTCATCGTTTTGTGTTCTTAGGGCCCACACACACACACACACACACACACACACACACAATCACTTATAATAGTGCAAATTAGCTGACAAGGAGATCTGACCCAAAGGTCGCGCTGTCAGCCACTGTCAGGCTATAATTACTGCATGAACGTGAACACACAGAAACACATTGTTTAATGGTGTACCCAGAATTTCACATTAAAATACAGTCAGCTTGTTGTTTATTTGTGCAAAACTCAAAGGGAAAGCAAGAAACACCAGAGGGTGGAGAAAACTCTTGTTCAGACGTAATGATCAGTGTATGTTTTGTTCTTTTCTTTGGGCATTTAGTCGTTTAGTCTTAGTAGACATGGTAACTTGCAGATGTAAACTGGTACTCTGTTTTGCGTCTAACCATTTGTTGTGGGAGTGTGTGTGTGTGTGTGTGTGTGTGCATGTCCTTTAGCAACAACATATGAATGTCTAATAAACATGGAAAATATTTACTGCAGATTTTTTGATTTTGCGGTGTCTCAAAATAATGTGATGCAGTTCCAGATGAGCCTTTTCTGCCAATGTATTAAGATTAACCATAGATTAACCTGGATTAAAGGGGTCATGAACTGCATTGTTTTATTGTATAATGATGTTTTCTGTGGTGCACTTATAATGTTAGTATGATTTTTACATAAACATTTCGAAATAAAAGGCATTTTCATACCCTGATTTTAGCCTCTCATTTGAACGCTCTGTTTGAAGTGTGAGACTCCAGTGTGAATGCTCAATGCTGTGATTGGCCCCTGTGAGACTCCAGTGTAAACGCCCACTGCTGTGATTGGCCCCTGTGAGACTCCAGTGTAAACGCCCACTGCTGTGATTGGCCCCTGTGTGACTCCAGTGTAAACGCCCATTGCTGTGATTGGCCACTGTGAGACTTCAGAGTGAAAGCCCACTGCTGTGATTGGCCCCTGTGAGACTTCGGTGTAAACGCCCACTGCTGTGATTGGCCCCTGTAAGACTCCAGTGTGAGCGCCCAATGCTGTGATTGGCCCCTGTGAGACTCCAGTGTAAACGCCCACTGCTGGGATTGGCCCCTGTGTGACTCCAGTGTAAACGCCCACTGCTGTGATTGGCCACTGTGAGACTTCAGAGTGAAAGCCCACTGCTGTGATTGGCCCCTGTGAGACTTCGGTGTAAACGCCCACTGCTGTGATTGGCCCCTGTGTGACTCCAGTGTAGACGGCCTCTGCTGTGATTGGCTGCTGTGAGACTTCAGTGTAAACGGCCACTGCTGTGATTGGCTGCTGTGAGACTTCAGTGTAAACGCCCAGTGCTGTGATTGGCCCCTGTGAGATGCCAGTGCAAACGCCCACTGCTGTGATCGGCCCCTGTGAGACTTCGGTGTTAATGCCCACTGCTGTGATTGGCCCTTGTGAGACTTCAGTGTAAACGCCCACTGCTGTGATCGGCCCCTGTGAGACTTCAGTGTAAACGCCCACTGCTGTGATCGGCCCCTGTGAGACTTCGGTGTAAACGCCCACTGCTGTGATTGGCCCTTGTGAGACTTCAGTGTAAACGCCCACTGCTGTGATTGGCCCCTGTGAGATGCCAGTGTAAACGCCCACTGCTGTGATTGGCCCCTGTGAGACTTTGGTGTAAACGCCCACTGCTGTGATTGGCCCCTGTGAGATGCCAGTGTAAACGCCCACTGCTGTGATTGGCCCCTGTGAGATACCAGTGTAAACGCCCACTGCTGTGATTGGCCCCTGTGAGATACCAGTGTAAACGCCCACTACTGTGATTGGCTGCTGTGAGACTTCAGTGTAAATGGTTGATTGACAGCTCCAGCGATTGTAAAGGGAGCATTCTTTGATCACTTTCTATATACAATTTGATTAGTTTAAATAACAGATTATTTCCATCCTACTAAGAGAAACAATGTTAAGTTGAGTGTTTATTCACTGGTTTGATTTACTGACACGTAGACAAAGAACATCTGACTGTACATAAGAAATCACTGGTCTCAGACCAGGCATTCGAATTAACATGGTTACATGTTGTGGCATTACTGTCGAGTCCATATTGTAAAAGTCTGTTTGCAAAGCCTGCACTGAAATTGCGACTGATTTACAAAAGAATCCACAGAGAAATGTAGCGAATACAAATAAATAATGCTCAGCTGAGACATGCACATTGTTGAAGATAGATAAGCACATTCCTAGCATTAGGATCCTTTGGAAGGTAATGTTATTTTTAGTTCAGTGATCCTGTATCTCTTCTCTCCTCATCATCTCACTAACACTCCAGTGGGCGGGGCCAAAGTTGCGATGATGAAGTAGGCGTTGATCTTCTTCTGCAGAGGTGGTCTTTCACCATCTATTATAGGCTCATTCCACAACGAGTCGTTCTCTGGGCTCGGTTACAATAAAAGCTGTTTTTGGACTAACAAGGAAGTTTTCAATTCTGAAATGTACAGGATATTCTTATAGTATGATGACCTCTTATATGTCAAAAGCTCAAGGAAAATGTGATTTCTCAGTTCATGACCCCTTTAATCACTTGAATCCCTTTTTTTGTTCAGTGTGGAGCAAAGAGTCATTACTCAGTTTGAATACATTATTTAGTTAAAAGTCCCAAGGCATGAAATTTTTTTAACATTAACATGAGTTCCCCTAGCCTATATATGGTCCCCAAGTGGCTAGAAATTTTGATAGGTGTAAACCGAGTTCTGGGTGTCCTGCTCTGCCTTTGAGAAAATGAAAGCTCAGACGAGCCGATCTGGAATCTTCCCTATATGTCGTCATACGGGGAAAGGTTACCTCCCCTTCCTCTGCTTTGCTCGCCCAGAGAATTTGGAGAAAATGGATTCCGTTTATCAGTCGTAATGTCAGCACAGGCTTTACAAACATACTTTTACGATATGGTTTCGACAGCACCGCCACACACAGTGAGTAACAGTGTTCATTAATGCCTGATCTGTGATCAGTGATTTCTGATGTGTAGCTAATCATTCAAGTTCACACAGACTTTCTAAATCGTTTAATACTGTCAGTCCCGCAGCTGGCCGTCTTCACATCGTTTCTGTTAGTAGCATGAAACAAATCTGTTATTTTAATTTTGATTAGACGCTAGATTAGCGATCAAAGAACACTCTCTTTATAATGTTCGGAGCTGTCAATCACGCGTCGCGAGTGTATCTGCACACTTGACCAAACTCCCGTTATAATGAATGACGCGGTTATGCTGCACAACGAGGCTCTTACTGTATTCCTGTCGATGTCGTGTTTGCTGTTAGTTGTGGTGAAAGCATTTTGTGAGAGAAAACGCGCTGCAATGACAAGATCACTGCATTCACGCGATCAACAGACTGCGTAGAATAAGGAGGAAGACGACAGGGCCGCGTGACTGGTACTCGTGTTTATTCAGAACTCTCAGATACAAACAAAATAAACTTGCGCTCTCAACAACTCGGTACAATATAACCTTCTCAGCTATCTTGCTTCAGGTCTCTCTGGTCCACATGCTGTTTGTCTCTCTCTCTGGCAGCGCTTGCAGAGCTTGCTAAACCACGCCCCCTCCGCCACATAATCTTATACTCATTTCAAATGCAAAGATGTCAGCCAATCACAACAGTGGGCGTTTTCACTGAAGTCTCACAGCAAACACGCCCCCTTAAAAAGAGCATTCAAGCCAGAAGACTAAAATCAGGATAGAAAAAAATGCTTTTTATTTCTAAATTATGACATTTTTTGATGTAAAAACCGTACTAACAATATAAGTACACCTCAGGAAACATTATAAAATAAAAAAAACAATCCATGTTGTGGGACCTTTAAATTCTCTAATTGAAAATTAAGAAAATTACATCTGCTCAAAGTCTTTAACCAGGTCTTTTTACACTCTTTTTTATATGAATATTCTTACTTTAATGGTTTATCTTAAATTATTTTATACTTATACATTTGAATTTGCTTATATGTATAATATTTCTACAATTTCACTTCTATTATTACTGCAATATATTTTTTCCTTGCATGTCATGTGCAGGGTGATGTAGTAAAGGAATAGATCTGTTAAAATTGACAAAATTGGTAACATTAGTTTAGGGTCCAATTCTCACCATTAACTAGGTGCTTATTAGCATGGGATATTGGCTGTTTATTAGTATGTATAAACCACATATTAATGCATGACCATATTCTAATACCTAAACTTAACTACCTAACTAACTAACTATAAGCAGTCATTGGGAGTTTGTTGAGGCAAAAGTTGTAGTTAATGAGAATTTGACCCTAGTGTTGTGTTCTCTTCAGTGTTGTTAGAGAATGCATTGAGTTCGTGTTCAGTGATGCATAAAGTTTGATTGTGCTGAAGCATTCTGTTATGCCTGACGAATGGATGGGTTTGTGCACTTGGGTCTGGAAGGTGCGTGAAAATAAAAGTAGAGACGATAAGTCGATGCAACTCTCTGTGTCTGTGTAATCCTTACCCAAACATAACATTGGCGACGAAGATGGCTGATATTGTACTACCACCTCCTGCTCCTTTCCTTGCTCTACCTGGCGAGCCTCCGATTCCATGGACTCGCTGGTTACGGTCCTTCGAGACTTTCATCTTGGCAGTGGGGCTGACTGACGTGAGCGCAGCCCGCAAAAAGGCGCTGTTATTGCATTGCTTGGGAGCTGAGGGTCAACGTGTGCTGGGAACGCTTGAGTCGGACACCATAAGCGATTATGACACAGCCGTGGAACTATTAACCGCACACTTTGCGGCCCCACAGAGCGCACTCTTGCGCCGTTTTCTCTTCCGCCAAAGACACCAGCTGCCCGGTGAGTCTGTGCAACAGTACGTCGCCAACTTGCGGGGGTTGGCCAGCTCATGCAAGTTCGGTGCGTTGCAGGACGAAATGATTCGCGACCAGTTAATTGAACATACCAACAACGCAAAAATACGTGAAACTCTATTATTAGAACCGGATGATTTATCACTGGCCCGAGCAATCACGATTGCATTACAAATAGAGAGTGCAGCTGCATGTGCATCGGCTTTGACTAAACGGCAAACAATCACGGACTGCCCAGCCCCCTCCCCCATGCCCCCATCGATATTACAGCCCAGCCAGAACGACACATTGGCAGACGCAGACTCCTCTGTAGTTATGCAACTGAGACGCCAGCAGCGGTCTCGGCCACGCCCACAAACACAAACATCACGGCCCTGTGACAACTGTGGATCTTCATCTCATCCATCTAGAGCACAGAACTGCCCAGCCCGTGGCCAAACGTGTCACAACTGTGGTAAACGCCACCATTTTGCTTCAGTCTGCCGCTCTGCCCCAGCTGAGTCAGTCCAAGCACCCACTATCATTCACAATGTTTACTCTGGACCAGCCTCATTTAAAGCATGCTCAGTGCGCCTAAATGATGTGTGTATTCCACTGCTTTTGGACACCGGTGCCAGTGTGTCTCTCCTGAACATGCACACATACAACATTTTCTTCAGAGCGCTACCACTTTCGGCACCCTCTGCTTCACTCTGTGGCTATGGCGACTCAAAGATTGACCTAGTGGGTTCCCTGCAGGTGACCGTAGGGTATGGCAACAAGATGGTACCCAGCTTCACCTTCCATGTCGCCCTTCGCGGGGCCAACCTGATGGGTCTGGATTTGTTCTCGGCTCTGGGATTCTCCCTAGTGGACACAAAGGGAGCTGCGATCCTGACAGTCTCCATACCTTGGCAGCAAAAGTGGCCTTCCCTGTTTGAAGGTTTGGGTTGCCTTACTGCTTTTGCCCACAAACCTCTCCTGAACCCTGCCATTAAACCAGTCATCCAACCACTCCGCCGCATCCCCCTGGCTTTCCGTGATGGTGTCTCAGCTGAGCTTAAGCAGCTACTGGACGCTGGCATCATCGAACCAGTGGATGCATCGCCCTGGGTCTCAAACTTGGTGGTAGCTCAGAAGAAATCAGGGGCCCTACGGGTGTGTGTCGACCTGCGAGCAGTGAATAAGGCAGTAATCCCGGACAGGTTCCCACTGCCTACTTCAGAAGAGCTCATTGCTCAGTTCTATGGGTCAACCGTGTTCTCTAAACTGGATCTCAGACAGGGCTACCTACAAGTACCTCTCCACCCCAGCAGCAGAAACCTCACAGCTTTCGTGACCCATGCAGGTGTGTTTCGCTATACGCGTATGCCATTCGGACTTAGCTCCGCCCCCAGCTGTTTTCAAAAAATCATGGTGTCGGTGTTGGCTGGTATACCAGGGGTGGCCATTTACCTGGATGATGTGGTTATCCATGGGTCCACTCCCGAGAGCCACGACGAACACCTCAGCAGAGTCTTTGCAGCCCTAGCTGAACATAAACTAACAGTCAATGCTGAAAAATGTGTTTTCTCTGCACCGACCATTGAGTATGTGGGTTTCCGGCTGTCGGCGGATGGCGTCACACAGCTTCAGTCAAATGTAGACGCCATACTGGCAATTCCCGAACCCAGCTCAGCTGCGCAGGTCGCCTCCTTCTTGGGCATGACCGGCTACTATCTGAAGTTCCTCCCACATTATTCTGCTACCACTGCCCCACTACGGCGTCTGCTGCGTAAGGATGAGCCATGGGTGTGGTCACAGGCATGCTCTGATGCGGTGCGTATGCTCAAAGTGCAGCTCACCACAGCTCCAGTGTTGGCTCACTTCGATATCTCTAGCCCCACCTTAGTGACCTGCGACGCTTCGGCCACAGCCATAGGAGCAGTGCTGTCACAGATCCAGCGGGGCGTAGAGAAGCCCATTGCCTTTGCGTCACGGGCCCTCAACCAGACGGAGCAACGGTATTCGGTGGGGGAACGTGAAGCATTAGCTTGCATCTGGGCCTGCGAGAGGTGGCACTTATATCTCTATGGCCGTGCCTTCACCCTAAGGACAGATCACCAGGCCCTGACTGCACTGCTTTCCACGTCTGGGACAGGCCACAGACCACTGAGGCTACACCGCTGGTCTGACCGCCTCCGCCAGTATAACTTTGACTTGAAGTTCACCCCTGGCAGGGACAATGTTGTGGCTGATCTACTGTCCCGCTCAGCTCCACCCCACCCGGACACACACACACACGCCGACACGGACCGGATGGAACGGGACATTGTCCAAATGTTACACACACCCCTCCAGGCCGTCATATCATTGCAAGAACTGAAGGAGGCATCTGAACAGGACCTGGCCCTTTCCCAGCTCCGTGTATATATCCTGAACGGGTGGCCTCAGGAGGTACCAGAGGAGCTGGCAGTATTTTCCAGAATAAAGCAAGAGCTGTCCTGCTGGAACGACACCTGTGTGGCACGCGGCCTCTGCACAGTCATCCCCAGTACCCTGCGTGCACGCGTCTTGGCAATGGCTCATGAGGGCCACCTGGGTATTGTGAAGTTGAAGCAGCGCTGCAGAGACCGGGTTTGGTGGCCAGGGATAGATAAAGACATCGAGGCCCTGGTGAAAGACTGTGCCGCCTGTCTCTTGAGCGGTAAGACGGGTCACCAGGCCCCCCCACCCTTACAACCTCTTGCTTGGCCATCGCAGCCCTGGGACCACCTGCAGCTGGACATATGTGGTGAGATACAGGGAGTTCCTCATCACCAACGCTTCCTAGTGGTTGTCTATGACCTGCACTCGAAATGGCCCGAGCTCATTGCCACCAGCTCTGTAACCTCTCAGGTCATAATTAACTTTCTGGACTCTCTGTTTTCCCGCTGGGGCCTTCCAAATACCATCACTACTGACAATGGCCCGCAGCTAATCTCGGCTGAGTTTACCACATATCTCAAAAACAAGGGTATTCGTCACATACGCACGGCATACTATCACCCCCAAGCTAATGGTGGCGTCGAACGCTTCCACCAGTCACTGAAAAACAGTCTCAGAGCGCACTTGTTCCAGGGTTGGACCTTCTCACAGGCCATCCGTCACACACTGCTGCACTACAGGGCCACCCAACACTCTACGACGGGGGTCTCTCCAGCTTCCCTCATGCTTGGCCGTGAACTCCAGCTTCCCCTCGACAGGCTCAGCCCCTCACTACCTCAGGAACCACTACCGAGAGTTAAGGCTGCTGTTGCTCGCCAGCAGAGGCGGATGAAGCAGAAATTTGATCTCTCAGCACGTGCTAAGGTCCCTGACATACAGGCCGCAGATTGGGTCAGGGTCTGCAGGCCCCACAGAGACAACAAACTCGCATCATATTGGTCTTCCCCTCTCCAAGTTACACATCAGCTGGGCCCAGTCACCTTCCTGCTCAGTGATGGCACGCGGTGGCATGCAAGCCGCCTCCGCAAAGTGCCGCGCCCGGCACATACAACGGGTATCGCATCTCAAGCCACACCCCCAGCTTGGCAGGACACCCCAGGGTTTCAGCAGACACCTCAGATAGCTCCTGCACAGGCTCCAGACATGCCTATCAACCAGCCAGCTGAGATTTGTGCCTGCCCATCACAGGCTGCCCAGCCTCATCCACATGTTTCCCCACGGCCTGTTCGCACTCGTTCTCGGCCGGGGCACTTACAGGACTTTGTGTCAACATTTCATGTTTGAAACCCCGTAGGAGGGGGGGAAATGTTGTGTTCTCTTCAGTGTTGTTAGAGAATGCATTGAGTTCATGTTCAGTGATGCATAAAGTTTGATTGTGCTGAAGCATTCTGTTATGCCTGACGAATGGATGGGTTCGTGCACTTGGGTCTGGAAGGTGCGTGAAAATAAAAGTAGAGACGATAAGTCGATGCAACTCTCTGTGTCTGTGTAATCCTTACCCAAACATAACATCTAGACTGTAACAAAAAAATTAAATGCGCAACTTATAGAAAAGCATAGTGTTTTACAAAGCTAATTATTAAATGTAACTTCAGTTTGTATCTGTGACAAATATTAAATTATGTGCTTACAGCACTGACATAAAGCATACAAATCCATACATAAGAATTCAATTATATAAATAATCATGCAAACCAATCATACTTAAATGTATAGTAATGTAAAGCTGGGGGGTACACAATACAATACAACAGTTTTCTATAATGCCATCATAATAAACAGAATATCATATAATTTGATGGTTGTGCATGAGACATTAATGGCCATTCAGTGTTTCAGTAAAAAGACTAGCAATGAAAAAGTCCAATATTAAGATATTGCGAAATGTTTTCAGAATGCTTCTGTTTTTTGCTCAAATCTTATCTGAGCTAGATCGCTCACTGTCAACTGCTTACTCTGTCATGCTAATACCTGTCAGGTTGTTGGGCTCATGAATATTGAATTGATTTGCTGAATCAAAAGCATTGCCAGTGCTCTCTACAGGCTTAAGATGCTTTTGGGAAACACAGCCCTGTTTGATGCTCAGTCCTTTTAGATTTTAAAGAAATATAAGCAGACTTTTGTTTTTCACAGCTAAGAATTACCAGGTATTTCTGGTTAGTTAGCTTGGATGCTCTTGTAATGAAGGAAGTTGGCCCACTTTTTAGTGGAAATTCATGGCTTAGTGTGGCTGTCAAACCCATAATGATATATGACTTGATAATGAGTTAATAGTCACGTGCATTAACAAGTCTTACCATAATAATATATTCGCAAATCATTAGCTAATGATTCATTAAAACAGCTGGAAGTAAAAATACATGGCTTCGACCCATTATAGAAGTTAACATATTCATTCACACTATTAGCTAATTGTCATGAACAGACTTAGACTTAATGACGATGGAGAGACGGATAAGATAAAACAGGTAAGTTTATTAGTGAATCGGCAGGAACAGTCTTTAAACTGATGAGATGATCAATAGAGAGATATTTACAGTGCAGGATGACTTGGCAGTAACTGTGGGTTTGTCTTATAGGTTTCCAGAGCACACAGACACACATGGGATTAGACAATGAGATGAGGGATGACTGGACGTTGACTTGGATGGCTTGATAGAGGTAACAACGCTGAACATCCACTGTAAAAAAAATCCCCGTAAAATTTACGGTAAGAAACCGGCAGCTGCGGTTGCCAGAACTTTACCGTTAAAAATACGGCAGTAACGTTTTAGGTTTTTATGGACAGCACCATATAATTTAAAGGTTTATAATGTAAAAATTACGGTTAAAAATTTTTTTATTTTAAAGTTCAAATCCGTATAATTTAAAGATTTATAATGTAACAATTACGGTTAAAAAATGTTTTATTTTAAAGTTCAAATCCGTATAATTTAAAGATTTATAATGTAACAATTACGGTTAAAAAATGTTTTATTTTACAGTTCAAAATCGTATAATTTAAAGGTTTATATTGTAATGATTATGTTTACACTGTAAACAATTTACGGTAAAAAAACATATTTCATTAACTGAAATAATGTTAAATTACCAACCTATTGAAATACTAATATCTGTTATGTACCTTTGATATACGGACAACCACCAATCACAGTGATGAGAATCACGTGATGAATCAAAGTTCATCACAAGCAGATTTTAAGAGGACAATACTAATATATAGAAGGTGCTCAGTGTCATTCACACAAACACTAAAACACCTCATGGTAAAACACAAAACTTTGCATAAAAAATGCAATTAACATTAATTTAACAACATCAGATGTAACATAAAACCCTAATGTGCATACGTGATTAGAAAAAACAAAGAAGAAACATAGTTATTGCAATGAAAATCCATCAAAGGCGAAGTGTCACGCAGGGAATTCTGGGAATGTCAATTTACGGGTTTTCACTGTAAACTACACAATGACTTGTTCTTTTTCACGTTCAAAAACTGTAAATTTAACAATATTTTACTGTAAAATTAAATGAAATGTAAGGTTAGATCTATTATAGTTATTCACCATATATAGTAATGAAACTTTCTGTTAACCAATTAACTGTTTTTCACCGTAGCATTTTTACAGTAAAATACCATTAAAATCACAATAATTTTTTACAGTGTAGGTAAGAGGGTCTCAGATGAGGGCAGACAATGCCAGGGCAGAGCCGGGAGCCACGCTGGAGCTGAAGACCACGGTGGAGCCTGCAGAACAGAGAGAGAAAAGTCATACAGGTCTGGAAAAACCTACGGGTGAATAAATTAATAGATTTTTTTGTGAAATGTTAGGGTTAGGGTTGGTGTTTTTTTATCACATTACTGTGGCTTTGGTACTGATCTTATATCATGCTCTGCGTAATATGCTTATACTGAGCCTATCTATATAAAAGTCTGCAAAGATGTACAGAGTAGATTTAACCCCTGATTTGGATAGCCTATATGCTTCTGACTTTGTTTGTAGCTCTGAAAGTTTTCATGGAGCTCGACTCTGGTTATTGATCTGTTCTATTTTACATCCTATTTTTTCCATTTGTCACACAGGTTTGTTAGCGCATTAAACACGTTACATCATTCCCTCAACATAAAAAGTCATGGCCATGAGAAAAATATGTTGTTCCCTCAACATGACAAAATGATCTCATGGTCACAACATATGACATTCCCATGAGGTAATATACAAAACTAAGTGAGCCAAACATGGCACACCATACCTTTGAGATTCCGGTCAGAGAAAAAATTCTCCTTAAATGTGCACTCAGTATGATTTTGATTACGTATTGCTGGCTCTATTTGTCCCAATACTTTTTGTTTTGGACTCAATACCAACTCTTTCTTTATCTTTGCTCCATTCCTATTTGAATGTTTTTCTATTTTTCACCACTACTGACATCCATGATGGACATTCCTGGATTCAGTCTCATCCATATTTAGTGCACAGTTGGTGGTTTGAGTTGTTATGAGCCGGATGCTTTATTGCACAGAGACTTCTCCCTGCAGGGGCAGATGTGACTGGTGTGTGTTCTCGCTTGGAGCTTGATCCTCCGTCTGTGTGTGGGAGCTGCTGAGGTCAGTGCAGTTAGTTTCATCCTGCAGGAGCAAGATGTCTGGACATTGTGTTTTTCCATTTATGGCTTAGTGAACACTATTTTAAAGGGGTCATGAACTGAGAAATTAAATTTTCCTAAATCAAAGCTTTTGACATATAATAGGTCATCATACACAGCAAAAACTCCAGTGTGAAACATTGTGAAACTCAATGTTAACATTGAGTGCTAAAATAAGAGTGTTAAATGAACACTGAAGCAGTGTTAAAGCTACACTGTGTAACTTTTTTAGTCTATTCTTAGCTAAAAACACTTAGTTCTTTCAAAAATATATGTGCTCATTAATGTATATTTACTTCTTTCAAGTAATAAAGTATTCTCGTAAGTTTATAATATGCCATTGAAAATACATAAGGTAATGGGATCTAACGGTGGTCGCCATGTTGCCCCTCCATCTTGAAAGTACATTAGCCAAAGAGGGACATACCCGTAACTTCAAGCTTCGCCTTTCGCGTTTTAACCGGTTTTAACACTGTGCGCGTCAACTTGTTCAGACTTGTCTGGTGCATGCGCAGAGAGTTTTCATCTCAGCAGCGTCCAGTAACAGAGTTATACAGAGTTTTCCTGGCTTGTTTATTCCTCAAAAGTCTGTTTTTCCTTGTGTGGTATTTCTGTGTGTTAATAACTCCGTAAGTAATAATAGTTATTGTCATTGTGGATGTGTTTCAGAGTGTGTCATCGCGTAATTCAGTTGATGTCACATCAGAAGTATTTTTGTGTCAACATACAATAGCGTAATGCTCACCTATTTGAATAGTCATTCAGTTATTAACAATGTTTATTCGTTTATAGAAAATATTTGCTTGTAATGTATGTTGATGGAAATATGTATCAGGTCTGAACACTTACAGAGCTAAACCTGCGCACACACTTTTGTAGTCCGACACCGCTTGTTAGCAGCAGCAGCGGCAGCTCCGCTCCTTTTAATGCAGCTGCATTTAGCGCCTATATATGGTACAATAAGCTCTGGTTTACGGTTACATTATACAAATGTAACTTATAAGTATAGTTATACAGTTCTTAACTGTGTATATTCTGTCATGTCATTATCATGTATATTTACCATCCTAATTTGTTCTCTCACAGAAACCACATTTATGTACATATCCATGCAAACCTGTTTATGCCTTGCAATTGGATGACTGAATAAACATTACTATCATCAAAGTTCACTCTGGATTAGCTGCAGTTCTTTCTAGCCGAATAATTAGGCCAGTTGAGTTCCAACCATCCCACTGCGCACAGAATATCCCACAGGCACCGTGTCGAATGTGGACGAGGTCGAACTGGAAGCCATATTAATCTTGGACTAAATCGGCCACCGTAGGAGTTAAAACGAAATCGGAATTGAACAGAACAGAAACTAAAATTCACTGGATGGTCATATACAAGTTCACCTGTAGCTTTAAAGTTATTGAGATGAGTGATGATTGACCATTGTTGAAGAAACCTGATGTTAACAAGCAGAATCAAAAAAAGGAGAAAATCACAATGTTTTAATTTTTCACTTTTCTTTTTTTTTCACTTTTTATTTAACACTCATATTTTAACACTTTAACACTCGAGTGTGGTCTCAAATAAACTCCTAGGAGGGTTAATTTAACACTGGGGATTTTTGCTGTGTACTATAAGAATATCCTGTACGTTTCAGAACTGAAAAGTGTCCTTGTTAGTTTAAAAACAGCTTTTATTGTAACCGAGCCCAGAGAACGACTTGTTGTGGAATGAGCCTATAATAGATGGTGAAAGACCGCCTCTGTAGAAGAAGATCAACGCCTACTTCATCATCGCAACTTTGGCCCCGCCCACTGGGATGTTAGTGAGATGACGAGGAGAGAAGAGATACAGGATCACTGGACTAAAAAGCCTCACAGCAGCCAATCCCATCAGTGGGCGTTTACACTGAAGTCTCACAGCAGCCAATCACAGCAATGGGCATTTACGCTGAAGTCTCACAGCAGCCAATCACAGCAATGGGCATTTACACAGAAGTCTCACAGCATCCAATCACATCAGTGGGCGTTTTTGCTGAAGTCTCACAGCAGCCAATCACAGCAGTGGGCGTTTACACTGAAGTCTCACAGCAGCCAATCACAGCACTGGGCGTTCACACTGAAGTCTCACAGCAGCCAATCACAGCAGTGGGCGTTTACACTGAAGTCTCACAGCAGCCAATCACAGCAGTGGGCGTTTACACTGAAGTCTCACCACAGACACGGCCCTTCAAACAGAGCGTTCAAATCAGAGGCTAAAATCAGGGTAGGAAAAAAAATTTGTTTTATGTAAAAATCATACTAACATTTTAAGTGCACCCCAGGAAACATTATAAAACAATAAAACAATTACTATTACTATAGAAGAGTCAAAAGGGAAAAAGATAGAATGACTTTGGATGACCAGTGCCCTGAAAGTTTCTAGACGTCACCAGATACAAAGATACAAAGACAAGAGAAGACAGCTCGGACAAAAACAGCCTCGCCTGACTGACAGACCATGCAGGCTGACACACACTCTTAGCCTAAACTGCTTGTTATCCAAGAGATCTCTCTTCAGGTGAGAAACATACACCCTCCAATACACACACACAAATAAAGCCACTGCTTGTG
Source organism: Gobio gobio (assembly GCF_949357685.1). NCBI lineage: Eukaryota > Metazoa > Chordata > Actinopteri > Cypriniformes > Gobionidae > Gobio > Gobio gobio. Next base: position 8,628,931 of record NC_137116.1, on the reverse strand, counting down.
TTAACATAGAGATGAAATATATGCTGCCGACTGATACAAACCCCCCACCCCTACCATCATGAGCATACGCCACTTTCCTATTTTTTTCCTGACACTTCACTGACAGGGGTCATCATGGCAATGTGTGATTGACACCTGCAAGGCAGGGTCTGGATGCTGTTTCAGCAGAGGTCAGGGGGTGATGCATTGTGACATGAGTTGAGTAACAAAGCCAGCCTTAACCACACACATGCCAACATGAGTCGTGACCCGACCACAGATGCACTGCCACATTCAAAGAGAACAGTTTGTGGTTGAAAAAGACCAGGAAAAAGAAAAGAGTATGAAAGCATGACATTGATTTTATGGCAGATATGGAAGATCAAATTCCACAAAACATTTAAAAAGTAAAAACTATTGCCTTTGATTTCATTTTGCATGCTATTTCATTAATAATGATTTCATTAACAAACATTTTGACCTCATTTATAGCCTGATGCATGTTACTCACAAAAAATAGCAAGAGCTTTCTGAAATCTTCTCCGAAACTAAACTAATAATCGGAAATTATGACTATATCAGCAGCTATGAGCATAGCTCAACCATACATTGCATACATAAAATGTAATCAAAATGTAAAAATCTCAATCAACTCTGTCTGTACTGAGATTACTTGGTGTGAATGAATTCACCAGACAAAATAAATTCAACTCATATGAATTTTATTTTAACTTTCAAATACTTCCTAAATATGCACAGAGATCATCAGCATATGACAGAAAAATTATGTCAGGTTTGACAGGTTTGTTTTTGCTGCATTTGGTAAGATAGTGGAATCATTTATGATGGCTGCATGCCTTGGAAATGGAAAATCACATCATGCATATGTGCCTGCTCGATTCGCTTCAGTAATTATCGGACACGACTAGACCTACTACAGTGATTTACCGTGGTGTTCTAAAAAGAGGAGACATGAATGTGTGTTTGTACTGTGGCTTTATTGGGTCCTTCATGAGGTGCAGATTGAAAACGGGTGATCTGACACCTTAACGTTCCATGATGGGGCACTGGTGACGGGATAATGGGTCAGAGAAGGCCAAGGGGTGCATACAGGAGGAGGGATAAACCATGGAAGAGCCAGTGGATGAAGAGCCATTGGAGGGAGGAGCTGGTGGACACCGCTGGACTGGAGGACCAAGGCAGAGCTGCTGGCTTGCGGGCTGTGACGAAACCAGGGGCCCCCGGAAGACTGAGGTTGAGCCGGTACAGTCGAGGACTGAGTAGAAGCTGTAGGGAAGGAGGAGTCCGGTGGAGCCAAATAGGTGAAGGGCTGAGGTGCAGCCGAAAGCCTGGAAATCATAATGGAGCCAGGGTAACAACGGAGCAAGGTGGAGCCGGAGGGAAGAGAGAGCCCAGCTTACCCTGAGGGATGATGAACCACTGAGGAGTCGAGGGAGTGAGGAGCCAAGGTTGAGCCAATGGATTGTCATGCCAAGGTGGAGTTAGAGCAGGGGGATCTGAATACCTAGGCCAAGATAAGGACCAGGAAGCTCAAGGCGGAGCCATTCAGCTATTAGAAACCAGCATAAGGGAAGGAGCCAAGGAGCTGGACTGGACCAGTAAGGATGGTGAGGCTTTAAAAGACCTCCATGATTGTGACAAGGAAACATGGAACGACCTCCATGGCAGAAACAAGGCATTCCACAAAATAGTTTACCAGAGAAGCTGGATGGAACCAGTGGTGGAGAAAGGATTTCAGGTGGGACTGGGACTTCAAACACACAGGACAGGACTGACAGAGGAGGAAGAGGTTTTAGGGTGGGAACTGGCTCAGACTCCCAGTCAATTAATAGCTCCTGGCTCACCCGCTCCAAATCGGACATGGCAATAGCCTCTTGAGCATTGCTTTCTTGAGCATTCTTGAGCAAACTCTTGTTTCATTGTGGGCATTGGCTCTGTGTCCGTGATGAGGAGTGGTGACGGACTAAGGAGGAGTTGAGCCGAAGGGGTACTCTGGGATGAGGGGTGACGACACAAGGATAGAAGTGGGCTGGGATGGCTGCGACACTCAGACACATAATTAAGGTAGCAGTGTGGTCTGAAGTCTGTGTAGCATGACATTGACAATAGCAGGCCATGAATGTGTGTTTGTGCTGTGGTTATATAGAGTCCTAAATGAGGTGCAGATTGAAAACAGGTGTGGGTGATCAGTCCAGGGAGCATGAGCAGAGCGAGGGTGATGATAGTGAGGGAGAACTGGGTAAATCAGGGACAAGGACAAGAGGAAAAGAAAGAAAGAAAGAAAACCATTCAAAATGGGAAACACACATAGCAGCTCAATATGCTAAGAAGATAACTGACAAATAACTGAAGGAAAAAGGCTAAAGGGTTTTAAAATGAGGAATTAAACTAGATATGGGTGAGCATTATCTGTAACCAAGGAAACGCAAACTATGAAACAATGGAGCAGAATACAAAGTAAGAGTGTAGGGCAACTCGGAAGTGTCCTTTCAAACATAGAAATAGATGAAGAGTTGAGCGTGACACTACCCCCAACCCTCACTAGGTACCTCCTGCTGCTCTTATAAGACTAAACAAAAAAGTACAGGTGGAAGTAGGTAATGGTTGACCTCAGGGGGAGGGAAGTAAGGGCTAGCAGAGCTGTATACCACAGAGAGACTAGAGGAATGAAGAACCATGGTGGCACCAATGGAGTTCAAGAGTCCAATAGACCAGAGTAGAGCAAAGAGTTCTGTAGGTCCTGGATGAATTGAGGGAACTGGGTACCATGATGGAACCAGAGGAGTGGAAGATTTCAGCCTGACTGGTAATGCATGTGACCAAGGTAGATCTGGGGAAGGAGGAGACCTCCACAACAGAGTCAGTGAAGCCGGGGACCACCACCATGGAGAAGGGGCCTAGACATACAGAAGGGCGGTGGCAGTGTAGGTGATTGGGACGTGGATTCAGAGTTCACCATTGAGGAAAAAAGACAACAAGGACACATGCTCCATGGCCAGGACAGGAAGTGCTAGCAGGAGGGAAATGGCCCCATCAGCCATGGCATGGTTGGCATGGGGGCCGTGACAGGGAGAGTAAACTGCTCAGAGACGGCCTCTTCGGTTGTAACAGGGCTGGCGGGAAAGGAGGTTTGGGGTTAGGAGTAGACTTTGCAGCATTCTCCATGGTCGAGACAAGACCAAGACCACCAAAGGTGAGACCTCTGGGACAACCACACTAGAGACCGTCAGACTTGAGAATACCAGACATGGGACCACTGGACTCTGTGGGCTGACTCTGGCGCTGGCTCCGAGATGGACAGGGCAGCGACCACTGACTCTTGGGAATAGGTACAATGACTAGGGGCTCTAAGGCTTAAGCAAACTTTGGAGGCCTAAGGAAGGACTAGAGTGAACACTGAAGAGAATAGAAGTCATGGAACTGATTCCAGAGGTCCTGGAAGGGATGGAGTGGACTGAGGGCATTGGTAAGTCTCTGAAGACTCGGACCAATCTCTTCCACCATGAAAGATGAACCATTAAAGTCAAGGGCATAAGAGACATTCTATACTGGATTGTGTATTGAGATAATGATACAACAATTTTACAACAACATACATATTTCAAAGATTTATGAAAAAATCATAAAATGATAGCATATCACTTATTAATCCTTTATCAACACATTAAAAAAGTGTTACCGGCATATTCTTACAACAAAATCTAATAACCTAAAAAATAATAATGTAATATCAGGTCTAATGGTCTCTGCGACATGCAGTATAGCGCAACTGCACCTCTGGCGACCCGAGTCGATTCCCAGCTTGAGGTCCTTTGCCGAACTCATTCCTTTCTCTTCTCCCTTTTTCTCTCTAATCTCTGCACTGTCCTATCCAATAAAGCCATAAAAAGGCCAAAAAATTATAACGTGTAATGAAGTTATGTATTGCATGTTAGGACTCCTCTTGTTCATCACAAGAGATTTATCCTGAAGACCGAAGAGTTTCCAACAGTGATATTGTACTACAAATGTGAGGAAACCTCTCACCTCACAGTTTTCCAATCTAAAATGAACCTCTGCACGGAGATCATCAAGTTATCTCTCAAAACTAGATGCCTAAATACTCACCATGGTACAGACATAAACACATAACCCTCCCACATAAACTCCAACTCCCTGCTCTCTAGCCCTGAAGATAACACACACATACACACACACCCTGTGTGCGTAAGCATCTCGCCCATCAGCACTTGCACTCTACTCTAGCAGATGCATGGGGTTGTCTCCATGACAACAGCATGGACACAGGGGTACTGGTTGCTATGAAGTTGCTAATACTTGTTTCTTTAGGAATTGCAGTTCCAAATCTTTGTGAAGGGCCCAATTGTCCAATCCGATGGTAATGTTCAAATAGCCAGGTAATCTCTTAATCATTTGAGGTCCGAGTATCTTAACCATACTTAACAATAATACACATTAATTTTGCTTCAAGATCTCTCTTTTGGGGAAAAAATCAAAAATTGTAAGTTTAACAAATGGATAGTTGTGACTCTAAATTCCTCTAAAAGCCTTCATAAAATTGGGGGGAGGAGAAGTTATTCTAATTCAAGATTACCAGGAACATGAATTTAAAACAATGATGTGCACCAAAAAATCATTTAGAATAAACAATGCAATATTCCATAAATAAGAATTGTCCATTTTAATTTCATGATGTGTAGCTTGATAGAAATAGAAAGGAGCTAGATTTTATGTATAATAGATCAAAACAAACCACATTCATGTTGATATTACTGTTGACCATAATGTTAGTATGTACTCAAGCAATATATAAGTAATATATGACTTTTAGTTTAGACATACACCATGTAATTTTACCTCTAGTTGGAGTTTGCAAATGCGTGTAATTTTCTCACTCATGAACAGTTAGTTCATGCGTTCATAACCTCAAGGCTAGATTATTGTAATGCTCTACTGGGTGGTTGCCCTGCACACCTAATAAACAAACTCCAGCTGGTCCAAAACGCAGCAGCTCAAGTTCTTACTAGAACCAGGAAGTATGACCATATTAGCCCGGCTCTGTCAACACTGCACTGGCTCCCTATTAAACATTGTATACATTTTAAAATCTTGCTAATTACTTAAAAAGAACTAAATGATTCAGCTCCCCAGTTCTTGAGCGAGCTCTTAACACTATATACTCCTTCATGTCTATTGCGGTCTCAAAATTCTGGCCAGTCGATAATGTGAAAATCAACTGCAGGCGGTCGATCCTTTTCCTATTTAGCACCTAAACTCTGGAACAGTCTTCCTTGCATTGTTCGGGAAGCAGACACACTCTGTCAGTTTAAATCTAGACTAAGAACACATCTCTTTAACCTGGCAAACACATAGAACATAATCAATTTCTATTATTCAAATCAGTTAAATGATTGTTATTAACTAGGTCAGCCGGAACTGGGAACACTTCCCATAACACTTGATGTACTCGTTACATCATAAGAAGAATGGCATCTACGCTAAAATTAGTCTCTCTGTTTATCCCGAGGTTTACAGTAGTCTGCTGGATCCAGGCCGTATCCAGACCTGAAGTGTCAGCAAAGATCCTGTCAACTAGACTCTCCCCTGTGAAGACCTCATCGACACGACAGCCAGTGGCCCTGATCCTCAACAAACCCGTCTCCGGCGTGATGATCTTCAACCAGATGGAACTGGATAAATATTCTGAATGTCCCGATCCAATCTGACTTCTGACCTGAAATGTCTAAATCATAATCTTACACTGTTCGTTCATTGGCCAGAGGAGAACTGGCCCCCTAACTGAGCCTGGTTTTGCCCAAGTTTTTTTTCCTTGTTTGGATTCCTTGCCACTGTCGCCTTTGTTGCCTTTGGCTTGCTTAGTCGGGTACACTAAATATTCAACTATGTTACTTATCTGCCTGCATTGACTCCATTGCATGAGAATTGAACTGAGCTAGACGATGACATCACCGTGTTCTCCAGAGCAGCTGTACAGATGAAGAAAAAAAAATAGGTTGCATTATTTTTCTGTTATCACTGTAAAGCTGCTTTGAAACAAACTGTATTGTAAAAAGCGATATATAAATAAAAGTGACTTGGCATATTGGCATATTGGCATATTCAAATGCATCTATTTACAGCGAGTTTTTGCAGCGGTGAGTAATGTAGCCAATCACAGATATAGTTGTTGATTTCTCGAACGCGATCAGAATCTCACCACTCAAAATGCCAGAGTTTTTATTCAGTGCTGAGTTATGCTGCCTTCACGTGCTTCACGATTATCGTAAATACGAGTTTCCTAGGTAAAATTGCACATGAACGCCCTATAATTGAATGCAATGAAACTTGAATGCAGTGAGCTCATAAATCACGATTTCAGAAGTCGGAATTAAATTTCTGATACCACGTGAAGGCGGCATTAATGCAGGCTCACGAAACCTCTCATTAACAAACAAAGTAAAGACACGATTGTTGTCAACTTCATTTTTATAACGGAACTTTGTGAGATTGCGATGAACTGACAAAGCAACAGCATTTTAGTAATGGTAAATGGTAAATGGACTGCATTTATATAGCGCTTTTAACAGACCTACGGCCATCCAAAGCGCTTTACATTTTGCCTCACATTCACCCATTCACACACTCATTCATACTCTCATTAGTGAGATACATTCACACACTCATTAGTGATCGTAGCGATCTTGGCTTGGCTCACTTTCAAGGCTACAGTCATTCTAGATAGAATAGAATAGAATAAAACTATTGTTGCTAAGAGGACCGACGGCCAAATGCATGCAGCAAAGTTTCGGAAGTGACATCTAAATATAAAGGCCACTCTGCACGAGACAGAAATGTCCTCCTGAGACCCAGAATAGAGGTTTTGTTTAGAGGACATTATTTAGCCAATTTCTATGACAACATACACAGTTTTTAGTCTGGATATTCTTACAAGACCTTCTTATGAAAGTATTATTACACGTCTTTTTATATTTACATATTGTCCCAAAACTCTTTAATATGGAAATTAGATACAGTGTATAGATGCATTGCCTAGAATAGGAATGGCATTTATGGCCATGTGGCCATGTTTACACACATATTGCATAAAGTAAAATGGTATATCAAATCATGCTGTATCTTTCATGACATTGAGGATCATCTTTATACAAAGTTTGGATAAAAAAATCTTGAAGCATACAAATTGATTAGAGAATGAAAACAAAAATCCCATTGTTTGTCTATTCATGTCTTTTAGTTTTCTCAATAAAGGGGTTCTGGTGTCCTCTACAGAGCAGAGGATAGCATATAACATATATATATATATATATATATATATATATATATATATATATATATATATATATATATATATATATATATATATATATATATATATATATATATATATATATATATATATATATATATATATATATATATATATATATATATATTAGTTTTTTATGCTCCAAACAATAATGACCGGGAAAAAACAAATGTAAATTCACAAAACCTTTTTTTCTGGTTTTCAGGAAGATGACATGTTAAAAGACTAGTAACGCATTAAAGCAATGTAAAGGCAGACTAATAGATTAATAGACAATTTGTGGCAAAATATTGTTGAAATTCCAATTATTGGTAAATGAATTGTAAATAAATAATCATACATTTCTCACTGTACACTGCTATGGTGGAGCCGTTGCTTAGCCTATCTGTGCTTTACTAGAGCACCCTCAGTAATTTCAGAAGCACCCTCAGTGATTTGATTTTGGAACCGGGCCTGCTTGACTCAAACCACTGCCTGTTGCTGCTTCTGCTTCTGATTGTTTTTAAAGGGAAAAGCTGCCCATAACTGCTGGTCTAGGATCTGTTTTCTGCGTAATAATGGCATATTATTGGTGAAAAATAGTTGCCAACTGATTCAGTGTGTATCTGTGTTTGTGCTGAAGAGCGTCAAATTATTCAATTTCCAGCATATTTTCGCTTCTGTGATCGATGAAGCCAATTACAGACATGTTTGTTGATTTCTTGAACGCAATGGCCAATCACTAGACTGGGTAAACCCAGCCCGATCTGCCAGCGATTTGATTTCGTCCTGCAACTCAGTCTGGAAACCTGTACATTAATTTATGCTGCTTCTGTTACACTTTTGCGGGAGCCAATTACAGACTGGCTTATCCACCTGGAGCGCTATTGGCGGGTTTAACATGATGACGGATAGAGAAGGGATGGGTCGTTGCCTGTTGTGGTCTGATTGGTTGAAGGACTATCCAGTTGCATACAGAGTCATTTGAATTATGCTCGGTTATCATGCCTTTTGTGCAGTAGAAAATACATAGCAGACTCCCCAGACCAATGTTCAATCTTAAATTGAGCTTGGTCTGGTGATAGCCAGACAAACCAATCACAGGTGTTGAAGTTAGAATCCACTCACCGCTCAAGTTTTTGTCCAGTGCTGAGTTCTGCACACTTGCAAATCCTATATGACAAAATGTAGACATTATGTAAATATGAGATTCATTGTGTCATCAGCTTCACTGATTAATACAACTGAACTTTTTGTGAGAACTTTTGTGTTCATTGAATGAGTGACAGCTTTTTAGTGATTATAAAGGGAGCACTCTTTGTGTGATGTGATAGGATAATAATTCATATAATATATTCAGAATTTGAATACAACTTTTCTATACTTGACAAGCGGTCACATACATGCTTCATTACATAGGCCTAGCCGCATATAAATGCGGGTTTCACTCTGGAAATTGCGATGACTGACCCTCACTAATTTCAGAAGCCTCTCATCTTACCTTCATGCTGTGGAAATAAAAATCGGAAGACAAACACAACGAACGCAGCACTGAAAATGGGTGGGGCTACAGAAGCTCTATAATGTGCATTTCACGAGTTTGTGTGCCCATATAATCTTAGTGAAAGTGGTAAACAGATTTGGCTTGCTGTCTGCTATAGAGGGGCTCGGAGAGGATATTCTACCTGAGCTCCGATTGCCCCCCTATAACAGGCAAAATTGTACAAAAGGAGGAGCAGGGGAGGAGGAGGGATGCTGCAGGAACTAAAAATGGGAAGAGGTAAGCTGCTGGTTTTATACCTTGGTATTAATTGGAAGATTAGATGGGCGTACTCCTCCAGAAATTACGCTGAATAACTTCACATAAAGTGACTCTGCAGAATTTTGTGCTGGATTTCCATCTGCAATCCATGCAAGTGGTTTACTTAAAAATATGTGATGTAAAGAAATGGAAAGTGTGCCTTATCTTCCTAAAAACAAACTGAGTGTCGTTTATTTCCTTCTGCTGAAGTTGGAAAACCTAACTGTGATCAAATTCTGATGAGGATTTATCAGAGAATGAGCTGAATCATAGAGCTCTCTGCCGGCTCACTCAAGTGTGTGAACTTTAATCATGATATCAGTAATGGTTTAGCCTAGCCGTTGAGACCAGAAGATCAGATCAATCTGCCTATTACACACAGAAAGAGCTTTGATCAGAAACCGAGAGAAACAGAGCATTAAGCTGTGGTAGAAACATAAGGGTAGTAAAGAAAAAGAAAGAATGGGTGAGAATTTAAAAACTGCACGGGCAAGTGTGTGTGTGTGTGTGTGTTGATAAGTGGGAGTAAGCAGAAATGAAGTGTTTGTGAGTGTGCACATGTAAGCACATAGTGTGGGTGTTATAATGTGCGCCACAAATGGCGAGGTATAAGGTCGTACACTGTAATCATTTCCTCTTGTGAGGATATTGAGAGATAATAGTGTCGTGATAAGGGCCACCAAATAAGAACCAGAAACACTGAGGGTTTTTCTGATGTTAAGAGCTCCTGAGACACTTGGACAAAAAGAGAGAAGGAAAGACAAATGCATGAATTTACAGAAAGTAGCAATGAGAAGATGTACAGAAAGTCCCATAACGTTGACAGGGTTATAGGCCATCTTGGTGAAGCGTTTGCCTATGATGTTGTCTGTCAGTGTCATGAACCCTTGAAGTCAACTGTGATATCTAAGGCTACGCCATACGGTGACATTCTAGTGAGTTCTGTGCTTCCAGTTTTGTTTGGGGAGGGTTTTCTAAATCTACTCTGAAAGGACATGAGTCCATTCTCCACTGCTATATCTGTCTTTCCTGTCCAATCCTGTTCCATCCTGTCTCATCTAGCCTGTCCAGTCCTTCAGTCTTTGTTGAATCTTGTGTCATTTGTCTTTGTATGTTTTTCGAATGAGTTGGAGTGAGCATGGCTTTAGAAATCTTGGACTGATGTTTATATACAGTTTATGCCTTAGTAGATGCTACAAGTCTTTTTGTGTGACTGTAATGATGTGCATGTTTGCGTTTGCATAATGTTAGTCTCATCAATAAATAGGGAATTATATTTTTCATAATAAATTTCCGGTCGAATGTTATGCAAAAATCTGAGTTATCCAGCATGACACTTTTTGAAATGACTTAAGTTCTATTATATTTGTTATTGGGCAAAATGAGACATTTTCGAAAATCTTCAGTGTTTGAAAGTAGTGTGGAGTTATTATTTTAACAGAACCATCACCATTCAGATTGACTTAATTACCTGGTATTTGGAAACAGGCGGTCATCATGGCATTGAACTGCGCTGTCAGATCTGATGGCTGTGTGTGTGATTGCTGTTGTCATCTGTCTCCTGTTCTATACTCGTCTCGTCTGTAATGTAACTCAGGCCAGTGTCATTTTCCAAGACCCAGGGAGAACCCATCTGACTGGATTTTGCATAACTTGACAATATTTTTCTGTTTGTTTTGGATGCTGGAGGCTGTAATCAAGGTGCGTTTCCACTGTCAGGTCAGTAGCCCCGCAGCACTACCCTAAAACCTAAAAGTCCTTAACACACCTCTCTGGAACAAACATCACTCAACTAGCTGACTGAAAACTACATAAACAGAGAAACAGGAATTAAATGAGTTAAGCGGAGTATAATTTATGACATGTCCAGGGCTGTGTCCGAAACCACCCCCTTAAATACGGCATTATTTGAACATGGCGCTGCAGCTGAATCATCCATCCGTCCATTTTCCAAACCGCTGGTCCGGTGTGGCTAAGATTTAAATGACTATTAAACAGCAGCACAAACTATGCAAAAGCTACAGCCCTCCGGCGCACACAGTGTCCGAATTCACTCGCTTGTTTTTATTCACTCTTTAAAGTGGACTATATTAGTGGAGTAATGTAGGGAATATTTAGGTTTAGGGGGTGATTTCAAACCCCCTAAGTTTAAGTACAAAAAGGCACAGGGAAGAGACAGATGATACATGACCAAATAAATACACTATAGGCCTAACTATAATCATATAGTTCTTCAAGTTCTTAATTTCTATAATCATATGCGTAAAAGTGAGTTAGCTGGTAGCCTAATATAATAACATGGAAAAATGAGCAGCGGTGTTGACCATCTCTTGACTCAGGTAAACTCCGTCTTTGTTCATGACCACTCCTCAGGCCCCAGTTGGCCCACTTTGGACCTAGGTATTTGGTTGGCACAGAGGAAGCCCAGATGAGACCCGATCAAGCCCCAGAAGTGACAGTGGAAACGCAACTGTCCCTGGCACGCACACTAGCACGCCTGCTTTTGGCCCGTTAGTTGGAACACGGCTATTGGGGCCAGGGTTAGGTTTAGGGCTAGTCTGTAAAAGATGTTGTGAGAGAATGTACAAGATGTCCTGTTTTGTGAAATAAATGTCACCTGTTCAGTTTGGAGATAACATTCCAGATTAAATAGTAAGTCTATACCTTGGTCAGAAAGACAATGCTGGTTTCACCAGGGTTGCTGGTTAATAGCATGGCTATGACTTAAGGTAATCACAGGAATACAATGCTTGTCTTCTTTTAGAAGTAAAAATAAAATCTTGATTTGCTAAAAAATAAGAGAAAATGCACAAATTATTCTAAATGTGAGTCAAACGTTTCACAATTCAGAGATACAACACAACTCTCAAAGTTATGAGCAAATTGTTCTTCCTGTAACGTTAACAGAAAGTTTTCTGCAAGACATAAGCACAAAAACATTATTTATACATGTCAGGATTATGCTGTCATTCCATGTTTCCCTGGTGAACAACGACTCCCTGTACCACATGCAGAGACCAGCAAACATCAGCCCAGAAGCTGCACTATGGAGACTACGGAAATCGGCCTGCTGTGATGGACCAGCCCGAGCCTGCTATGAAGATGGAGAGGGACATCTACCCAGAGCCAGATCCACAAGGAGAGTCTAACCAGGTGTGTGAGCCAGCAATACCGTGCGTTGCTGAGGGAGTGCTTGTGGAGATCGAGGGCTGGGAGGAAAGACCCACCCACCTCTTTACATGCGATTTCTATGGCCCCTGGAACATATATAAATTTATTGGAGGTGTTTGAAGATCAAAATGACCCTCGGCTCCACCAGAAACCATCATCCTGACGGCTCCACCGGGCTCCCTTGGCCCACCTGCTGCGCCTTGGTCAGACATTGTCCTGTCTGCACCTTCGGCTCCATCAGGCTCCGTCTTCCCCCCTGGCTCCACCTTCGTCCTCAGTTCCACCAGCCTCGCCTCAGTCTTCATGCTTCCTTGTTCCACCTCGAATGCTCATCGCCATGGCTCCACCTCAATCTCCAGTGCCAGCAGTGTTGCATGGGCTTTTCGGCTCATCAGCTCTACTTGGGTCTCCATCTCCAGCTGCTCCATCTCCATCGGTCGACTGCCAAGTTTCCACCATGGCTCCTCCCTCGACTCCTCAATGGGGCTTCATCCTGGCTGGTCTCTGGCTCCTCCTACTCCTGGCTTCCCATTGGCTCCCCCCACCCTCCACTCCCCCTTGGACTGTTCTGTTTGCTCAGGACTGCTGATATCATGTCCCCCTCCAGAGCCCCTGCCCTCCATTCTCAGATGTTATTGTCATCTTTGACTTGTGCGTGTTTGACTACTCCTTGCAATACATCATTCATAGAGCTTTTTTATTTGTCTAACGGTTTTAAAATGTTACTATGTTACTACCAACCAAGATTATGTGTTTAAAACATTTTAAAAACGAATGTTTTGAATGTTCACAAATAAAATTTTCATAACTTAATGGGATCGTAAAATGTTCTTAGAACATAGTTTTGTCAGCTGGGATGAAACAATAGACAGTATACACTCACCTAAAGGATTATCAGGAACACCATACTAATACTGTGTTTGACCCCCTTTCGCCTTCAGAACTGCCTTAATTCTACGTGGCATTGATTCAACAAGGTGCTGAAAGCATTCTTTAGAAATGTTGGCCCATATTGATAGGATAGCATCTTGCAGTTTATGGAGATTTGTGGGATGCACATCCAGGGCACGAAGTTCCCGTTCCACCACATCCCAAAGATGCTCTATTGGGTTGAGATCTGGTGACTGTGGGGGCCATTTTAGTCCAGTGAACTCATTGTCATGTTCAAGAAACCAATTTGAAATGATTCGAGCTTTGTGACATGGTGCATTATCCTGCTGGAAGTAGCCATCTGAGGATGGGTACATGGTGGTCATAAAGGGATGGACATGGTCAGAAACAATGCTCAGGTAGGCCGTGGCATTTAAACGATGCCCAATTGGCACTAAGGGGCCTAAAGTGTGCCAAGAAAACATCCCCCACACCATTACACCACCACCACCAGCCTGCACAGTGGTAACAAGGCATGATGGATCCATGTTCTCATTCTGTTTACGTCAAATTCTGACTCTACCATCTGAATGTCTCAACAGAAATCGAGACTCATCAGACCAGGCAACATTTTTCCAGTCTTCAACTGTCCAATTTTGGTGAGCTTGTGCAAATTGTAGCCTCTTTTTCCTATTTGTATTGGAGATGAGTGGTACCCTGTGGGGTCTTCTGCTGTTGTAGCCCATCCGCCTCAAGGTTGTGCGTGTTGTGGCGTCACAAATGCTTTGCTGCATACCTCGGTTGTAACGAGTGGTGATCTCAGTCAAAGTTGCTCTTCTATCAGCTTGAATCAGTCGGCCTGTTCTCCTCTGACCTCTAGCATCAACAAGGCATTTTCACCCACAGGACTGCCGCATACTGGATGTTTTTCCCTTTTCACACCATTCTTTGTAAACCCAAGAAATGGTTGTGCGTGAAAATCCCAGTAACTGAGCAGATTGTGAAATACTCAGACCGGCCCGTCTGGCACCAACAACCATGCCACGCTCAAAATTGCTTAAATCACCTTTCTTTCCCATTCTGACATTCAGTTTGGAGTTCAGGAGATTGTCTTGACCAGGACCACACCCCTAAATGCATTGAAGCAACTGCCATGTGATTGGTTGATTAGATAATTGCATTAATGAGAAATTGAACAGGTGTTCCTAATAATCCTTTAGGTGAGTGTACTTCAAGTGTGAAAGTGTTGTTGGGTATTTTCTTGTTGTCCCAGACACTATTTGGATATGATTTATATGTACATTTGCCCTCAGCCTTCCAAAAACAAAAACACCCTCCCTGCTCCACCAATGAGTCTCTGTGTCATTGTGGGGCATGTCTTTGACAGTTTAAGCAATCAGACGGCTGACTGGTACCGCTGTGTTAAACGCTCTCATTGGGGTGGTGTGGGTTCGAAGCGCAACTGCCTAGTTAAACCTGAGCGTCCATTCACCAAGGCAATCGATGGAGGACGCAGCCGGAGCGGGGGCCTGCAGAGATGAGGAGAGAGGCCTGATGACACACACACACACACACACACGTGAGTTTTAAAAGTCACTCAAAGCTGAACCGTAGAAAGGACTGTTAAAAGGACTTGTGAACAACACATGGTAAGCTCAGTAGTACAAACAAGCTTGGTATTGATCAAAAATGCTCACAAGACTATTTATATATGTACACAAACACAAACACTTACCCGCAGCATGACCAGCAGAAGCACCTTAAATAGACATGGCTCTGATTTGGGCTCTCGGTTACCTGCCTGACTGGGCCTTTATCATTCGGATCAGGTTTATCTGAAGGAAATCACAGTTGGACCTCTATCATCTATCTCATACAGCTAGATCTGTAACTGAGCCTGACACAAAATGCATTCACTTGTGCATATGTGCAATATACAAAAGGGGATGAGACATTATGCAGACCGGTTGAAAACCTGCATCTCCATAAGATATATATTTTTTCTTTTTTTTAAAGGAAGATGTTTTGCATTGTAAGCATGGAGTTATTTTCTTCATTGTGTCTTGATGGTGTCTTGATTGTGCTTGCACGTGTTTAAAAACGTTTAGCTTGAGAGACATTTTCTTGTGAATATAAAAGTTTAAGCTTAAATGGATGCAGTCGATAGTTGCTTGTTCTAATTTTGAAGAGCAGTTTAATGTTTGGTTACACTTTATTTGGATGGTGCCCTTTAAATATTCTGTTGACTATAAGTAATGTGTCACCTACATATCAACTAACTCTCATTACATGTCAACTAACTCTAATTAGAACATTTGTAGAGTATTAGTAGACTGGTAGACTGACTAGGGTTAGTAGAATAAGTTAACATGCAGTTACTTTTAGTCAGTATAATGTTTAATGTGGACTTTATTTCATAAAGTACTTGATGAAAAGTATGAGTGTATTACTTAAGGGCGATGCACCTTGCTTGCTTAAATTAGCCATTTTAGTTTGGCAGTTAATTACCTTCTTTCCTACTTTTCTAAACTTTTAAGGAAAGTAAGTAAAATCTACATGAAAATCTAAAGACTTTGTTATAAGCTTCTCTTAATTTTCCCTTGACATTTCTTGCACTCCCAAGAATAGATGAATAGAAATACATTTCACACAATATTACAGTTTGTGATGAAACATAAGTAGCGACAGATCTTTTCTTATAGATCTTTGAGATGTACATCAGAGTGTAACGGATTATCCATAAAGAATAAATGTAGGGCGGGACTTGCTTCTGTGCATCAACGGTTGATTGGATGTTGAAGTGTGGGCGTGTCTCTCAAACATGTATGCAAATGAGCATGAGCTTTTAGGGGCGGGGCTTAAGAGCACTAAAGGATTGGTCCTGCATACATCACCAGAGAGTTTTGATTAAATATTGTTTAAACATTATGAGGTCAAACCATTTTTTTATGAAATTAAACACATGCACAGATTAATCATTCACACTAAGAACTATAACATGCATTTAGAAAACAGATTGAGTGAGTGAGGCTTGTCTTTGTGGAGTTGCTTGTTTTCTTGCAGGCGATCCGGTTTATTGCTGCTCCACAAATTCACAGGCTCAGTTCTTTTTGTTGCGATTTCACATTGGTGGTTTTAGTTTGGGTTATTTGTATGGGTGATGTGTATGTTTGACCCATCAGTGTGTTCAGAACCGCATTAAGAGCTCTTCTCAGTGAGTACATCTTCTATTAGTGCTTTTCATTGAAGAGTGTCAGGAGGGCTTCATCTGGGATGTTTTCAGGAGGTAAGAGCTCTCCTCTGACCATTAATTATCAGAAGCTCTCTACCTAATTCTGAAGATTCATTCACACCATTGCTCGAACACACACACTGATCAAATGTGTACCTCGACTGCATAGTAAGGTGCTTTGGATAAAGTGCATTTAAGGGCATTGCTCATATACTTGAAATCCAACAAGTATGCTGTTTTAAAAAGTTTTTTTATTTTAATTTAAAGCTTAAATAGATAGATAGATAGATAGATAGATAGATAGATAGATAGATAGATAGATAGATAGATAGATAGATAGATAGATAGATAGATAGATAGATAGATAGATAGATAGATAGATAGATAGATAGATGCGACTCCATACAAGGTTTAAATCCATATCTGACGACCTGTTCTATGACTCCGTACAAGGTTTAAATCCATATCTGATGACCTGTTCTACGACTCCGTACAAGGTTTAAATCCATATCTGATGACCTGTTCTACGACTCCGTACAAGGTTTAAATCCATATCTGACGACCTGTTCTACGACTCCGTACAAGGTTTAAATCCGTATCTGACGACCTGTTCTACGACTCCGTACAAGGTTTAAATCCGTATCTGATGACCTGTTCTACGACTCCGTACAAGGTTTAAATCCGTATCTGATGACCTGTTCTACGACTCCGTACAAGGTTTAAATCCGTATATCTGATGACCTGTTCTACGACTCCGTACAAGGTTTAAATCCGTATCTGACGACCTGTTCTACGACTCCGTACAAGGTTTAAATCCGTATCTGATGACCTGTTCTACGACTCCGTACAAGGTTTAAATCCGTATATCTGATGACCTGTTCTACGACTCCGTACTAGGTTTAAATCTGTATCTGACGACCTGTTCTACGACTCTGTACAAGGTTTAAATCCGTATCTGATGACCTGTTCTACGACTCCGTACAAAGTTTAAATCCGTATCTGACGACCTGTTCTACGACTCCGTGCAAGGTTTAAATCCGTATCTGACGACCTGTTCTACGACTCCGTACAAGGTTTAAATCCGTATCTGATGACCTGTTCTACGACTCCGTACAAGGTTTAAATCCGTATCTGACGACCTGTTCTACGACTCCGTACAAGGTTTAAATCCGTATATCTGATGACCTGTTCTACGACTCCGTACAAAGTTTAAATCCGTATCTGATGACCTGTTCTACGACTCCGTACAAGGTTTAAATCCGTATCTGACGACCTGTTCTACGACTCCGTACAAGGTTTAAATCCGTATCTGACGACCTGTTCTATGACTCCGTACAAGGTTTAAATCTGTATCTGATGACCTGTTCTACGACTCCGTACAAGGTTTAAAAATCAGTATCTGACGACCTGTTCTACGACTCCGTGCAAGGTTTAAATCTGTATCTGACGGCCTGTTCTACGACTCTGTACAAGGTTTAAATCCGTATCTGGCGACCTGTTCTACGACTCCGTACAAGGTTTAAATCCGTATCTGACGACCTGTTCTACGACTCCGTACAAGGTTTAAATCCGTATCTGACGACCTGTTCTACGACTCTGTACAAGGTTTAAATCCGTATCTGACAACCTGTTCTACGACTCTGTACAAGGTTAAAATCCGTATCTGACGTCCTGTTCTACGACTCCGTACAAGGTTTAAATCCATAACTGAAAGGAATTTGAATTGTGGGTATGTGAAACGTCAAGTACAACTTGTAACCCTGCGATTTGGCTGCTTAAGGAAAAGTTTGCTCCCCTGGTTTTGGAGGGTTCCACCGCGGATTCAAAGAGATTGAATCCTAATCAAGCCAGGTGGGCATTACTCTGAACTCGTTTCCAGTTCAGTGTCTCCTATCATCCTGTTTCTATGAACTGTGCATGCTGACGCCCTATCTAGACTTCATGCTCCCTCAGATTCCAATGAAACCCGTGAGCCAGTGCTTCCCTCCCATTCGTTGGGATTTGGACAGCCAGCAACTCGAAGCATCTCGTCAAGAACCTGCTCTGCCATGGTATCCCGCTGACTGTACTTTCGTTCCCAAGAATCATTGCATCCCTCTAGTCGAGTTCATTCTTCTGTCGGTACTGGCAACCCGGGGGCCACTCAAACCGCCTCGCTCCAACAACAATGGTTTGTCCTGGGATGTCAACTTTGCGCAGTCTCCAAGGTTCCACACCACTTACCATCTGGCAAGCTCCTTCCTCTCAATTCCTCGACGCCCATGGTCACACCTAGGAGTCAATTTCATCTCTGACCAGCCACCTTCTGGAGTAAACACATGCATCCTGATCGTGTTGGATAGATTCTCGAAAGCCTGCAAACTGATTCCCTTAAAAGGAGTTCCCACAGCCCTGGAAACAGCAGAGACATTGTTTAACCAGGTATTTCACAATTTTGGAATCCCAGAAGATATAGTTTCAGATCGAGGATTCCAATTTATCTCACGTGGATTTCTTTTCGTTCCTAGGTGTGACTGTCAGTTTATCGTCCGGCTACCATGCCCAAGTTAATGGGCAAACGGAGAGCAAGGTGCAGGAGATTAACCGCTTCCTCAGAACCTTCTGCCAGTGTCACCAGGACACCTGGAGCCAGTTATCGCATGGGCAGAGGATGCTCAAAATGGTCAGACGAACCATCAGAGGTGCCCACCATTAACCACTGGTTCCAGGAGAGCGAGAGGGTATGGGATCATCATCATTTCCAGCAGGCAGTGCGACAGATCAACTTTGCGGCTGTGCCATGGGGAGAGACGCCTACTTACCATCCAGGACAACTCGTCTGGCTCTCTACACAAGATATCCGTCTGCGCCTGCCCTGTCGGAAGTTGAGCCCAAGATACATTGGTCCCTTGCAGGTCGAAAGACAGAATACTCCAGTCACTTATAAACTCCAGCTACCTCCTCACTACAGAATTCACCCTGAATTTCCTTGTTGAAACTTCACTACCCACCTGTTTGTGCTCCCTCCACAGAGTCTGGCCCTGATGACATGACCCGTGTACCTCAGATCAAAGCTGATCCCATCTACACCGTCCGAGAAATCCTGGACTCCCGACGTCGAGGTGGCCAATTGGAATATCTGGTGGACTGGGAAGGGTATGGCCCCGAAGAGAGGTTGTGGGCCTAGAGGTGACATCCTCGATTCTACCCTCCTTACAGAATTCCACCAACGTCATCCTCATCGGCTGCGACGTCGGGGTCCCTGGTCAGCTAGAGTGGACCCTGGAGAGGGGGGCAACTCTCTCACTTCCACCACACAGCGATCCCTGTCACCAGAGGTCTGAACAGCTCACCTTCAGTCATTGTCTGGCCTTAGGAAAGACTCACTTACCTGATCTCCTTGGTTTTCCCAGAGTGTGTTCCTGTCTCCCTGCGACTTCTTCCTAGAG
Source organism: Gobio gobio (assembly GCF_949357685.1). NCBI lineage: Eukaryota > Metazoa > Chordata > Actinopteri > Cypriniformes > Gobionidae > Gobio > Gobio gobio. Next base: position 8,609,123 of record NC_137116.1, on the reverse strand, counting down.
TGTTGGCTTACGTTACTCACCTTATCATACCTTTCTTGCTACTGAGGTTTCCGTTTCTCCATCTCCATACTTCTTCTGTAATACAACCATCAAGACTGTTATTCATCTGCCAACTCTCACCGTTCTACAAGTGCATCTTCATCACCCCATGTGCCCTGTGTTCCCAAATAAAGTGTGTGTTTGGATCTCCACTAACCTTGTCCAGTGTGTATATCCCGATAGATAGATAGATAGATAGATGATAGATAGATAGATAGATCGATAGATCGATAGATAGATAGATAGATAGATAGATAGATAGATAGATAGATAGATAGATAGATAGATAGATAGATAGATAGATAGATAGATAGATAGATAGATAGATAGATAGATAGATAGATAGATAGATAGATAGATAGATAGATAGATTAGATTACATTAAAAAACAAGAAAATATATAAAAATTTTAGGACCATTTTTGCATTGTAACATTTCTTTATGACAATTGAGAAAAAACACCATGGTAGTATTTGTTGTTCTGCCTTTGATTTATTTTGATTTAAATATAAAAATATATAGTGCATTAATGAGACTAGTAGGATAAGAAACTCAAGTATAAGGGGTAAAAGCATTATGGTAATGTGGGGGGAAAAGTGCTTCATTGTGAATGTTGTCACAATCCAATAAATAAGAATGAAAATAAGAATGAATTAATTTCCTTGTTTTAAATTTTGGTGTAAAATATGACCTGGAAATCTGTTGAGGTTCATCGATTCATCCAGTCCTTTTGAGGTTCATCCATTTACGGTATTGGTTAAAGTAGATATATTGTGCAATTTATGAAGTGTTTTACTGTATACATATATAACGGTCAAAAATCTAGCTAAGGTAAACAGAAACATGTAGACTTTATCTCCAGCATAACACAAGTGATTTACAGCTGTTTTAAGGTCCTTTCATACTGGACGCGATTTTGACGCGCAAATAATTCGCGCAATGGTTTTATTTTTTGATCAGCTGTTTGTGTAATAAGTGCTTCCACACCGAACGCGAATGTGCTGTGGCGAAAAAACAATGTTTATTGTTTTATTGACGATTTGTTTAACTCTCGCAGCAACAGAAAAGGCTTAAATCAATCACATACACGGAAACAGAGGTCACGAAATGGCCAGTTGATGTCATTAGCTATTCAATCAACATTAACCTTTGCCAGGTATCGCATTTCTCATGAGATTACAGCTGTAGTTGTAGTTACAGGTGTAAAGCTGCAGCTGTGTTTGCCCACTGTAGGCTACAGACAACGATAACATTAACCTTTTGAGTTAAAACTCAAATTTTTTTCTAAACCTAACTGTGTCCGCGACTATGGAAAGTGAATGCGTTTTGTCAGTACGACTGTGGCACTTAAATGTTTACATTGTGACTCAACTGGAAACACAGCTGGAAACATAGCTGCTCCAGATCGATTGGTTCCTGAAGTGTGTGGTCAGATGTGGTGTTACTGTCTCTGGAGGAACTCCTCAAATTGTCCCACGGACATTTGAAAGTACAACCCCAAATCAGAAAAAGTTGGGACAGTATGGAAAACGCAAAAAAAAATATAAAAAATAAGTGATTTCTAAATTTACTTTGACTTGTATTTCATTGCAGACAATATGAACACAAAATATTTTATGTTTTGTCTGGTCAACTTCATGTCATTTGTAAATATGCATCCTTTACTGTCATTCAGACCTGCAACACATTTAAAAAAAAGTTGGGACAGTAAAGCATTTACCACTTTGTAATGTTGCCATTTCTTTTCACAACACTTAAAAGACGTGTAGGGACTGAAGACACCAAGTGATGAGGTGTTTCAGGTGTAATTTTGTCCCATTCTTCCTGCAAACAAGTCTTAAGGTGGGCAACAGTACGGGGTCTTTGTTGTCGCATTTTACGCTTCAAAATGCGCCACACATTCTCTATTGGAGACAGGTCGGGACTGCAGGCAGGCCAGTCAAGTACCCGTACCCTCCTCCTCCGCAGCCAGGACTTTGTAATGTGTGCAGAATGTGGTTTTGCATTGTCTTGTTGAAATATGCATGGACGTCCCTGGAAAAGATGTCTTCTTGAAGGCAGCATATTTAGCTCCAAAATCTCTATGTACTTTTCAACATTAATGGTGCCTTCACAGAAGTGCAAGTTACCTTTGCCAAGGGCACTGACACAACCCCATACCATGACAGACCCTGGCTTTTGGACTTGTTGCTGGTAACAGTCTGGATGATCCTTTTCTTCTTTGGTCCGGAGCACACAGCGTCCATTCCTCCCAAAAAATACCTGAAATAGTGATTCATCTGACCACAGTACACGTTTCCACTGTGTGATGGTCCATCCCAGATGCCTCCGAGCCCAGAGAAGTCGACGGCGCTTCTGGACACTGTTAACGTCTCGGTTACGTATGGTAACCCACGTTCCCTGAAGGAGGGAACGGAGACGTACGTCGGACGTACCGACGAATTGGGATCACTTCAGGGAGCCCCTATCAGCTTCGAGATATAGAGAACAGGCCAATGGGCCATTGGCGTGCGAGATTTGCATCTCGTACTCCGCCCCGCGGGTATAAACAGGAAGCGAGAGCGAATGCACGCTGTTTTTCACTGAGGAGCCGAACTTAGTGGCTCAACCTGCAAGTGATGGTACAGCAACTGTGGCGACGGGACGTACGTCTCCGTTCCCTCATTCAGGGAACGTGGGTTACCATACGTAACCGAGACGTTCCCATTCAGTCGGTCACGTTCGACGTAAGTCGGACGTACCGACGAATTGGGATCCCTTATGGAAAACGCCATAGTTCCTACCACTTCCAGCGCCCAGCGATGAGCCCCTCAGACCCCGATCTGCCTTTGAACGAATTCAAGCAGTTCAACACTGACTGGACGCGCTCCTCGGTGAGGCGCGCTGTCATGGCGACCGAGTCTATCTCCATACAGAGAAAAGAGATCCTCTGTGTGGGACAGAGTTTGCTCTTCTCCCAGTTGACCCGAAGTCCCAACTGGCTGAGGTGACTGAGCACCTTGTCCCTGTGTTCGCACAACTGCTCTCACGACTGGGCAAGGATCAGCCAGTCGTCGAGGTAGTTGAGAATGCGAACACCATGCTCTCTCATGGGGGCAATGGCCACCTCCGCAACCTTCGTAAAGACGCGGGCGACAGGGACAGGCCGAAGGGCAAGACGCGGTACTAACATGCCCGTCCCTCGAACGCGAAGCGCAGAAAGGGCCGGTCGAGGGGAATCGGGAATGAAAGTACGCGTCCTTCAGGTCGATCGCTGCAAACCAATCTTGGGGACGGACGCACCTGAAGATGCACTTCTGCGTTAGCATTCTGAACGGCAGCCTGTGAAGGGACCGGTTCAAGAATCGCAGGTCCAAGACCGGCCATAACCCGCCGCCTTTCTTGGGTACAATGAAGTACGGGCTGTAGAACCCGGACCTCATATCGGCTGGAGGGACCGGCTCCATCGCGTCCTTCGCCAGTAGGACTGCGATCTCCGCCCGGAGCACGGGGGCGTTCTCCTTCGCTACTGGGAAGTGAACGCCCCCAAACTTAGGGGGACGCCTGGCGAAATGAATCGCATAGCCGAGTCTGATGGTACGGCCCCGAGACGGGCTGGGAAGCTCTAGCCAGGCTTCCAGACACCGAGCAAGGGGATTAACCACAGACGACGCGGAATGCAGGGATCCGACTCGGACGGCATGGAGCGGCCCGAAGTGGGATCTGAGTGTGCGGTGCAACACTTACCTGCGTCCGCGGAGGGGGCGTGCGAGTTTGGGGAGGCCGCTTGAGTGCGTTCCCACAGCCGGCGCCCCCTGCTGGCGAAGGGAGAGGCGTCTGAGGGTGGCGAGGCATGGGAGCGTCGACCACTGCCAAGCGCGCTCCCAAATGAAGGAGGGGCTGAGCGTGGCAAGGCTTTGTGGCGTTGCGCACGGTCTGCCTCACCTCCTTCCTCAGCGGGGAACAAGAGTGGCGAGGCATAGCGTCGCGCACTGTTGTCCACGCACCGCTGAGAAGAGGGGAATGAGAGTGGCGAGGCTTTGTAGCGTCACACACTGCCATTCTCACCCTCTTGTGGGGAGGGGAATGAAAGCGGCGAGGCTTTGTAGCGTCACACGCTGCCATTCCTGAACTTCCGAGACCCAGAGGTATTGGAACTGCTCTTTTTTATTTGGGTACCACTGGCTGTTTTTAACATCATTGGTGGAACAGAATTACTAATGGTTTTCCACCCGGCCCTCCTCCGGGGAAGAACAGTTCCAGACCAAATCTGGGTCAATTGTGTTTCTGGATCAGGGTGGACATCGTCTAGCCAAGGGCCAGCGCCGTGCGCAGCTCAACCTCGGCTCAGAACTACCCTCGTGCACTAAGCAGGGCGGAGGTGGCCTGCCAGTGGCACTGCCACCCCACCGATGAGTGTAGTGAGAGAGAGGAAAACTTTATACAGATTATGGCCCTATTGGTGTTCCATATTTTGGCACCAATAGTTCCACAATGCCAAAGCCTTCCAATGCACATCCGAAAAAAGGCAAGGGGCAGGCAAGGCGATTTACGCGTTGCACTATGCCTCAGCCATCCGGGAAAGCATGGCTGTCAAGTATGAATCTGATTCAGCACGAGCGCCCACTATTACGGTGGGAATCTCAGCATCATCTTCATTTTCAACACATAACAGCCCTCTCTCCGATGCAGCGATTGACATCTGTCCTCTGCTAGAGCCCCAAATGAAACGCTAGGTCCCCTTTTAAAGACCAGCAATCCCATCTGTAAGCTACCAGCAGACACGTGAGACAGTGGGCATGGCCGTGAGAGGGCACACGGCGCGCTGAACACTCAAGCCCTTATGAAAAAGGCAAGACGAACAGCACGCCGACGTGGCTATGCTCTCATGAGAGAGCATAGACCACCCACGAACACAGTCTCAACATGCTTGTGATGCGATAGAGGAGTGAGGGGCCCACAGAGATGTACGTGGCGGGGAAGCCTCACTGTAATGGCCTGTTCACACCGGGGTGATTTTCGCACGCGTTTATCGCCGACGTTTAACGCCTCGGGACTAAACAATGGGCGCCAATGTGAGTGTTCACACCGACGCGCAAAACGCCAGGCGTAAAAGCGTCATTTTTAAAAAAACGCCTCGGGTTCGTTTTTTTATTTTGACGCGGCGCGTAAAAAACTGTCCGACCAATGAGATCGGCGCTTTTGATCACGTGCCTGGAGCTGCTGAAGTGACTGTAAAACACGACTTGGTGGCGCTCAAGCACTAAACGGTCTTGCCGAGCACACATTGATACGACGAAGAAGTAGTAAGTAGACAAAGAAGAAGATGAACTACTAATGCTGCTTGCCAGTTAGCAAAAAGTGTGTGAATGGTTTTGTCCATATACATAATATATCTGTGGTTTTGGCAAGCACGTAAATACTGTCTCTCTTCTCCTTCTGTGTGACAAGCGAGTGTCAGAGGCTTAAAGTGCCGCAGCACCACCTTGTGTACCGGGAGCGCATCGACTGAATGTGCACGTTCACTCGGCGCAGCGGCAGTGAAAATCGCTTGGGTGTGAACACTCAAGACGCGCCGAAAAACGACACGAAAAACGCTGGCGATAAGCGCGCGCGATATTCGTCCCGGTGTGTACAGGCCTTAATCCTCAGGTCACCCAGGCTTATCAGCCAAAATAGTCCCCCCTCTGGTGCACCAGAAAAGAGACTAGATCGGGGTATAAGCGAAGGGACTCAACCCCGTTTGAGGCATCATAGTCTCGACCGCACATCGGAGGCGCCGAGTGACGCGCGCAGAGTTGCCGTGGCAACCCGCGCTGTCACCCGGCAGCCAGACGGCACACGGCGCGCTGAACACTCAACCCTCACGCGGAAGGTGAGATGACCAGCGCATCAACGTGATCCCGTTCCCCTGAGAGAACATGGATCACCCACGAACACAGTCTCAACATGTTTATGCGAGAGGGATCGTGACCGTCAGGACAGGAAACAACCGCATCCAGAAACGCACGAGTGGAATGACGTCTTGAAAAAGACGCAGTGTCACACCCGTGTTGCTCTTTTGTGAGGAAACGCTCTTTAAACAGTGCTGAAGCACCCAGGGGAAGACCGCGGCAACACACAAGTGGTAAGTGCAGTCCTGTGTTTGCGCTCACTGAAACAAACGCCCTCACCAAACCGACAGTTGTTGTGAGAACAGCAGTTTGTTATGCTGATGCAGCGGTGAACATGCGGTCACGCTGATTGTGCCTTTTCGCCAACACAGAGCGTCCTTTTCGTTCTCTGGAGCATCTCTCTTGCAGATAGGCTCTCTTTTAGAAAAGCAGTCTTGCTTCATCAACGCCGTTCGGCTCCGAAGTGAATGACAACGTGCATTCGCTCTCGCTTCCTGTTTATACCCGGGGCGCGGGGCGGAGCGCAAGATGCAAATCTCGCACGCCAATGGCCCATTGGCCTATTCTCTATATCTCAAAGCTGTTAGGGGCTCCCTGAAGTGATCCCAATTCGTCGGTACATCCGACGTACGTCGAACGTGACCGACTGAATGGGAACATAGGGCTTCTTTTTGGCACAGTACAGTTTTAACTGGCATTTGTGGACGTAACTACGTATTGTGGTACTTGACAAAGGTTTGCCAAAGTAGTCCTGAGCCCATGTGGTGATATCGCTTATAGATGAATGACGATTCTTGATGCAGTGGCGCCTGAGGGATCGGAGATCACGGTTGTTCAGCTTAGGCTTGCGCCCTTGTCCTTTACGCACTGAAATTCCTCCAGATTCCTTGAATCTTTTAATTATGTTATGCACTGTTGAATGTGAAATATCCAAATCTCTTCCTATCTTTCTTTGAGGAACATTGTTTTTAAACATTTCAATAATTTTCTCACGTATTTGTTGGCAAACTGGCGATCCTCTGCCCATCTTTGCTCCTAAAGGATTAGACCTTTCTTGGATGCTGCTTTTGTACCAAATCATAATTACAATCACCTGTTGACATCACCTGTTTCAAATCACATCATTATTTAACCATTTTACCTCATTGCTAGCCCTAAATTGCTCCTGTCCCAACTTTTTTTGAAATGTGTTGCAGGTCTGAATGACAGGAAAGGATGCATATTTACAAATTACATGAAGTTGACCAGACAAAACATGAAATATTTTGTGTTCATATTGTCTGCAGTGAAATACAAGTCAAAGTAAATTTAGAAATCACTTCTTTTTTTTTTATTTGCGTTTTCCATACTATCCCAACTTTTTCTGATTTGAGGTTGTAAGTGCGGAACAGGCCATGATAAAGTTTTAGCTCCTGTACAAGATTAGCACACTCCCCTTCAGACTCTCTGTTCTCTAAGACTGGGTGCACCCAAAACCTTCTTTTCGGTCTTTTAAATAAAATGAGAATCTCATCTTCACTGGATGATGAAGTGTCCGTGTTTTCTCAGCTGTCCGTGATTGTTTTGGAATGTTGGAGCTCTGAAACGTCACAGACGTCGCAAACTCGCGTCGCGGCTGATGTGAAATTTTTTGACGTGAACTCTTCGCACACAAATTTTTCGCTTTCCGCTTCGCTTTTTCGTTACGTATCCGATGTGAAAGGGCCTTAAGAATGCATGTGTCATGGTGAATGTTCCAGTCAGAGACTGGGTCACTTGTTCTCTTTTCCTTTTTCTTGCTGTTTCTTTAATTTCATTATCCAGCCGTGGCTTTATTTACCCTCCCCACACAAACCCACAGGATATGTAAAAATCAGTCGACTGCTTGTTATTTTGCAATGACTTGTAAATGGCTGATGAATGCTCCACAAATATGAGAAACGTCAGAGATGAAAAAGGTTAATAGACAGTTGAGGTTTTCATGATTTTGATAATGAAATTCAATTCACTTCAGATGTATTTGTATAGTGCTTTACAAATCACTTTACAAAGAATAGAATAGTGGTGGACAACCCCCCTGTGAGCAAAGCAAAAGCCACGATGACAAGGGAAAACTCCCTGTCTGCATACATAGATGAGCCTGTTTCATGCTGAAGAAAACAACATGCATTATAACATGTAAAACAGAAATGTGATGTGAGTAAATAACACTCAATAATTATAATGGAATGTTTCCTTAACGTTTGCATAACCAAGAGAAAACGATTAAAAAACTGGACGTTTTGAACATTCAGAAATAACTTAATGGGAACGTTAGCAAAATGTTCTTAGAACATACACCCCTCCAAATCATTGAATTGAGGTGTTCCAATTACTTCCATGGTGTATAAGATCAAGCACTAGGCATGCAGACGCTTCTGCAAACACTTGTGAAAGAATGTGTCGCTCTCAGGAGCTCAGTGAATTCAAGCGTGGTACCGTGATAGGTTGCCACCTGTGCAATAAGACCATTCCTGAAATTTCCTCACTACTAAATATTCCACGCTCAACTGTTAGTGGTATTATAACAAAGTGGAAGCAATTGGGAACAACAGCAACTCAGCCACGAAGTGGTAGGCCCCGTAAAATCACAGAGCGGGGTCAGCACATGCTGAGGTGCACAGTGCGCAGAAGTCACCAACTTTCTGTCAATAGCTACAGACCTCCAAACTTCATGTGGCCTTCAGATGAGCTCAAGAACAGTGAGTGAGAGCTTCATGGAATGGGTTTCCATGGCCGAGCAGCTCATCCAAGCCTTACATCACCAAGTGCAATGCAAAGCTTGGGAAGCAGTGGGGTAAAGCACGCCGCCACTTGACTCTAGAGCAGTGGAGACGTGTTCTCTAAAGTGACCAATCACTCTTCTCTGTCTGTCAATCCCATGGACGAGTCTGGGTTTGGTGGTTGCCAGGAGATCGGGACTTGCCTGACTGCATTGTGCCAAGTGTAAAGTTTGGTGGAGGGGGGATTATGGGGTCGGGTTGTTTTTCAGGGGTTGGGCTTGGCCCCTTAGTTCCAGTGAAAGGAACTCTTAATACTTCACCAAGACATTTTGGACAATTTCATGCTCCCGACTTTGTGGGAACAGTTTGGGGACAGTTCCTGTTCCAACATGACTGCGCATCAGTGCACAAAGCGTCAGTCCATAAAGACATGGATGAGTGAGTTTGGTGTGGAGGAACTTGACTGGCCTGCACCTCAACCCGATAGAACACCTTTGGGATGAATTAGAGTGGAGACTGCGAGTCAGGCCTTCTCGTCCAACATCAGTGCCTGACCTCACAAATGCACTTCTAGAAGAATGGTCAAAAATTCCCATAAACACACTCCTAAACCTTGTGGAAAGCCTTCCCAGAATAGTTGAAACCGTTATAGCTGCAAAGGGTGAGCCAACTCCATAATAAACCCTACTGATTAAGAATGGGATGTCATTAAAGTTCTGTAAAGGCAGGCGTCCCAAAACCTTTGGCAATATAACGTTTATTTGTTAGATGGAAAGCACCAGAAACCACTGTCACACTACCATTGCAAACACACGATCTTTTCTGTCTGCCACCTGTTCATGTACTGTCAACCACACACACACACACACACACACACACACACACACACACACACACACACACACACACACACACACACACACACACACACACACACACACACACACACACACACACACACACACACACACACACACACACACACACACACACACACACACACACACACACACACACACACACACACACACACAAACACACACACACATTATTTAAAAACAACAGCTCGCTTACCCTGAATGCATATGATTTTGTGAAAGTGCAGTGATTGGGCCTTTGTTACTCCTGGGCAAAATCAATCTAGTGTCTTTCCTTAAGAAAGTGTATCTTCAGTGTGGAAGCGCATGTAAAGACAGACCCAGTTGTGTGACAGATGGCTGCACATCTGTCTGTGTGTATGTTTCTGAATGGCAGCATTACATTAGCGCTGCAAGGGTTTTGTCACTCTTAAAGCAGTATTGAGCTTTACTGAAGGTAAGCTGATTTGACTGTAATGCAGCACAAGCACGGAAGCTATAATGACAGGATGAAAAGAATTTGAGAGAATCGAGAGCTTTTTGTTGAACATTCACCCGCCCACAGTCTCAAAGAAAGAAAGTCAAACAAACGCACTTATCTTCATTCATGTGCATGTCAATGATTTACTTGAACATTCTCTGAATGTTAAAAACACATGTTTTTTAAATGTCGGTTATGTGAAGATCCCATTGTAACATTCTTCAAACATTATTGGAATGTTACTTTTGAATTTGACATTCTAAAACAAGTAGTAACATTTAAAAATGTTAGGTGAACATCCAAAAAATAAAATGCTCGGTAACACTTTACATTAAGGTTCCCTTTTTAAAGGGTTTATAAAGGTGTTTGTTAATGACTAAAAGCTCATTGACAAATGCATTGTAAATCGTTGATATGCAGTTATAATTGCATGAATAAAAAGAGTGACTTTAACGATATGCCTGCCAAATATTGAGCCATTTTTAACTCACATGTTATAAATACTTAATAAATGTATTTATTCACTTAACTCAATACCAGATTCCTGATTCCTGAAGTGAACAGGTTCACAGGTTTCCACTCTACATTAAAGGGGTGATGAATTGAGAAATCAACTTTCCTTTAAGCCTTTGGTATATAAAAGTTAATCATGATATAAGAATATCCTGCAAGTTTCAGAGCTGAAAATGTCCTTGTTAGTCAAAGAAAAGCTTTTATAGACACCAGGCCCAGAAAACGCTCGTTCTCAAAATATGTCGACCACTGACGTATTAGGACGCAGAAGAACCGCCTCAAGCCTGCCCACTGACTCGTGGAGCTAAACGATGCGGAATCGATTGTAATCAAGATAAGAGGTGGAGACTGGATTTGCAGACATATTGAGATTAAAACACAATGCTTTGCCTTCTATTTTGGAGCCGACAGGACCGGTGCAACACACACTTATGTGAGTAAAACATGTTTTTATATGTGTTAGTATTGCATTGTTATGTAGCGCTCACACCGGACGCGAATGACGCAAATAATTTGCACTATTGCGAGTGACATTCACTTCACAACAGACGCGAATTTGCGTCATGGGAGGGGCTTCTGCCAGCCGGCTCGTCTCGTTGACAAATGGCTGACATGGGCTGTGTTTACACGTCTTTTTTGTTAAAATCTACTGTTAATATGTGACAAAATGTAGTTTTAAGACTTTTTCAGGTGATAATGTAGGTGTTTAAAGCTCAAATCTGTGGTTTATTTATATAAAGAGTGCCTATTTGAACATTTTATCTGGCATTTTCAGAGTCGTTAGCTCCAGGGAATCAGCGGCGCTCGTTAACCCCTGCGAGAGCAGCCTTTCCTCGTCTAGTCCTTCTGATGTTTGCCGCTGGCTCTGATGTCTCTGTGGTGTCTCGAGCTATAATTCGTCTTGTGTAGATGTAACGGGCGATCTTTGGTCTCATGGATCTATAATTTGTTCCCTGGCAAATCGTTTAAGCTGAGGGCAAAGTGAAGTTTCATTACTTTTTTATTTTTAGGCTATAACTTTACGTTACAGTTTTAGCCGACTAGCACTAACTTTGAATGTTTTACTGAATTGTTTGCTTTATTTCTTGTATAGCTTATTATACCTTTTACTTTTGTAGTATTGATCATACATAAACTTGCAGTTAACAAAAAGAGACTGGGTTGTGTTTCATGTCATTTAATGTTATCACAGTGATAATCATATTGTCTGAACCAGATATTAATATTCTGTCATTAATTACTTACCCTCATGTTGTTCGACACCTGTAAGACCTCCGTTCATCTTCAGAACACAAATGAAGATATTTTAGTTGAAATCTGATGGCTCTGAAAGGCCTCCATTGGCACAATGCACGGAACACTCTCAAGACCCTTAAAAGGTCCATCTCACTACAGTGGTTCTACAATAACTTTATGGAGTGACGAGAATAGTTTTTGTGCGCAAAAAAACCCTAAATAACGACTTATATAGTGTTGACGATTTCAAAACACGGCATCATGAAGCTTTGAAGCGTTATGAATCAGTGAGTCGAATCATGATTCCTGGATCTAGGCCTGAATTCTTCTCTCTGCCTCTGGATTGAAGATTTCCTCACTGGCAGACCCCAGGCGGTGAGAGTAGGCCAGTTCACCTCCACCTCCATCACCCTGAGTGTTGGAGCTCCACAGGGCTGTGTGCTGAGTCCCCTGCTCTACTCTCTCTACACCCATGACTGTTTGTCCACACACAGCTCCACCTCGATCATCAAGTTTGCTGATGATACTGTTGTCCTGGGTCTCATCTCCAACAACAATGAGACGGCATACTTGGACGAAGTGGAGCAACTGACATCATGGTGCCAGGACAACTGTCTCTCTCTGAATGTTAACAAGACCAAAGAACTGATTGTGGACTTCAGGAAGAGACAGCATCGGTCATACTCCCCTCTCATGATCAGCGGGACACCGGTAGAGAGAGTGAGCAGCTTCAAATACCTGGGTGTGAACATCTCCGAGGATCTGACCTGGACTACACACATCCAGACACAGGTGAAAAAAGCCAGGCAAAGACTGTACCACCTGCGCCAGCTGAGGAAATTCAGGGTTTCACCAGCCATCCTGAAAACTTTCTATCGAGGGGCGATAGAAAGTGTCCTGACTCAGTGCATCACAGCGTGGTACGGGAACAGCACCAGTCACGACTGCAAAGCCCTGCAAAGAGTGGTGCGCTTATCCGAGCGCATCTCAGGCTCAGCTCTCCCGTCTCTGCAGGACATCTTCACCAAACGCTGCAGAGGTAGAGCTACTAAAATCATCAGAGACATTAATCACCCTGCAAACTCTCACTTCACCCTGCTGCCATCTGGTAAGCGCTTCCGTAGCCTGATGGCAAAGACTGAAAGACTCAGGAGGAGTTTCTTCCCCCAGGCCATCAGACTCCTGAACTCAGTCACGTGACTCACTTCACCACTTCACCCCCGCACACGCATAAACATACGGTCTTTCAACATTAACATCCACATACTGCAATTGCACTGCACTTTACTTTACGTCCCTATTGTTACTGCGTAACAACCTGTAATAAACCTTGCACATTATACTTCTTTATATATACATATTATATATTTTATGTTAACCACTTATTTTTAAGTCTACAGTTTATCTCACTTATCATCCACATATTTTTTATATTTTTATTTTTATCTTATTTCCTATTTTTATCTTTTACTTGATTTATTTATAATTCTACTTATGTTAATACTTTTTATTCTAACTTTATTCTATTTCTATTTAATTTCTTGTAACTGTTATTTGCACTGTCCATGGAGCGGACCTGTTTACATTTCACTGCCAGTTGTATATTGTGTATATAACTGTGTATGTGACAAATAAAACTCTTGAATCTTGAATCTTGAATCTTGATTCGGATCACGTGTCAAACCGCCAAACTGCTGAAATCGCGTGACTTTGGCGATCCAAACCGCTGAATCGACTCACTCACATGAGGGTAAGTAATTAATGACAGAATTTTCATTTTTGGGTGAACTAACCCTTTAATATACAGATTTTCTCCTCATTGCTGTCACTACTAGAGCAAGCTCCTGATTGGTTAACACGAGGCGAATATCCGCCAAAGTTCAGATTTTTCAACTCAGGCACAATATATCATGCGTCAAGCGCTAAATTCGCGCGAATCGCATCGCAGAATGTCTATTCGCGTCTTTGCATTGACTTAACATGTAAATCACTCGCGCAAATCGCGTCATTCGCGTCCGGCGTGAACGCACCATTTCAGATCGTTTGATATCTATTGATTACATACCTTAGCACGCGGTCACAGGCTGGAGAAGGTGTTATTGGTTCATTCGTGATCATACTCGGACTTGTAATGCTAGCTCACAAAGCCCAAAGTCCCGCGCGCGCGCGCGTGTGTGTGTACGGTTCTCGGTTATATTCACTGATGATTGAGCGAAATTATACAGAAATAAGATTCCAATCAATCGCGGGTGGATGAGAGTTGAATCATTGTGTTTGTTTGATAAAGACATTTTGCGAGCCCTGGCTGTGGGCTGGGTGATTTATTCCGGTTGCCGTTTGCCAAACGCTGTCACTGACAGGGGAGCAGAAGCTCATTAAATATGCAAATCTGATCCAATCCTAGCCGAGTGGGCGTTTACTTCCAAGTCTTCAGTGCGACACACCCATCAAAACCGATCATTTTTCAGAGAGCCTCAAAACCAAGGCAGAAAATAGCCTATTACTTATTCATTATGACAGTATACAAAAATGTAAAAAGCCAGTTCATGACACCTTTAAGGTTCACTTTCACAGGTTATAAAGGGTTGTAACTCATTAATAAATGGTTTACAAGTGTCCTCTCTACATTAAGGTTAACTAATAATGGAATTAAAATATTCACTATTAATATCTCATCAAGAAATCAGTTTTCATACACTGCTGTGGATAGGCATCATGAGCTTTTTGTGGAATATCATGGGTAAGACATAGACCTCTGGCAAGGAACATTTTAAGAAAAGTGGCAGTCATGAGATATTAATGAGAAAACCACAAATACAGCACCCTTCAGTCTCACTAAAATAGTCTATTTTTGCTGCATCATGAAATAAAGCAGGTATCTGGTATTGAGTTAAATAAGTGTGAATACATTTATTAAGTATTTATAACATGAGAGTACAAAATGGCTCACTATTTGGCAGGCATTGCGTTAAAGTTACTCTTTTTATTCATGCAATTATAACTGCTTATCAATGATTTATAATGCATTTGTAAATGAGTTATTAGTCATTAACAAACACCTTTATAAACCTTTTACAAAGGGATTCTTAATGTAAGGGTGTTACCAAATGCGCTATTAAAGGCCAGATAACTTTAAACATTTTATTAACATTAGTGGAAGAACCTTTGTTCATAACCTTGTTGGAACGTTCTCTGTCTGGGGAGAACTTTTATTATCCATGCTTTTTGGAAAATTCAGTTTAAGTGAGAGGGCAAGCCTGACATTTCAGAGTCCGGTATGAATCATACTTAAAACCAATCAGTTCGAAAAGTCTGAGTTCAAGTCTAAATGGGTGAAATATATGAGGAATCACACTGATTCAATCAGGTGCAATTGATTTATATCACAGAGGACTCAATCCAGCATGAATGAGGTTTCAGTGAGAAATGTGAAGTGGAGGCATGCTTATTTAGTTAAAGGTTAGAGGCTTCTAACGTTATTTCTGTGTCTCTGACATCCTTCAACCCTTTATTTAGATAACTTTCAATCTGGCTCTGGATCTGTCAGATGTACCAGAGACATTTAGAAGAGCTTTGGATTTGTTTTCATTTCTGGATTTTATTGTTAATATAAAGTTTAAACGAGCGAATGAAAGTCTCCATGATCCATGAGCCATCATGATTTTACTTTTAAGATTACTTAAATAGCAGGTAATTTCTCACCAAAACTAAAAGCATGCAAACATGAGCTTAAATGTTTATTAATTGTGATACGCTTGATCATTGTTTAGATTATATTTTTGTTATATAAAGCAATCATATACTGTATGTTCACAAGATTTAGATTAAACTGCTTGTTTTAAATGAATGTCTTTGTTATCTTTTTGAATCTTTTAACTTTCATCAAAAATATATTCATTTGTGTTTTGAAGATTAACTACAATCTTATGTGTTAGAAACAAAATGAGAGTCACAGAATTTTTCTTTTTGGGTGAACTATCGCTTTAAGACTGCATGACGGCATTAGACGCTTTATCTTTATTCTTTATAATGATTACGATTTATTTTTGCTTGGTGCAGTCCCGAAAAATTGCCATGTGGGGTTCTGCACCTAGTAAGTTTTCTGAAGTTTTAGAGTAAAGATAAAGCGTCTAACAAGGTCTACTTCAGGGGTGTCCAAACTTTTTTAAATGGGGGCCAGATGTTGTGGACATACCTGGGGGCCGGTTCCTTTTCTATGTGTGTATATATATATTTAAAAAAAAATAAACGGCCCCCATTTAAAAAAGTTTATATATATATATAAATATTATATATATATATGTATATGTATGTATATATATATATATATATATATATATATATATATATATATATATATATATATATATATATATATATATATATATATATATATATATATATAAATTATATGTTTTGTTTCTTGGAAACATGACAGATTTGACAAAAGCTTGAGCTGACAGTAGAGTAGCTTGAGATAGGACACAGATGTAAATTTATAGATATTTAACAATATCTGTAAAACTTTCATCAACCAAAAAGTTTTAATGGCTGAAATGTAAATATTATTACTGAGTTAGAACTCTATTCTTATTTAAATTTAACTAGTGTTCTATTTAGATCACCACAGGTAAAACCACACTACAAAAAAAAATACTTTTCTTACTTGGTATAAATATATAAATACAAATGCACAAAAATGAAAGTTTGTAACAAAAATAGTCTGCAATTTGGCCTTTATTACTTATTTAATACATATTTACATTACAAATAAAATAAAATTAGATATTAACCTACATTTCGGACAAATTACCACGGTTACAGGTAGTGTTACCACAGTAAACCCATGATAAATGTTGGTGAATTGTTGTTTGAAAAGTATTTTAACTGAATCGGCTCAGTGTTTCGCCTGAAATGCACGTTAGTGTTGTTGATCAAAGGGTTAGTTCACCCAAAAATGAAAATTCTGTCATTAATTACTTACCCTCATGTCGTTCGACACCCATAAGACCTCCGTTCATCTTCGGAACACAAATGAAGATATTTTAGTTGAAATCTGATGGCTCTGAAAGGCCTCCATTGGCACAATGCACGGTACACTCTCAAGACCCTTAAAAGGTAGGCTACTAAAGACGTCGTTACAAAGTCCATCTCATTACAGTGGTTCTAAAATAACTTTATAGAGTGACGAGATTAGTTTTTGTGCGCAAAAAAACCCTAAATAACGACTTATATAGTGATGACGATTTCAAAACACGGCATCATGAAGCTTCGAAACGTTATCCAGCCCCCGGAAACCGTACCTTCCATAGGCACGGCCATTGCTAACCAAGCCATCACCTGCTGTTAGCATCCCATTGACTCCCATTCATTTTGGCCTCACTTTGACAGTGAATATCTGAATATAAAGCGTTTAAAGACTCCATTCGTCCATTGTTTATTTCTAAACAAACACGACAAAGTATAAAAGGCTCCATTACCTTGTATCTTACACTATTGCCCCTTTAAAGCTGTTTTTGTAAAATATAGGCTAACGATTGCGTCATAATCACGCGACTCTGTCGCGCTGTTGAGCAAATTACTGTATAGACCCGAGGAGAATCTCGTAGGCAATCTTATACTGTCTATGAGGCAATCGGGGGGGCGTGGAGGCATAAACGCAGATAGAGATGTTGCAGATCCTGCTTCATTCATCAAAAGTTGCTCCTGCTCACCCTCTCTGTCTCTGCAAGATTCGGTGATTCAGATTTCACTTTGCACAACTACTAGAAGACTTGCCACTGTCGGACAGGTTGCTCACGTCACATCTACGTCGTCAAGCTCAGTCTGAGACTGCGCAGTACGCACAGCCATCAGGAAGTGAGTGCTTCTATCCGACTTCAATTATCTCCGTTGAAGTCTATGGAGTCGCTGTGTCCATTTCTTTTACTGTCTATGGTTGCGTAGAGCACAAGTAGCGCTGTCTCGTTCTGCTTTTGGTGCTATTTTCCTGGCCTAAAATCTAGTACTTCCACCTTGCGTTGATATCGTAAGCTTTCCTGTAGCTCAAACAGTAGAGCATGGCGCTAGCAACGCCAAGGTCATGGGTTCCATTCCCAGGGAAAGCAAGAATTGACAAAATGTAAAATGTGTACCTTGAATGCAATGTAAGTCGCTTTGGATAAAAGCGTCTGCCAAATGCATAAATGTAAATATCGTGAAACTGCACGATTTGTAAATTATCCGTGGCGGCCACATATAATATATTTTAATAGACAAGCTGCGGCCCATTTGAAATTCATCCCCGGGCCGCATTTGGCCCGCGGGCCGGACTTTGGACACCCCTGGTCTACATGCATTCATTCTAATGGCTTGTTTCCCCCACGGCATATGGCGGATATGACGTTTTTGTGGGTGTTCCCAGTAATGCCGACCAAGTCTATGCACCTTATGGTTGATGGATAAGTGAATACTTTTGTGTTTTCATACTTTGCGTTCTCTGAATCTCTTTAAGTTCTGAACCGCTCTACATTTGGATCCCAAGTGCGAGGAGGAAACTAGTGGAAACTGTTTACCACTCTAGTTACGTGATGAAGATGTAAGTTTCGCAATTGTATTCATTTTGATGTTGTACCTTTAGTTTCTTTCTGCCGCAGTTGATGCACAGAATGCAAGCTTCTTGGTCTCGAGACCGGTCTTAAGACCATTTTTTGATGGTCTTGGTCTTGTCTCGGTCTCGACTGCATTTCTCCTCGGTCTTGTCTTGGTGTTGGACTTAGAGGACTCAGGATTTTATCTTAAGACCACTCAAGACCACAACTGCAACTAAATTACCTGTGCACTGTCTAATTTAACATCATTAATGTGATTTGATGTAAAACTTACAGCTTAAAATGCAATCAATAACTTCTTTGTAATGTCATTTCTTTTGTTACTGTGCTGTCGGGTTCAAAATCAATGCAACATTGTCTCAAAAATGCCCAAAATTAATATAATTGCCCACAAAATTCTGAGATTTAGTTTTTTTAAATATAAAATAGAATACAATTAAGCAATATCGCAAGAGCAAGAGAGCTGTTTTCATGAATATAAGCGTGATTGTAAATGATATTGATTTATACAAACGTTCTATAAACAAGAAGTTAATATTAAATGACATTTTAAACTGCCTTTGCTCATTTGCAGCGTTTCGTTATTAAACGAATCAGCTGCTTTGAACAAATCGAACAAATCACCCACAAATCGGTTGAATAAAGGATTCCACGACTGTTCAATAATGTTAATGTTTTAATGTTAAATTAATCTGAAAATTATTTATGCAGGTGTAATTGTACCAGTTCAGATGCAACTTCTGTGCCATGAATTTTAGTGATTTGATTGGTAACAGCGCTATAGTGTCTTACTATTCTAATTGTATTTATTCATTAAATATAAGTAATTTCTCAGACAGTAGATATGGATATTTTAGATTAATTTAAGGACTGCTGGTCTGGTCTTGGTCTTGTCTTGGTCTCAACCCCACAAAGTCTTGGTCTTGTCTTGGTCTCGGCACATGCTGGTCTTGGTCTTGGTCTCGGTTTATCTATTCTCCATCATCAGTAGTGGTTCACTTGCTGAAAGATTGCTTTCAGACTGAAATGCTGATGATCTGCATCCCTCAGCAATCAAACTGTCTTGGATCTGCTCCAAAAGCTCAAGTGTGAAAGCCCACCAGTATTGGGATGTACTCTAACACACTACCGCTCATGGACAGGACCTAAAAGTAATTTGGGGAAGAAGACAGGGGCTAGGCCTGGGTAGATAAAGTTCAAAAGTTCAAAGTCGTTCCTCTGAGGGTAGGCTACTGCCTCACCATTTAAGCTGTTGTACCCCTAAAGGCCCAGATATACTTAAAGTGAAATCGAAGAACGAATTGGTGTCATTTCAAACAAAACCAGGCCAAACCAAAGTTTGTTTCTGGAGTTCAAAATAGCTTGCCCATTGGTCCCTGGTGATGATGTAATAGGTGGGTGTGGCTCAGAGGCTCCACCTTCTTTGAGGTGTAAATCTTCACCAGATTATTTCTGTTCAGTCGGTCGAGGTCAGACATGAGTGAAAACATGAACACACCAGAGAGACGTTTTAAATGAAGCTGTGATTCTAATTTCATGTTTAATACTGTAAAACTACTGTTTTAAAGCAATCTGTGACCGGAGAGCTGAATTGCAGAGCTGGAGCAAACATATCCACATAACTATGATCAGATGCTTTCTGAAATGCTGTTTTCTCACCACCAAGTGCAATGCAAATCATGGGATGCAGTTGGGTAAAGCACGCCGCCACTGGACTCTAGAGCAGTGGAGACGTGTTCTCTGGAGTGTGCAATCACGCTTCTCTGTCTGGCAATCCCATGGACGAGTCTGGGTTTGGCGGTTGCCAGGAGAACGATACTTGCCTGACTGCATTGTTCCAAGTGTAAAGTTTGGTGGAGGGGGGATTATGGTGTGGGGTTGTTTTTTAGGGGTTGGGCTTGGCCCCTTAGTTCCAGTGAAAGGAACCCTTAATGCTTCAGCATACCAAGACATTTTGGACAATTTCATGCTCCCAACTTTGTGGGAACAGTTTGGGGATGGCCCCTTCCTGTTCCAACATGACTGTGCACCAGTGCACAAAGCAAGGTCCATAAATACATGAATGAGCGAGTTTGGTGTGGAGGAACTTGACTGGCCTGCACAGAGTCCTGACCTCAACCCGATAGAACACCTTTGGGATGAATTAGAGCGGAGACTGAGAGTCAGGCCTTCTCGTCCAACATCAGTGCCTGACCTCACAAATGTGCTTCTAGAAGAATGGTCAAAAATTCCAAAGGGTGGGCCAACTACATATGAAACCCTACGGATTAAGAATGGAATATCATTAAAGTTCATGTGCCTGTAAAGGCAGGCATCCCAAAACGTTTGCCAATATAGTGTATTTCAAACTTTTTTTACCCCTGAGCGAAGAACGAAAATGAAATTCACTGTGAGTATATCGGGGCCTTAAAAAATGGTCTGACAGTTTTAAAAAATTCACACTTGACCACAGTCACGTGTTTAACCCTAAAGGCATAACCCTTTGCCAGAGTGAATGTCTGTTGGTTCACACACTTGCACTTATTGAGGAATAAGAAGGGTTGGTGTGACTCACAGATCAAATCCACCCATCCAGCAGCTTTAACCATCACAGTATTGATCTCTAATAGCCCTTACCCACTGACTCAACAGTCTGCTCTCCAGAGAGTATATATGGGATTTGAGAGTGACTTTAATATCCCTCAGGGTAAGTGAAACACACGGCAATCTATGAACCAGTTTGAACCAAAGGGATCCTGATGTATCCAGTACCATCTGTGTTGTTTCTCTGAATATTGGCTAATCAGTCCCAAAAGCAAGGGTCAATAAATGTGAAACCAAATTTAGGGTCCTATGTGACATATTCAGTCGTATTCATGACAATACTGCATTCAACTTAAAAAATCCATACACTGGCTTCAGCATTACACTTTCATTTCACAGTTTATTTACTTTGAACATTTCTCAGTGTGAAACATTAATAATAGTAGAAGCCAAGAGGAGAAGATGGCCACCACTGCTGAACTGGAGGGTGTTACAGCTCAGAGGTGAAATACTCAATAAACGTTAGATTTGTTGTTTTAATTGTTCCTGTTGTGACTTCAGGTCATTTGTCCCCACTAGAGGTCTTCACGGGTCCACTTGGATCCGAAAACCTGAATGGGTTCGTGTCTGAAACTTTGACGAGTGCCTTTGGACACAGGTCGGTATTAGTGGCCTTGGGTAGTTATAGGACGTAATGAGGTAACAGTCATGAATGATTGACATTTCAGCACTTCAGCGCATACTTGTGTGTTCATGTCAAGAGCACTGTTTCAAAAGTTTGTAACCTCGCACACATAAATCCATCTTGTAGCTATGAGATCCATCAGGAAAAACCATACACTTCATTCTTCTTTTTTTGTGTGCAGAAGCCCTTTGCCCGAGATTAGGTAAATACTGTTGCAGACAACACTAGCGAATCCATAATTTATTAGGCTATCGATAAAATTTTTATTGAGCTATCATGTTTATTTTTCCAATTGAAAGCCAGACTCAGAAATAACTTGTATCCATCGGGCAGGCAATAATATAAAGTAATAATAAATAAGTAAATAAATAAATGATAATAATGGAGCAGCGGCCAAATCAGTCAGCAGGACAGCAGGATTTTTCATGACTGAATGTGGCAGAATAATTAAGAACTAAAAAGAAATTAGTAATCCACATCATATGAATTAGAACTAAGTAATACATTTATTGGTTCATTTGAACTATAGACAAACCTAAATAGAAGGCTTTGCGCAAGTGGAGACAGACATAGTTTTCGCTACCCAGTGCTTCACTTGCTATTTTCAGAGATTTGAGAATAGGTAACATTTCCTCAATTGTCTGCCAATGATCATCGATTAACTCCTGGAGTTATTGTCCCTTAAGTAGTTTTGAATTTGGAAACCATGCTTCCGTGTTGAAGCTTTATTCTCGCTGTTGTGGTTTTCCTTGAGGGAATGTCATAATCTGGCTCAAGAAACTGTAAGACTTCTTTAAACCCGTCTCCCTCAAGGAGACTTAAAGGAAGCATATCACTTGTGATCATTTTTGCTATGAGACGAGTCGTCTCCAGTACCTGGAGTCGTGAATGCATTCAACTGGTCAATAATGATTCATATTAATCATATGATTCCTCATTGTAGTGGTTCTTGTGTCCATCCGTATACCATCAGAGAAAATAATAAAGCTTGGGAAAGAAATGGACGTCAGATGAAAGACACACTTCTCTGATTAAGTGGACAGCTGGTTCTCCAGAAGAGATGTTGTGTGTGCTCCTATATCAACTTGGACATCAGTATTAGTAAATTCAGATCTTTAGGAAATTTTTGTAACTCTCATACATTTATCACTCATTATTTTCATGTCGATGCAAAATCACAAGCCACTCTTTTCCATACAACAAAATGAGAAGGTAAACAGCAGCTGTTAAGGTTCTAAAGCTCTGCTGAATTACTAGTTTGTCATGCTGGCCCATGTTAATTTATGTTGTTTAGTGCTAGTCAACGGCTGGCCTAGTCAAATTTGGACCATCAAATTTCTGCTGGTAAAGCTGGCTGCTCAGCATGGTCTTTCGACTGAAGCTGATTGACCAAAAATATCCCGGTTAAGTTAGGGAAGAAGCTCCCAAAACACAACATATGCTTGTGGCTAGATATGCTTGCCTTTGCAACAGGGCAGGACAAAAAGAGTTATCATGCTTTATGTGAGTGAATAGCTTTGTGTAATGAGTAAATAATGTCCAATCCTCTCTGCCGCCTGGGGACCTAATGGGGTTATCCACCCTTTTTCAGTACATTTTTTTTTAATGCAGCCTCTTCCCAAGGCAAATCATGTGCTTATAACTACATTTCTCTCTATAATTCTCTAATGAAAGGTAATAAATAAGCCATCTTTTTAGTTTAAAGTATACACGTCTTCTTAAAGTTTAGCAGTAGTAAATGTTGAGTACACAACTAGTTTGCCGCTAGGTGTTTCTTAAACTAGTATCTGCTTGTTTACTAGTTGCAGTATATACTTCTAGTCGACCTTTCAGCATCAGAAAAAAAACAAGTCTTAATTGAGCAACATTTCTAAGGTGGAAAAAGACTTTTGTCAAGAGTAATTCCATCCAAAGACAGATTATATTCTATTATACAACAGTTAGTCCTTGAATCTAATTGGCTGAGACACTTTCCAGCACACTAATGTACGTGAACTTAATGCAGGACTGTGAGTTCACGTTCAGCAAAACGTCTTTAAAGGAGTTGTTAAACAGATCCGATGATCCTGTACAGATAGAACAACACACTACACACCGATTTCATCTGAAGGCCAACAAACAATGAAACAATTTGCTGCAATGTATTAAAGGGGTCCTATAATGCCCTTTTTTTACAAGATGTAAAATAAGTCTCTGATGTCCCCAGAGTGTGTATGTGAAGTTTTAGCTCAAAATATGATGGAGAGACTCAAGAAGAAGAGACAACATGTAGAATGAGACAGGACGTTTCTGAATGGTTAGTTGATGAATTTATGAGTAAACTATCTTCAAGTCATTGATTAGCATGTTCTGTCATGATAATCTATAAATGGCTGGTGTGGGAACTGTTGTGAGATGCACAGAGTCAGAGAATATCTGCTGCATGAAGAGAGAACAGGGATAGTTTAGTTTGATTACGTTTATAACTTATGTTGTCATCTTGCTTTATGACATGCTATTGCATTTGTGTTTGTACTGTATTGCAATAAATGTGAAAGACGGACGACAGCTTGAGCGACTCCCAAATGTTCTCGACTACAACAACTCTTCCTCTTCTCAACATGTTCCCTGGGGCGGGTTTATGCAAATTTTAGGGTTTGCGATGTCACTAACCTGTGAAGAAGCTCGTTGTAGTTTCTACCAGCCGTTTGTTGTAGTCCTTAAAAAAGAGTTCTGTAAAAGTAAATATCTTCCTTTGCTTTGAACTTTGAGCATCGTTGTAATACAATTTTTTGTTCAGGGAAGAAGGAGGCGGGAACCAGCGAACATTCAAGAAGACTTTAATAATAAAACAAACAAACTGAAAGTAAAAGCGGCATCCCTCACGGATGACTGCCTCGCACACACATAACAAAACGTAAACAAAACAACGTAAAATCCAAGCCTGATGCTCTCTCCTCCTTCACTGTTGTCGCTCCTCGTTTTATGCTCCAGTGTGACGCTCATCATCAAATCACTCACCGGCCTTGCATCTCTCTCACGGCTCTCGCTTGCCACAGTCGTAACTTTGCAGATGTTGTTTATGCTCAAAACAGCAACATTACACACTAACTAAAGTTAAAAAAACTAAAATTTAAATAAGGTGTGGTATTACATTAATTCACAGTACACTTTGAAGACATGAAGAGAGAATGAGGGTAATCAACAACTTGACAAAAATGGTAAAAAATATTTCATGACATTCAATAAGGAAAAAACCCCACTGGAGGTTGACAGGGAAAACCGTAGGGATGGCCAGTTACCCTCTGTGTCCAGTTTCCTCACTCCAGAAATATCTCGGCAAAATTCCTCTTGACGCAATATTGAGGAGCTGAGAAGAGAAGTAAAATAGCTGCTGCAGGACAGAGAGACCCTGAACAGTGAGCTGAAAAGTGTCAATGAGGAGCTGATCCTCAGAGAGAGAGGTGAGAGAGCAGACAGAAACCCTCATACAACCAAGCTCAAACACCACCCAGACCTCCTGAGAATAACATGCCAACAGCACAGATAGACACCGCAAAGAACCACCAAGATCACGAAAACACACCTAGAAACGCAGAAATAGTCATTATAATGGACTCAAATGGCAGCTTCATCAATGATAAACACTGTTGCAGCAACTCTCCAGCAATGAATAAACACGGCTAACATGCAGGGAAAACATGTCTTGCGTCCATTTTTTCTGACATCTTCTTGATTGCATGGGCCAGAAAGAGCTTACGAAGCATCAACGGGATCTCATTGTTTATATATTTATATATATATCGATCATGCATAACATTATGACCGTGAAGTGAATAACACTAATTATCTCTTCATCAAAGCACCTGTTAGTGAGATATATTAGGCAGCAAGTGAACACTTTGTCCTCAAAGATGACGTGTTGGAAGCAGGAAAAATGGGCAAGTGATGGCTAGACGACTGGGTCAGAGCATCTCCAAAACTGCAAAAAAACACAACAATGCTACATTTCAGAGCGCTGCCCACAAGACTATCGGCTCCAACCTGAGCTCGTTGGACTAAATACTGTAAGCACTAAGCTCCGTGCGATCAATCAAGTGTGTCCGTCTGCAATGTGAAAAAAAGTTAAAACAAAAACAAAGCAGCTCCAACCCGAGTCCTTATAACTATAACATGAAGAGAAATCACAATGTCCTATATCGACAACCTGCCATTAATAAACGTGCTCACAAATATACAAATATTGCATAGCTGACATGGTGTCCTGTCATCTTTGTCAAGACGTGTTTCTTTCTTAAATGTGTCCTAAATGGCAGTTCAGCCATTTTTTTAATAACAAAAAAGGCGCTGCTAGTTGGATTCGAATCTGGATATTGCCGCGAAGAAGAACATAACATTACTACTGGCGTGAAATAACTAAGGGAAAAATTTGCATATTTTTATTATTTTTATTAATATTAGAATAGAGTTCTAATGCATGACAAAATAAATAACATTTAAAATAATTATTGAAGAATTTTTAAATATTAGAAAAAAGTAAAATTTAAAAAATGTATTTCCCTGGATCTGACAGGATGGGCAAACTGTCAATGCCCACCCATAGCTATGCTAGTGCTGTAAAATCGCTTTCCCAAATAAGAATCCTCAGTAAAGCTACACTGAATTATTTCACGTAACTTAGTCATTAACGCTAACACGCAGTAGGATTTTTCCATGCGGTAGCATGATTCGTTAGATATAGCTATAATTTTGTAGCCTAGAAATCTAGACGCATCCTAGCACCAGAAAATTTATTTTGCCGCGAGTGTAGTCTAGCAACTCTCGGTAGACCTCAGAGCTAGAAAAACCAAACTCTGGTCAGGCCAATCACAGCGTGTGTAGAGTCGGTGGCCGGGCTTAACATAATGACGGCACGTCACGGCAGAGTTGCGGAGGTTCTGCGTGCTACTCGTAAACAAAGCTGACGAACAGCGGTCTTTTGAATCGGCTTTAGCCGCGACTCTGGAAGACATGGAGTTAAGCTTTTCTTTGAGAAGAGAACAAAGAACGGCACTGAAGTCATTCTTAAGAAAAGAAGATATGTTCAAAGTTTTGTCGACCGGATACGGCGAAAGTCTATCAACTAACGTTAGCTCGGCTTCACCTTCTTCTTTGCTCTGGTTGGTTGTGGCGCTCATGGCCCTATCCAATTGCGTGCAAAGGGAATTTGAAACCCAACCGTTTATCCCGCCTCTCGGATTGAGCCCTGTCAATGGTGAGTTTCCAGACCCAACATCTTGATGTGGGTCTGGCTTGTCAGGCTAATAATTTTGCGCTACGGTAGGAAAATCTGACGAGGTAGGACAAATTGACAGAACACCGTCATTTCTCCCCTTGGGTTTTAGGTTCGGGGAAGGGAAAAAACTCCACCCCCCGTCCAAACTTCTAGGATACCGGGTCTCAGATTTGCACAATCCATACGCACAACGCTTCGGCATGTTTCCCTCGCTCGAAAGCTTGACAGACCTTCCACGCCTAGTTACGGTTGCTAAGCCACGTTTGGCCTGTGGCAGTTTTCGGGCGTGGCTCAATTGGAGAAAGTATGGCACAACAGTAACATCATCAAGAACACGCTGTCCCTCCAAAATGTATGAGAAGGAAAGCTTTCTATTTTATTTATTTAATGCAGTTGTCTCTGTATTTGATGTCTTACTACAATAGTATAATCCACTAATTAATTCAGGAATATTTTAGTGTGGAGGCAGGTAATCCATTCATCATTTCATTAGTCGACGGAACTATAGATTGAGCACACAGCTTGCCATGTTTATAGATTAGTGTTGGTAAGTGCAACTCAAGATGAAGAGTGTTTTAATTGGCCGGGACTGATTGAGGACTTGCCTAAATGACTGAGAGATGATTGGAATTAGACTGGGAATTCAGCAAATGTTGCATTGCCGTCAGTGCTGAAGGTCAGCTTCTTTCATTCTCCCTATTAGTGCATCTCACGCCTCGCCGTTGATTGCAACAAAACAGTCAATTAACTTATACTGCCGTCCCTTCAGCCTGGGGAACATATTTCATTAAAACTGTACCACAGTGCTAACAATGCCATCATATTGCAATTTTATTCTTTTGGAGAAATTCATTAGTGACATTCCAGCTTTGTTACTTTGAGAAAAAACATCCAAGAGATTGTGGTTAAATATGATTTGCGCTCAAAACAACTCATAACAACAATAAAGGAACTCCTCTGTGATGAGTATGAATGTTGACGAGCATGGGTCGAGGACAGGAACATGAAGAAGATGATGAAGTTCAATATGCTTTAATAAGCTTCAAAGATGCATCCAAAGACAGGTAATCGAATAAACACCGCTAACGTAATGTAGACCAGACAAATGGAACAAGCCTGCGTAATATAAAATATATGTAGTTGGGATTATAGAGTTACCTGACAAATATTGTGCACAGAAGAAAAATGCATGTAGTTAATTAGCATATGTGAGATTAGCAGACTATAACTAAGAAGGGTTTAAACCATCCAAGTGTCATTTTAGTGTCACTACCAGGATAAACCTCCTTGAGGAATTGTTTATTTAGGACAATCTTTTTAGAGACCAGTAACTTTAGTGACAAGGTCAGTTACGCCATTCAATATACACTATGAAGGAAGTTAAACTGTCCAACAAACCTGTTACATTTCAAAGATTAATATGACAAATTACTGTCATGTGAGCTCAGCTTTGTCCTAATTAGAACAGGCACTCTGAGATGCTGAATGACACTGTAACTGTCTGCCTCTGAAATATGAATCTGAGAACTTTTTTTCTCATGTGTTCCATGTTCTAAGAATGCTTGCTAACATTCCCATTAAGTTACTGTATGAAAACAATATTTCCAAATGTTCTCTAAACGTTCAAAACATCCAGTTTTTCAAATGTTTGAAAAAGGTGTTTTCTAGGTTTACGTGAACGTTCCATTTTATCCGTGTTCAAACATTAAGGGAATGTTACATTTGTATGTTCTCTGAACATTCTAAAATGATTAGTAACATTTAAAAAATGTACAATGTATAAATATAGTTAAGGTACTAATGTTTTGAGAACATTATTAAAGCCCAGATAACTTTGAAAGAACGTTCTAATAACGTTACTAGAAGAATGTTCATAACTTTGAGAGAACCTTGTAAGATCATTAACTTGCTTCTATTACACGTGTTAATACCGCACCAAACTCAAGTCTCTAGATGTAAGTCAATGAAATAGATTTTCTGTCAGATTAAATGTTTGAGCAATTAGAAGCACAAGAAGATTTGAGTAATAGTTCAGTGTAGGATGAGTGACATGCTGAAGTTTTATACTTAGGCTGAAGGGTGTATTCACATTACCTTATGATTGTGCCATCAATCTCCTCCCTGGCACTCCACCCAAAGGACGGTTATTCTCCCTGTCCGCTCCTGAACGGCTGGCCATGTAGAGTTATCTGTCGGAGTCTCTGGCAGCCGGTGTCATTCGTCCTTCTTTCTCGCCGGCAGGGGCTTGGTTCTTCTTCGTAAAGAAGAAAATTGGCTTTTTTCGTCCTTGCATAGACTATCGGGGGCTGAATGACTTAACAATCATAACTTTGATGTCTTCAGCCTTCGAGGTTTTGCAGGGAGCAAAGTACTTTACAAAGTTGGACCTCCGCAACGCCTACCATTTGGTTCGGATCAGGAAGGGGGTGAATGGAAGACGGCATTTAACACTCACATGGGGCATTTTGAATATAGGGTCCTTCCCTTCGGCCTTACTAATGCCCCAGCCGTCTTCCAGGCTCTCATTAATGACGTGGTGAGAGACACGATCAACCAATTTGTCTTTGTGTATCTGGAGGACATTCTGATATTTTCTTGTTCTTAGTAAACGACTTCATCCCATAAGCATTTACTGTAAATAATTATGCATTCATCAGAGAATCTAAGACAGAACCATTTACAGGGTCACAATCCACAGTTAACTGAACCAATTAAGAGACGGGGATGACCTTTTAAGATGACTTTGTTCACACTTTTTGGGGTAATTGACATTTATTGGAGTACAACTGAACAACATTTAACCATTTTCCTTGTTTTGTGACTATACACTTGCCGGCTGTTTTATTAGGTAAACTGCTCGTTAATGCAAATATCTCTTCAGCCAACTTAATGCATTTAGGCATGCAGACAAGATCAAGACGATCTAATGAAGTTCAAACTGAGCTTCAGAATGAGGAATACAGGTGATTTAGTAAATAACTGTAATGTCTAGTGTCTTGGTTTCATGTTCATGTTTCATGTTTTCTGTTTGAGTTTAATCAGTCATGTTTCCTGGTTTGTCATGTGATCTGTAATTCCCATCACCAAGCTCGCCTCCAGTGGATAATTGTTACAGAACACTAGACCTCTACAATGAACCCAGCAGTTTCTCATCTCTTGCGCCTTTGTCAGGGTGACCTACTGTATCTATTGAGGAATATGTTCAAGAATTTTGCCACTTGGATTGTGTTGCCAGTTAGATTTTAATGAGGTAGCACTCAAGGACATTTTTTGCTATGGATTAAGTGAACCCTTGTGCTCTGGACTGCCTGGGGGGGAAAATTAATTTCTCCCTTACTGAATACATTGACCATGCACTTTTGTTGAGTGGTTCCTCGTTTACCGTGGGAGCTGTGGAGGAGCCCCACAATCCCACAGTACCCTCTACACCGGAGAGTCCAGCAATGGCTCCTGTCCATGTCTAGAGTCCAGAGAGGGCTTCTGCCCATGACCAGTGTCCAGAGAGGGCTCCTGCCCATGACCAGAGTCCAGAGAGGGCTTCTGCCCGTGACCAGAGTCCAGAGAGGGCTTCTGCCCATGACCAGTGTCCAGAGAGGGCTCCTGCCCATGACCAGAGTCCAGAGAGGGCTTCTGCCCGTGACCAGAGTCCAGAGAGGGCTTCTGCCCATGACCAGTGTCCAGAGAGAGCTCCTGCCCATGACCAGAGTCCAGAGAGGGCTCCGGCCCATGACCAGAGTCCAGAGAGGGCTTCTGCCCATGACCAGAGTCCAGAGAGGGCTCCTGCCCATGACCAGAGTCCAGAGAAGGCTCCTGCCCATGACCAGAGTCCAGAGAGGGCTCCTGCCCATGACCAGAGTCCAGAGAGGGCTTCAGCCCGTGACCAGTGTCCAGAGAGGGCTCCTGCCCATGACCAGAATCCAGAGAGGGCTCCGGCCCATGACCAGAGTCCAGAGAGGGCTCCTGCCCATGACCAGAGTCCAGAGAGGGCTTCAGCCCGTGACCAGTGTCCAGAGAGGGCTCCGGCCCATGACCAGAGTCCAGAGAGGGCTTCTGCCCATGACCAGTGTCCAGAGAGGGCTCCTGCCCATGACCAGAGTCCAGAGAGGGCTCCGGCCCATGACCAGAGTCCAGAAAGGGCTCCTGCCCGTGACCAGAGTCCAGAGAGGGCTCCAGCCCATGACCAGAGTTCAGAAAGGGGCCTGCCTGCGCCTCCATGGCTTTCTGAACTGCTCCACGGCCCAGGTCTACCATGCCCCGCGGCCAAGGTCCGCCCATGCCCCAAGTCCATCCATGCTACCAGGCCCATCTCTGCCTTGCCAGGGTCCATGTCCTGTCCCCCTGCACAGGCATGGCCCGCCATCCCTCTCTGGCCAGACTATGTTACTTTTAAGGCTGAGTACAAGTTAGAAAGAACTTTAAAATATGGACCTTCTTGAAATATTGACTAAACAATCCCCCCAGAACCACGCCCCCATTAAAGCCCGCCCCCTCTGGTGAGTACCAGTACTTTATTTTTTCCTCTTCAAGCACTGTACAGAACATAAAATAGTGTTTGCCAGAATTTATGCCAAACATTAGTGTAGTAGGGTTTGTATGTTCAGGGAAGAAGGAGGCGGGAACCGCAGAACATTCAACAACTTTTTAATAAAATAAATAAATACAAAATGAAAGTAAAAGCAGCAGCCCCTCTCGGACGACTGCCGCACACACACACACAACAAAACATAAACAAAACACAACGTAAATTCCAGGCCTTGTCTTCTCTCGTCCTTCACTGGTGTCGCTCGTCCTTATATGCCTCCGTGCTCCCTCATGAGAGGACTCGAGACCGGTGTGCCTCGCAGGTGATGCTCAT
The DNA here is from genome assembly GCF_949357685.1 of Gobio gobio. Lineage (NCBI taxonomy): Eukaryota > Metazoa > Chordata > Actinopteri > Cypriniformes > Gobionidae > Gobio > Gobio gobio. Next base: position 8,577,476 of record NC_137116.1, on the reverse strand, counting down.
TCTCAATCACGCACTCCAATCTCGCTCGCTCCTCCCATGTCTCTCACTCGTCAACCTCGCCACAATCAGAAACAGAAATAAAATGGGCAGAAAAATAAAGTGTTTGTCTAACATGTTTTAAATGTTACTATTTGTTTCAGAATGTTGTTACATTCAACATTCAAATAAAGTTCCCATAGTAACATTCCAAATGGAATGTTTATGTTCCTTTAATGTTCGCATAACCAAGAAAAAAAAAAGTTCAGAGAACATTCCAAAATAGCGTTTTCAACTTAATTGACCACAAGTGAACTTAAGTTCCAACTTAATTGGAACGTTAGTAAAACATTCTAAGATCCTATTTTTGTTTGTTGGGAGTGATGTAAGCTTCCTGCTCATATGATCAGTCCGGATAGAGGAGGTGTGCACATGTTCATCTTACTCCAAACTCCAGGCTTCTCTGCAAATGCCCATTAAGGAACTATTTCTGGAAAGCTATTAAGTGCTACGATTCTCTATATTCCCATAACGAATGTAGGCTATGACATCAAAGTTATTTGTTCTGTTTGGAAACATTCTGTTCAAAGCATTGCAGCAGGGCTGCTGTGTTAACATATGCTATGTAGCTAAATGAGGGCACAGCCTCAGACATCTCGCCTCTCTTCGCTACTGTCGTCAAGTATGCTAATGAGAAGTCGCACGCAGCAATTAGCCTCATTGGCATGCTGCTCGTCACGGTGATGTCACTACTAGCAAATGCAAGGGGGTCCTGACCTTTTCAGCCCTCAGTGGCTCTGCGCATGAGCTGAATACTGACGAAAAGCTGGCCGAACTCTTTAGGAAAGTGTGAGATGAGGCGGTGTGGAGAGGAAGAGCCTAATGAAAGCAGCAAGACATCAAGACAACTTGATATCAGTTGTCTGCGTCATATCATATGTAACTTCCCTGTGAATAAACTGATTCTAACACTTTTTAGTTAACTTTACTTAATGTCTTTACTTAATTGTAAAAATCTAGTAATCTGTACTATTCACATACTATACATTGTTTACTCATAAAACATAAGTTAAAATTAATTGATTGGTTTGAGTGCCATTTTTTCCAAGCAAAAAAACAAAAACAAAAACTCACCATTATGGTGATCAGTGTTCCATTTGGTTGAGCACTTGGAACTATTGATGCAGCGATTGCAACAAGAAATCACAGTTATCTGGTTTCAAAGGAAGGGAAGTAATAAATGGGTTGCTTTTAAATGTTGACCAGCTTTTGACTGAATTATTAAATATAGTTAATGATTTAGTCAGACATTAGGTCACCTTTTAAAAGCAACCTATGTAATACATGTCATATAATGGTCGTTTACAACTTTATTGCTAACAAGTCATAAATACCTTGTGAAACTTTTAATTGAGTTGATATAATCCCTCTAATATTTATAATGATATCTTGTAATTGAGCATGCTTGAGTCACACACACACACACACACACACACACACACACACACACACACACACACACACACACACACACACACACACACACACACACACACACACACACACACACACACACACACACACACACACACACACACACATCAACATTTAGCATCAAAACATGGTAACAATTAAATTGTATTTAAAGTAAATTATCAAGTACTCTCAGTTTTTTTTTAGTTACTAGAACTCTTGTGTAAGTGAACTATACTAACTAAGCATTTGTCAGCACAACATACTCTTCCTATTTCACTTTACTTGGTTTGTTAGGGCAATCGGTTTGCATGCTTTTTTTAAGTAAGTCTAACTAATTCGATTTTACATTGTTTGATGCGTCACTAATGCATGTGCATTTTGTGTGTATCTGTGTGGGACAGATCTTATTCCGGTAAGACCAAGCTTATTAGTATGTCTAAATAATTACAAGTCTTTCTTACCTTAATGAGCCACTACGGGCGTGGAATAACTATTTGTCAGAGAAAACTGTATGACAACCTATTGTTACACCTCCAGTGGATCTGAAGAGAGTGAACTCTGGAACACCGTCAGTTTAATCACTTTAAAGGATGAACTCGCCAAATTTTACAGAACAAAAATCAAGTTAGAGGTAGAAAAATAAACATTTCTTGGTTGTATTTTGATTTATGATTATTTTAATCGTTAAGTGAACAACTGCTTAAAATAGGATTGTGTGTAAGCCAACACTTTACACATATCTGATGGGTTTTGCTCATGTTTTATTCATTTGTTCAATAAATTCACTTTTTCCTTATTACTGTATTATGATTTCAGAGTGAAACAGATTTGAAGGGATTGTAAAATATGCACGGATGCCTATACTCTGGAGCAAGAGGAAAACGACGTCTGATTGGCTGATAGCACCAAAAGAAACAAATCAAATATGTTTGATTTAATTTATGGGAATAAATAACAAACCAAAATTTTTTCCCAAACTAGCCTGGTTAATTCAGGATAAAGCTATAGCTATTGCCCACTCTAGTAGTTTCAATTATTATTTAATTATAATTTATTAAATTGTATTGAATTTTGTGTTTTAATTGTATTGCTAGAATTTGTTTCGGACATTCAGACACACATGGAGCTTCATCAGATTAAGCTTGCAACAGTTTTATTTATTATTGCATAGCTGTTGTTTAATTTTATATATGTTGCTTGTATTAATTTTTACAGATTATAGTTTATTTGATATTGCAAGGTAACACTTTATTTTACAGTGTTCGTTACATATGTTACATGTACTTACCATACATAACAGTAAATTATGCATAATTACAAGCAACTAATCATCAACCAAACCCTAATCCTACCATAACCCTATAGTAAGTACATGTAGTTAATTATTATTACTCAGTACTTAAATATATAATTGCACTGTAACAATGACACCTTAAAATAAAGTGTAACCCTAGAAAATTACAAGTGTAAAAATGCATGTCACATTTTTGTAACAGGATTGCACATGTTTTGAGGTAGACGAGCAACATTTTCGGAAGCTTATTCTCAGTGTTTGTTTTTCATGAATTTCAAGCTCTCTTTCATAACCTTACTGTAAAAAGTGCCTTGGCCTTCATCATTCCTTTTGAAAACGAACAACACTGTGAGTTGTATGTGTTCTTCATCTGACCATTATTGCTCTGCTCTACCATTCAAAGATCAAAAGTCATGCAATGCTTTACTTTCCATAATGAATGTTCGTAAGACCCAAACATGGGTCATATAACACACTTTCTCATTGCTTAACCAAAGCTTTAAAGCAGCAGCTAAGGAAGAGATGAGCACATACAATCCCACAAAACCCTGGGAAACGTGTGGACATCTTGGAGGATTCTGTGATTCTTCAGACACAGTCTCAAACAGAGGTAAAGGTAGGTGTGTGTGTGTGTGTGTGCGTGCGTGCGTGCGTGCGTGCGTGCGCGTGTGCGCGTGTGTGCATGTGTGTGTTCCAGGTAAACCCTACACTCACCATTACGGTTCTTCAGAGGTGCTATATAGCACCTTAGTCAAAGAACCGGTGAAGAACCTCTGAAGAACCGCTGAAGAACCTCTGAAGAACCGCTGAAGAACCACTGAAGCACCAAAATTGGTGCTATATAGCACTAAAAAAGGTTCCCCTATGATTACGAGCCAAGAACCATTTTTGGTGCAATATTGAACCTTTTTTTTTTTTAGAGTGTACGTTATGAGGACATGTGTTTACTTAATATTTTTGGGAAAACCCATAATAAAACCTAACCTACCCCTAACTTGTTCCCTAACAAAACCTCCTAAAACCTCATTTTGGGGATCTCATCATTTGAAACATAAAAAATTAAGTATGGTAACATGCTATTTCGATAGTCCACATTAGCCTTTGCAACTACATGTCAACTTATTCTACTAACCCAGTAAGCAGAACGTCCACAAGTGAGACTCATAGAGCCATAAAACGTATACCTTCCAGGAAATCCCTTGTATGGACAAAGGCATCAGATAACATGCAGAAAGAGACATTTTGACTGATGAAACATGAAAACAATAAACACACGACTGCGATGATATATCTGTTTACCTGTGTTATTCAAGCCATCTTGGGTATTTTCATAAGAATGCTGTATTATGCAACGCTAATCGACATAGCCTGTATCACAGTATAGAATTTTATGAAATAATATATTTTCTGTCTCATTCTGTGATCAGAAGCAACATGGGACCACAGAAGGCAGTTATTTCAAATACTTTATAGAGTGATTTTGGAGCAAAGCATGGTATGATGACGTTTTCAGCTTTTAGTATGACTATGTTAGCCTTAAGGTTATGAATGAGCTGGTGTGTTCCAAAACAATGACAAAATTCGCATTTAGGAGATATAAGCATTCAAAACATACAGTCTTTCACTTCCGTTAAAATGGATCACAGATTTTGATGACATCATCGCAGAGTTCATCTTCTCATCACATCTTCTGTCCAATCAAATGCTCTCTAGAATCTAAAGAAGCTGTGGCTGAAATAGATCAGCTGTTCACACATTTACTATTTTCTACATGGTGAACGGCACATAGTGCACTTTACATGCGATAGGAAACGATTCAGACAGTGTAAATAAGCTTTCAGTTGAGGCAAATGAAGTCTGGTTTCACGTTACTTTGATGCGCATCGCCGCAGCGCACACACACATAGTCTAGACTAGAGCCGTTGACTAGAGACACGAGACGAGAGCGCAGCGCGGATCATATGTGCGAGTCAGCGCATACAACAAAACATATCGGACCCATTTAAATTCTGCACCGAATGCTGTATTTCAAAACGATATGGAGGAGTGAATCAGTCGGCCCATTCTCCTCTGACCTCTAGCATCAACAAGGCATTTTCGCCCACAGGACTGCCGCATACTGGATGTTTTTCCCTTTTCACACCATTCTTTGTAAACCCAAGAAATGGTTGTGCGTGAAAATCCCAGTAATTGAGCAGATTGTGAAATACTCAGACCGGCCCGTCTGGCACCAACAACCATGCCACGCTCAAAATTGCTTAAATCCCCTTTCTTTCCCATTCTGACATTCAGTTTGGAGTTCAGGAGATACACACCCCTAAATGCATTGAAGCAACTGCCATGTGATTGGTTGATTAGATAATTGCATTAATGAGAAATTGAACTCCTCCATGGACTGCCACCTTAACGTGGTGGAGGGGTTTGAGTACCTGAATGACCCTAGGAGCTATGTTGTCCGGGGCTATATGCCCCTGGTAGGGTCTCCCAAGGCAAACAGGTCCTAGGTGACGGGTCAGACTAAGAGCAGTTCAAAAACCCTTTATGATGACAAAAAGACGGAGGACCGTGACGTCGCCCGGTATGGCGCAGCCGGGGCCCCACCCTGGAGCCAGGCCTGGGGTTGGGGCTCGTATGCGAGCGCCTGGTGGCCGGGCCTTCCCCCACGGGGTCCGGCCGGGCTCAGCCCGAAGGAGCGACGTGGGGACACCTTCCCGTGGGCCCACCACTCACGGGAGGGACCGTAAGGGGCCGGTGCAAAGCGAATCGGGCAGCAGTCGAAGGCGGGGGCCTAGACGACCCGATCCCTGGACACGGAAACTGGCTCTTGGGACATGGAATGTCACCTCGCTGGCGGGGAAAGAGCCTGAGCTTGTGCGTGAGGTTGAGAGGTTCCGACTAGAGATAGTCGGAATCACCTCCACGCATGGCTTGGGCTCTGGAACCACACTCCTCGAGAGGGGATGGACTCTTTACCACTCTGGAGTTGCCCATGGTGAGAGGCGGCGGGCTGGTGTGGGTTTGCTTATAGCCCCCCAGCTCTGCTGCCATGTGTTGGAGTTTACCCCGGTGAACGAGAGGGTCGTTTCCCTGCGGCTTCGGCTCGGGGATAGGTCTCTCACTGTTGTGTGTGCCTACGGGCCGAACGGCAGTGCAGAGTACCCGACCTTCTTGGGGTCTCTGGGAGGGGTGCTGGAGAGTGCTCCGACTGGGGACTCCGTCGTTCTACTGGGGGACTTCAACGCCCACGTGGGCAATGACAGTGAAACCTGGAGGGGCGTGATTGGGAGGAACGGCCCCCCTGATCTGAACCCGAGTGGTGTTCAGTTATTGGACTTCTGTGCTAGTTACAGTTTGTCCATAACGAACACCATGTTCAGGCATAAGGGTGTCCATCAGTGCACATGGCACCAGGACACCCTAGGTCGTAGGTCAATGATCGACTTTGTGGTCGTTTCATCTGATCTGCGGCCGTATGTCTTGGACACTCGGGTGAAGAGAGGGGCGGAGCTGTCAACTGATCACCACCTGGTGGTGAGTTGGATCCGATGGCGGGGGAGGAAGCTGGATAGACTCGGTAGACCCAAACGTACTGTGAGGGTCTGCTGGGAACGTTTGGCCGAGTCTCCTGTCAGAGAGATCTTCAACTCCTGCCTCCGGCAGAGCTTCGACCGGATCCCGAGGGAGGCTGGAGATATTGAGTCCGAGTGGACCATGTTCTCCACCTCCATTGTCAAAGCGGCTGCTCGGAGCTGTGGACGCAAGGTCTCCGGTGCCTGTCGAGGCGGCAATCCCCGAACCCGGTGGTGGACACCGGAAGTAAGGGATGCCGTCAAGCTGAAGAAGGAGTCCTATCGGGCCTGGCTGGCTTGTGGGACTCCTGAGGCAGCTGACAGGTACCGACAGGCTAAACGGACTGCAGCCCGGGTGGTCGTGGAGGCAAAAACTCGGGCCTGGGAGGAGTTCGGTGAGGCCATGGAAAAAGACTATCGGCTGGCCTCGAAGAGATTCTGGCAAACCGTCCGGCGCCTCAGGAGGGGGAAGCAGTGCCCTACCAACGCTGTTTACAGTGGCGATGGGCGGCTGTTGACCTCGACTGGGGATGTTGTCGGACGGTGGAAGGAATACTTCGAGGATCTCCTCAATCCCGCCGTCACGTCTTCCATTGAGGAAGCAGAGGCTGGGGGCTCGGAGGACTCGTCCATCACCCGGGCTGAAGTCACCGAGGTGGTCAAGAAACTCCTCGGTGGCAAGGCACCGGGGGTGGATGAGATCCGCCCTGAGTACCTCAAGTCTCTGGATGTTGTGGGGCTGTCTTGGCTGACACGCCTCTGCAGCATCGCGTGGCGGTCGGGGACAGTGCCTCTGGGATGGCAGACCGGGGTGGTGGTCCCTCTTTTTAAGAAGGGGGACCGGAGGGTGTGTTCCAACTATAGGGGGATCACACTTCTCAGCCTCCCCGGGAAAGTCTATGCCAGGGTACTGGAGAGGAGAATCCGGCCGATAGTGGAACCTCGGATTCAGGAGGAACAGTGTGGTTTTCGTCCTGGTCGCGGAACACTGGACCAGCTCTATACCCTCTACAGGGTGCTGGAGGGTTCATGGGAGTTTGCCCAACCAGTCCACATTTGTTTTGTGGATTTGGAGAAGGCATTCGACTGTGTCCCTCGCGGCGTCCTGTGGAGGGTGCTGGGGGAATATGGGGTCCGGGGTCCTTTACTGAGGGCTGTCCGGTCCCTGTATGACCGAAGCAGGAGTTTGGTCCGCATTGCCGGCAGTAAGTCAGACTTGTTCCCGGTGCATGTTGGACTCCGGCAGGGCTGCCCTTTGTCGCCGGTTCTGTTCATAATTTTTATGGACAGAATTTCTAGGCGCAGCCAAGGGCCGGAGGGTGTCAGGTTTGGGGACCACACGGTTTCGTCTCTGCTCTTTGCGGATGACGTTGTCGTGTTGGCCCCTTCTAACCAGGACCTTCAGCATGCACTGGGACGGTTTGCAGCCGAGTGTGAAGCGGCTGGGATGGGGATCAGCACCTCCAAATCCGAGGCCATGGTCCTCAGTCGGAAAAGGGTGGCTTGCCCACTTCAGGTTGGTGGAGAGTTCCTGCCCCAAGTGGAGGAGTTCAAGTATCTAGGCGTCTTGTTCACGAGTGAGGGGAGGATGGAACGGGAGATTGACAGACGGATCGGTGCAGCTTCTGCAGTAATGCGGTCGATGTACCGGTCTGTCGTGGTGAAGAAAGAGCTAAGCCGTAAGGCGAAGCTCTCGATTTACCGGTCAATCTACGTTCCTACTCTCACCTATGGTCATGAGCTTTGGGTCATGACCGAAAGGACAAGGTCCCGGATACAGGCGGCCGAAATGAGCTTTCTCCGCAGGGTGGCTGGGCGCTCCCTTAGAGATAGGGTGAGAAGCTCAGTCACTCGGGAGGAACTCGGAGTAGAGCCGCTGCTCCTCCACATCGAGAGGGGACAGCTGAGGTGGCTCGGGCATCTGTTCCGGATGCCTCCTGAACGCCTTCCCGGGAAGGTGTTTCGGGCATGTCCAACCGGGAGGAGGCCCCGGGGAAGACCAAGGACACGCTGGAGGGACTATGTCTCCCGGCTGGCCTTGGAACGCCTCGGTGTCCCCCCGGAAGAGCTAGAGGAAGTGTCTAGGGAGAGGGAAGTCTGGGCATCTCTGCTTAGACTGCTGCCCCCGCGACCCGGCCCCGGATAAGCGGAAGAAGATGGATGGATGGATGGAGAAATTGAACAGGTGTATCATTTTTTTTTACGACAATCATGTCTTCTAATATCTTCAATTGTTGCTTATACATACTGAGCTGCAATGGACACATTTGTAAACATCTTTACTTGGACCCATTGTGTGAGCTGTCTCTTTAATACTGCGTGTTTTATATACATGTTGCTGCTGATTGGGCTGACATTTTTGACACACCCACCAAACGAGATAAAACACATCTCAAACCTGTTGCACACCGTTTCAAGGAAACATGACGTTCAACCGGAAACCGTAGCAAAACGTTGCGCACCGGTTTGAGCTTTGAACGTGCCCCTTGTCTTGTTTGTACTTTGAACTTGTGGTGAAAAATAAATGTAGCAAAGTTGAATATATTATTTTTATTTTACTCATGTAAAAGTAAACCACAATTTAATTCTACTGAAAAAGGTAGGGGAAAAATCAAGTAGGCCTACGGTAACAAAAGTAATGGTCTAACATATTTGACATTGCAGAAATACTGCCATGCCAAGATCCATTTGACTAAAATGTTCATTAGTTTCAATGACATTTATTAATTCATTCTAATTCAGTTTTTGTTTAATCTTACTCAACAAACTCTCTGTTTAGTCTGTTTCTGGAAAGGTTACAACTTTAGTGTTCAATGTATTGTTCCAGAAATGCAAACAATTAAAGATATAGAAATTTCAACTTGATTTGGTTGGTTTTATGTTGTTTAAGTTAGCTTTAAGAAAAGAAACATGACTATTTGTAAAATGATTGATTATTAAAATAGTTTTTAAAAGAGGTAAATTATCTATTAAATTTTGCACGGGTTTGATTCAGGTAGATGGTGCAACTTACCCACTGACTCGGATCAACTTACCCCTGTCATGGGGTAAGTTGAGCCACATGGATTTTTTTCATTTATAATAAGCCTTTTAGAACCCTTTATCATAGATGCATTCTGCTCATTTAAAATTACATCCTAACATTACTTTAGCTACTTTCATTGCACTTCTGTCTAATTTTCTCTTATTTTGAGGACCACATAAGTCAAAACTGGCTCATCTTACCCCACTCTCGCCTACTATTGATCTACAGAATTGTCTTTTTAGAGCGGCTTTACTGCAGAATTGAATTAAATTTCTCTCATATTTGATGAAGTTTGCATCATTGTTTCTGTTTTTGTGCTGTTTATCACCGTGAAGCTGCTTTAAAAAAAACGGTATTGTTTAAAGCGCTATAGAAATAAAGCTTGACTTTCACAGCTGTGTCAGATGTCTGCTTATGAACCGTCCCATTTTGAGACAATCGCAGATTTGTATGTTGACTGTTAATTGCAGAGGAACAGATGAAATATGATGTAGAAGTGTCTAGTGTCTTTGTGCAAGCTTCAATTAAGCTGTGAAGTGACAGACATTGAATCCGCTTCTAAGAGGCACTCAATTAGCTTTCAAAAGCATCTTGACTGGGATCTCAGCCGAGCATGACACTTAAGGGCTGAGGCACATAAACACAGAGCAAACGGTGGACTGATATGTGTGTGTGGAGAAGAGAGCGAGGCAGAACGCGTCATCCTCCAGTGATTTGCAGCACGACGAGGCCCGCGGCTCCCAGGGTCCCCAGGCTTGCCTAAGCCGGCGGCCCAATCACGGCCTCCCGTGTGTGGGGGATCGATGGGGGTCTGCAGCCTTCATCCCTCACCCTCACCAGCCTCTTCTCCATTAATGCCAGGTAGGCGGCTAGGAGACTGTAATTGAAGAGAGCCACAGGGAGCGTGTGTGTTTGTGTGTGTGTGTGTGTGTGTGTGTGTGTGCAGACTCAATAAGATAGAGAGCCATCCACTAACACTAATGTTTTCCATTATGTGTCTGCTGTTGAGGAGAAAAACAGCCTGTCTGCTATGCCTGTGTGTTTAGATCGTTTTGGATATGTGTATAACTAATTATTGAGACGAATAAAAAAATTCCACTGAATTCACAATTATTTGTATAGGGCTTTTCACTATACAGAAAATGGACGTATCTTCATTACTTCTGAAAATAGGCTACTGAAAATAAAAGTATGTTGTCTCGGAAGGAATTATTCCGGATTAAATGAGCAAGACATTTCAGCCAAATATAAGTGAATATATGTGACATACATTTTTTTGAAATTGAGATTTATACATCATCTGACAGGATAGGACAATATTTATCCGAGATACTAATTGGAAAATCTAGAATCTGAGGGTGCAAAAAAATCTAAATATTGAGAAAATCTCCTTTAAAGTTGTCCAAATGAAGTCCTTAGCAATGCATATTACTACTAATAATAGATTTTTGATATATTTACAGTAGGACATTTACAAAATATCTTCATGGAACATGATCTTTACTTAATATCCTATTTTTTGGCATAAAATATTTTTTTTAAAATTTTGACCCATTCGATGTTGTTGGCTTTTGCCACAAATATACCCGTGAGACTTATGACTTACATAAAATGCATGTTGTCATTCTTTATCACTCAACAAACACAGTCAGATAAAAAAATATTGTCTACTCAAGTATTAGAAATTTCAACATCTCTTTCACTTTGTTGAATGAATTGACAAGACAAGATGGTTTCAACGTTTTTTTTTAGTATAGTCAGATATGAAATAATAGTCGGGATTGGCAGTTTATGTTATTGACAAACTAATCAAATTTGCATTTCACACATGTATGAAATGAAATAGTTGTTTGTTTCTATTTAACAGCACTTAATTAAATGATCTAAATTATTTCAAATCTACACTGTGAAATTCCATTATATTATTGTGACGGGTGCGTAGCTCACCTCACATTTTGACCTTTACCTTTAGTTAGTTTTGAAGTTTAATTTAATGTTTGTTACTTTATTTAAATCCCTGTATCATAATAACACCGGACAAGAAAATGAGTTAAAGTTTATTAAGATCTTGAATATACAGAAGGGTGCACACTACTTATATTTCTCTTTGCTGTTTAACTTTACCTGAGTCCTAGATTACTTGAGGTCCATGGAGTGACAGCCGCATTCCATGTGGCAGCAGTCAAAGGAAGAGGCGGGGCTTCAGCCTCCAAACTTATGCTGTTCCAGAGGAAGTTGGACTGTACCATCATGTGTTGTTTTAGGAGGGATCTTTAGATTTATTTTGTTCAGTTGTTCCTTTGTTTGATTTGAGTATTTTCCTTTTCATATGTTTGGTTATATAATTCTATTATGTTAGGCATGATACTGGATATTGGGTTGTAAATGTTATTTTGTTTGAGTTTATTTAGTAAAGGTATTATTTTGATATTTACCTTTATTTTTGTTTGGTAGAGGCTAAATGGGTATTTATAGCCTTGTGGGCAAGAGCCTGAGTTAGTCAGTCTTGCACAGTCACATTACCATCATGACCTGCTGACCTTAGTGGTTTGAGTTTGTTACTTTGTTTACAGGGGAGGTTTATATTTAAGCTTATTTCATTTTTGTTAATTTCAGTTAATATACCTCAAGTTTTGTTTTTGTTGTTTGAAATCTGCCCCTGAATATAATTTTTCCCTTCATTTTGTTGGAAGAAATAAACTTCTGTTTTTGTTTTCACTACCTGTCCTGCCTGTTCTTGGCCACGACCGCCACAATTATAGATTAATAATTAACTTTCATAGTAGTTTCATAGACTTTTCAGCATGAAATGCAGCACGAATAGATTATGATTGTTGTTGTTTTTTTATTATGGTGAATCTTATAAGTATGATATCACAACTTTTAAAAATGAATCTCAGCAGCTGCTTCAGTATTGTGAAAGTTATCAAAATATGTTATTGATAAATATCCAAGCTAAAATAAAACATTCACATTCATGCTTAGAATAGTTTGACTAACTAGCTTGTCATCGCTTTAACAAATGTTGTCACACAACTGACTTCTGAGAAATTTGAAATGAATATACAAAATCCCAAGCAAATGGAACACCGTTGTGTAACAATTGCAGTGGTGAACAACACTGAAAAAAACAACACAAAACAAGTAAACTGTATTTAATTTTTTTAGGTTTTGCCTGCATATTTTTAAGTATATTTCACAGATGGAATTAAGGAAACTCTACTTAACTAAGTTAAGTAAAATGAACAAAGAAAACAGGTGCTTTTAACTTGGCCAGTAAAAAGTTGAGTAATTTCTACTTAGCTGAAGTTTCCTTTGAAAGACTTTTTACTCAAACAATATAACACTGAATTGAACCACACTTTTTGGGCCCTATCATACACCCAGCACAATGTGACGCCAGGTGCGAATCAAGTGTTTTTTGCTAGTTTCAGCCCGACGCAGTTCTCATTTTCACGTCCAGCTCCACGTTGTTTAAATAGCAAATGCCCTGGCGCATCTGTTCACCCCTGGGTGTGCTGGTCTGAAAACCAGGTGTGTTCAGGCGCATTGTTGGCGCGTTGCTATTGTGAGGAACTGAAAACGACTGTGCCATTGACCAACACAAACCTGCTCTAAAGTCAACAGCGCAGTATTTTTTGTGTTATTTAAAGGGTGCGTTAGTAATATATACAACAAGCGTACACTCTGATTATTACACACAGAGACACAGCAGCACACACACATTTTCAAATATTAAAATAAAAGGATTCCTCTCTGGAGAAGCGTTCAGTCTTTCCATGTAAATAGTGAATCCGCCATGGTGCGAGCGCAACTGGCTTTTAAAGGGAATGGGAGATGAGACTCTGATTGGTTTATTGCACTTTACACCCAAAACACACCCATGACTCATTAAGAGACTAGGGACAACCCTTTTGGACCATGGGCCAGGCGTCCCCACTGTTTTTTCTGTCATTAAACTAGCAAAAGTGGATTCGGACACATTCTAAGTGCTCCTACTCCATGAGATTCAGACCATGAGCTCAGATCTGTAAAATAGGGTCCTAAAAGTCTATGTTTTACTTAGAAACTTCAAAGTAAATAACACAATAGATATTGTGTAGACCCCATATCTACGTAATAGTAGTAACATGGTAGCCTACCTGGACACAGAAACATCAATAATTGGTACACAATGACAGTAACATTCGATGGATCGCTTTTGAGTATGAATGTGTCATTTTGAGTAGAAAATTAACTCCAAATGTCACAAAATGGCAACTAAAGCAATGATGAAACCCAGTGCATGATGGGAACGCCCTCAGAAAAGTTGAGTAGTTTTACTTAACAACTTTTACAACGTTGATATTTACGCTTTAATTTCTACAAGCTTGAATTGAGTACTAATAGAGAATTTCGTTTTTTTATTCTTGCCTAAACTAACTTTTTCATTTAGAAATTATTATTTTTTTCTAGTTCTGTAGTATTTACTTCACCACAGAATCAGTGAATATAATATCTTACACTGGCTTACAGGAGCAGTGCATTACTGTGATGTCAACATCATTCTGCTGTTGATTCACAGTCATTTGTGAGAAATTCAACCAGCATGCATTGATTTTGCATTGATTTCTGACTACAGTAATTTATTACAAAATAACACTATTTCATCCTGTAAATTCCTGCCAAATGTATACAGTGTATGTGCATGTGTGTAAATGAATAGCAGTTTTTGTTGATCTCTTTGCTCGTCTGTTTCCGTCTTTTCTTTTCAGGCTATTTAGGTTTGATAGTGGAGAGTGACGCAGTTGTTTACTTGCTTTTAATGGACAGGTATAATACTTTCCGCTGAATTTGAACACAAACTGTGTGAAAGGAGGAAACAAACACACGCTTGTGAAAAAAGTGACGGTACTATTAAAGCATAGAGATACAAAAGAGAAGAGAATGATGAAGCAAAAAAGGAAGAAGAAACATTGGAAGGACAGAGCTTTTATCCCAGCAAGCAATAGCCGTCATCTCACCGTCTTGGTTAACTATAGACCCGATGTAGTCCGGCTATGAGTAACCCACTTCTAGCCAAAATAACCTGAATTTGTCATTTTTGCCAAAATAACTTGCGAGATGTGTGATATTCCATCATGTAAGCAGTCAACAGTGATAACAAGGTGTTTGGCTTCATCTCTTTGACATGTCATTCTAGATGACTATATCCTTGGGCTATGGTTAGACGTCTATTACATTTTCACTGACTTTAGCCTAGACGTCAGGGCTATTAGACGTCTTTTAAATGCAATATTGCTTGCTGGGATGTGCGCACCAAACCCCCAATTCACTATCTCAAGATTGATGAATTGCCAACTAACTGGTGTAGTCAGTCAGGAAATGCATTGGACATGCTTTAATTTCATTTGGTGTCAAAACAAAATATTTACCTTAAGAAAAAACATCTATAGCCTCAGACACTTTTGCACATTCAGACATGTTCAGATCACAATGTTGAGTACAGAGAATGAACAAACTGTGGGGAAATCTTTGTTACCAGCAGGGGTATAGAAGATTTAAGAATTATGACTTTATCTAGTCATCATTGTCACGAAAGAGAGTGTTATTTATTTGCTTGAGCATGTATTTTGATTATTAATTGTCCAGATGTGCATATGAGGGCTTTAGGTGAGAATATCTTATTGCCTTTCTGAAGAGGTGATAAGTGCATACCTGCTTTATTTATTCAGAATTCATACTAATTGAATTCTTTATTTAACAGTTTAACCTGTCCAGGGTACAAACAATAATGCTTATTCAGTGCTTCATCTTGAAATATTGCTGGGATTGTACTGCCATCTGCTGGACAATTATTCATCACCCCACATGACAAGCTTACATTTGAACAAGAAATGCATAGGAAGGCAGTTTCTCGCAATAAAACGTGCATTTTAGTCTAGTAACATTAGTGAGAATTGATTGTGACTGTTTTCTGACTCAAGAAGCTGCTTGAAAGATTCCTTAATGTTTTGTTTGTTCGTTTGTTTGAGCTTCTAGGATTTGCCGGATTCAGCCAAACATCTGTGGATGCATAAGGAGTCATCCTTTCATTAAATACTGGAATATAATTTAATTAATTAACTGTTATATCTGCAAGACATCATGTTATGATGCAAATATAAACTTACTGTCTTTGCCACAGAAATGCCCAAAGTTTAATTCAAAACATGTTAGTACTAAAATTTTTTATATATTATTATAATATAATATAATATTAAATAAAAATATTTAAGTACTGAATAACTTAAATTGACTACATGTACATACTATAGGGTTAGGGTAAGATGAGATGCATATTATGCATAATTTATCGTCATTACTACAGTAATGTAATGTGTGTAACAAGGACACTGTAAAATAAATTGTAATATGGCCATCAAATGTCAACTGTACATCAATGATAACACCAAGGCTCCACACTTGAAGCAATGCAAATACAGAATTGGAATCAGTTGACAGATACCAACAAGTAACCACCATACCATTTCCTTTTTTGACTCATTAGTTTAATAAAGTTGTTTTGCATCTATGCTTTTATTTGGTCCAAACTCTTAGTAGGGTCTTTAATTGTGGAAAGATCATGGTGCGTGCTAACATACATTTATTTGGCATCAGCATAACAATGAAAACAGACCATACCATACTTTAGTTTCGAATGATCTCTCCAAGAAGTTAAACGCTAAACAGAATAGGCCCTAACACAGACCCCTGTGGGACACCTGCTGAACTAATGCTGATTCACATTTATTTTGTTCCAAACAAACATGCTGGAAACAATCAGTAAGATCAAATCTAATCACCTCAAACACAATACCAGAGATGCCTAAGCACCCACACATCCTTGAATGGTATGATAAATGTGTCAAAAGCAGCACTAATGTCGTAAACTAAAATACTGCAAGCACCCGTGTCTGGTCATTCATGACATGTAGGACCCTATTTTAACATTCTAAGTTCTGAAGCTCATGGTGCAGGTGCACTTAGGATGGTTCTGAATCAACTTTTGCTAGTTTAACGACCGAAACAACGGTTGGCGCACGGTCCAAAAGGGTTGTCCCTTGTCTCTTAATGAGTCATGGGTGTGTTTTGGGTGTAACGTGCAATAAACCAATCAGAGTCTCATCTCCCATTCCCTTTAAGCCAGTTGCGCTCGCACCATGGCGGATTCGCTATTTACATGGAGGAAAGACTGAACGCTTCTCCAGAGAGGAATCCTTTTATTTTTAATATTTAAACGTGTGTGTGTGTGTGCTGCTACGCATTCCTGTGTGTGTAAAAAGGCAAAGTGTACGTGCGTTGTGCACCGCCTATAGGCTAATATTACTAACACATCCTTTAAATAACACAAAAAATACTGCGCTGTTGACTTTAGAGCAGGTTTGTGTTGGTCAATGGCGCAGTCGTTTTCAGTTCCTCACAATAGCACCAACAATGCTCCTGAACACATCTGGTTTTTAGATCAGCATGGTCTGAAAGCCAGAAAAGGAAGATTAGCTATAAGCCTTTAGTTTGATAAATCTTTAGCATCACACCCAGGCATTTTAGAAACTTTTAAGAGCCAAAGGATTTAGTTAAAGAATTATTGACAATTTCAGTAATAGAAGGCAATATAAATGCTAAGAATCTCAGTAAGCAAGGGGTCAAGAGAACATGTGGATGAACTTGACCAATTTCAGTATATCATCTAATAACAGGAGCAAAACTAGAGAAGTAAGTGAAAGGTGGATTATTAAGATAAGTCCCAGTAGCTGCACATTCATTGATCATTTTTGAATAATATGCCTCTCTGGTGGACTTTAAGGCACGTTGATGCCCCAACTGGTGGTGTTCAATCATCAGTTTGTGAGACCAGATTTTTATACTGCCACTCAATCTTCCTTCCCTTGACTTTAGGTGCCCACAGTTCATTTGTATACCTCGATGATTTAGTGAAAAAAACAGCTTGCTCTATCAAAGGTGCCACTGCATCAAATATTGATGATGGAGCAGAGTAATAATCAACAGAGTCAATCTCTGGAAGCTCAGCAATAAGACTGGAGAGTCCGTGTTCTTAATATTCCTGAGGAATAGGTGGTAAATTCACAAGTCAGTAACTTATACTTACTTTTAACTTACTAAAATACAGTCCATCATTCATAATAAGTTGATCAACAGCCACAGAACATAGCAGGTCCAAGAGGACCAGATTAATGAGTGGAAAAATCAACATGGATTAAACACTTCAGCACATGCAGAACTGTTTGACAACAATCTGCATTATTAATATGGATATTAATGTCCTCTATTAACAACATGACTTGACAAATAGGACTTAACAAAATCAATAGTTGAAAAATATACTCGCACACAGAGCTTCGGGAGGCGATAGATCAGCATAATGATTACAGCTGAGGAACCATTCATTTTAACCACACGGTGCAGGAGTTTAAAATGGTAAAATGTGATTATATGCCCATATATGCTAAAAAGAACACTCACATTAAAGGGGACATATTATGCAAAATTCACTTTTATAAGGTGTTTGAACACAGATGTGTGTAAACAACCAGCCTATAATGGTAAAAATCCACCCAATACTTTTTAATAATCACCATCATCAATCTCTCATAATGCGCTGTTTCATATTTCATATTTATATTTGCGCAAATCATTTTACGCATGACTGCTTAACAGTGGTGGAGGAAGTACTGAATCTCAGTACTTACAGTTTTTCTCAGTCGCTTTGGTACATTTCTCAGATCAGAATTGAAATTCTCAAAGCTACCTGTTCAATCTTCACATCATTGTGTCACTTGTGCACATCAAAAAAGCAGTTTCTCATTTCTTTGAACAAGTTGCAAATGCTTGTGTACATCCATGCAAATAATTATGTACAATTCTCTGCTGTTTCCTACATTATCAATTGCTTATGTCATGTTGATCAAAATGTATTATAATGGGTCTCTGTTGAATAGTCTCACCCCCCACAACATTTAGGCATTAGTTCATAGCATAAGTCTTTACATGCAAAATGGTTGAACAAGTTGTCATAAAATGTCAAGCATATTTCTATACATTTCCATTAGACGTTCACATTTCTACTTTTGTTTTTCTGTTTTTTTTCTCTTTGTGCTATGCAGTGCTGTCTTTTCCTTTCTGTATCGCAATGACATGGTCTGTCAACAAATTACAGTACAAACAGTAAAAGCGTAAATGTGAATCTTGTCCAGTCTCTTGCATTCAAACTCCCACATACACTAAGGTGTAACCTACAATTTACAATTGTCATCAAAATTTTTGCCATATTTACATCAGAACATCCCTCCAGAGTACAGTTATGACAACATGACTAAGCAATTTGACTGTCTTATTCATACACAATGACACAAGGACTTGTCATTCTGATGGCACTGACATGTTCATTGACACAGATATTTACTTTTGAGAGATGAACTAAGGATTTTGAGCAAGAGACTGGCTTTTGCAGGTAATCCATGGTGTTTTGCTATTTGTACGAATTGTTTTGAGAAATGGACTTACTGTTTTGCAAATGTCGAGGATGATTCGAGAAATGTACCAAAGCGACTGAGAAAAACTGTAAGTAAAAGTACAAATACCCAGAGATATATTTACTTTAGTAAAAGTAGAAGTACCACAATGACAACCCTACTTAAGTAAAAAGTACCTGATTTTAAAAGTACTTTAAGTATTAAAAGTAAAAGTACTTGCATAATTTATTCTCTTAATGTCTATTCTAATAATTTAAAAAAGGCATTTTTTTGGGTTAATGTAATTGTGCTTACCATCTGTGGCCCAGTTTACGTTCTGACTTACAATTCTGGTTATCAGGGTGATCTGCAGAGTTAAATATCATTAAGCAATATTCTCACTATAATGTTCAGTGAAGATCTTTGACGTATTTAAATCTGCATATTTATGATATTTTTACCTTTTATAAAGGGCATTTTTCCCCTAATCTTATCAAATATAGGATATGCTTCAGCTTTCCTTTTATATTCTTAAATTGTATCAATACATTAAATTAGAATAAGACAATATAGGGCTGTTACCAATCAAATGAAATAATTTACACTGAAAAATTACAACTTAATTAGATGTTATGTGATTGTTTTAAATATTCTTTTGAATACAAATAAGAAATGTTGGAAAGAAAGTTTTAACATGAAACTAAACTGCCAGTAGGTGGCGACCGGTATTAATGAGTGAATCATTGAGTCGAGTCGATTCGTTGAGTCGATTCGCTGATTTGTTCAAGAATTCTCCAAAATCTTTAATTCATTCAAAACACTGAATCATTAAGTAACGCTCTGTTGCTGCTTTGTTTGCAACTATTTTCGCTGCTGAAATAGAACAAAAACAGTCAATATATTGCATCTAAAATGTAAGTAACTTTTTGTTAATTAAGGAACTGTCAGTGTCATATGAAATCAGTGACACATTTTCAGTCGTGATGGCATTCAGGAAAACAGCACTCATGGTCGTTTGATGTTTTTGACTGTATTATTATTATTAAATATATTATTAAATATAAAAACTCCACATTTGGAATCATTACTGCAGTATGTGACTGAGTTTCTCTGTGTGAGCGGCGCTGATTTGTTTCAATTTCTCCTCATGAGGCTGCGCGAACCTCAACAGCGCAACATTACCGTCAGTTCATTTCAAGAGGACACTCATTAATGTCGAGCCCTGAAACTGATTGTAACGGGAAAAAAAATGTAACGAAAATGTAACGAAACATTGTAGAAATGTAGTACAGTAGAAAGTATAATAATTGCTGCAAAATGTAACGAAGTAGAAGTAAAAAGTATGCACTACTGATTCTACTTAAGTAATGCCTGAAAGATGAGTTTATAGATCTACAGTTACCAGCTACTCGTTATGGACTACGGTAGTTATGCTTTCAGTGACAACATTATGAAGCTGCAGACTCGGAGCCTGCTGCATATACAGTCCCGCACCCAGAGTCCCGCATTCTCAGGCCCCTCATTTTTCGAGACAGCGCCTCCTGCTGTTCGGAAGATCGTATAACACCTGCACACAGAGTCCCGCATTCAGACTCCGGATGCAATATAACGGTCTCGCTTCTTTTAAAGTTTTTCACATAAATTAACACAAAATAATTACAAAATAACATATTTGCGTTCCCTGCTCAGTGCATGTTCCAAAAAACACACTGTGTTCTCTGACTAACAAATTACCCAGTAGTTATTTTTTGTGTGTGGTAGGCTAGCCTAATCGAAAGAAAATTACTGATGGAAGAGATACAATTACAGATTGAACTATCTTATTATCAATATTAATATTGTGTGATTATTATATTGCCTCAATGTTTTTCAAATTCCAATGTTTCTTTCAGTTCAACCTAATGGTCTAATTAACATAGGCTATACCATGCCAAAAACGTTTTTTTTTTTTATATTTTGAATGCAATGCAAAGCTCAAAACTCAAATAAGAATAGACAAAACACCAATAATAAACAATTCTGTACTTTATTTAACGATCACCTAAACATCATGTTGCTGTAAAAAGGACAAAGAAAAGAAAAAAGTAAGAAAGAATTTTGTTAGTGACTTTACTTTACATCTTCAATTACATAAGGTAAAATAATAACTTTACTCTCTGCTAGGTGACTGTTTTTTCATTCGTTTGGCAATCGCTCTGTCAAATTCCTCGACTTCACTAAAATGATTGCCATTGTCAAAAATATTGTGTAATAATAAATTATATATTTTTTGCAAATGCAAATTACAAGCATACCTAGGGTGATAAGTAAGGCCACTGAGGAACACCTCCTCAGCTCCTGCCAGGAAAATGCCTGCATCTCACATAGGCCATGAATGATGGCCTGTCCATATAAATTAATTAATTAATTAACATATAAAACATTGCATATATGGCAATAATAGAAACAATCCAATTGACAAACATGTTTGGGCCCACCTCAGGAAAAGAAAACTACAAATTAACTCCACTTCATCTGTGAAGTTCAGTTGAGTTTTAGACTTATCCAGCAGAGCTTTGAGGTGCAGAATGTCTGCTGTTGCTTATTGTCCTTGTAGACTGGCACACGTGGCTTTGGGGGAAACCACTTTGGTTTCCCATTGAGAACATCCTGTGGGGCAAACAAAAAGTGTTATTTTATATACATTATTTCATATTCATATTATATACATTTATATTTATATTCATTATATATATATATATATATATATATATATATATATATATATATATATTCACATATATTCAGATACAGTTATTTCACCATTTGCAGGATCCTTCATATCAACAACTTCATATCACAGTTTAATTAACATGGATTAATTTTAATATGTAAGTTTTATAAGTATAGGCTACTCATTTAAGTAGGCTACATAAATTATATAAAGTAAAAAATTACTCCATTTGACATTAATTAATTCAATTTATAGTTTTAAGATAAAAGGTAATAAAAAAAGGTCAAACTGTAAATCTGATTAAATAATGAATGATGACATTCTTTGATATTAATCAATCACACTCAGTGTATTTAATTGGTCTACCTTAATTTTAATCGGATTTTACAATGGCTTGTCTACAAAAAGTCTGCTAAGCTATAAAAAGTATTTTCGGGAAAAAACTATCTTTACAAATATTAAATGAGCTATTCATGTTGGTGTCGATGAGCTATAAAGTGGTTTGATTAAAAAATAAATGTGTTAAATAAAATTGATGATACTCACGTTTCGGCCTAAATCCTTCACATTGCAATTGCATTGTTTACACGATCCAATTTGATAGAAGGCGCTGTCTCGAAAAACGAGGGGCCTGAGAATGCGGGACTCTGGGTGCGGGACTGTAGATGCAGCAGGCTCCGAGTCTGCAGCTTCATACTACTCTTCAGTGAGGGGGTTCAAGATAAATGTGCAAATAAATACGGCGTCGTGCGACGAAAAGCTACATTCGGTTTTGGGTTCTGACGAAAACGAGCCTGTAATGAGCTAAGCGGTGCGGTGTGACGCTCAGCTCAATCTCACGGCCCAAGCGAACGCTCCACTCATGAACTGCGCGCTCACCAGTAAAACAACGTTTGCTCAAATCCAGATCTTACATGAAATTTGCCTGTACTTGTTGTAGCTATTAAATGTAGCTATTTTGTTTAATATTTATGTTTACATATTATAGTGCTATTTTAAATTTAATCTGAAAAGTGCATAGACAAAGTCAAAGACATAGGGTCAGAAATGATTTTGAATTTCTTTAAAGCCAAACAGACGGAGCGCAATAGAATAGGAACGCAATAATTCTGACTAAAATATACATATTTCTAAAATATTTGTTGTTGGACAGTAAATGTGCCATATGTGGAATTTTAAACCCACAAGTAAATATATTTTTATGAAAGTGACCATTATGGGGTAATCAAGTATTCTAATAGCCTATGCTTTTTCAAAATTATTAATTTAGTCTTAATAGACGAAATTTAGTCTTAATAGACGAAGAAATCAACAACAAAAAAACAATACTACTATATATATATATATATATATATATATATATATATATATATATATATATATATATATATATATATATATATATATATATATATATATATATATATATATATATATATGCTGAATGAGGCAAAAAAAATTAGCTTTGTACCGCAACAAAATTTTTGTTGGCCCCACCAAACCTCACTCCAAGATTTTTCGAAAAGTTGGCAGCTCTGTAAAAGTGATATATAAAGTTGACTTGACTTGACTTAAGTAAAGTAACAAAGTATTTGTACTTTGTTACATTCCACCACTGCTGCTTAACCAACGAGCCTAAGTACACCACTGGATTTGAGAAAAAACTTGTTTCTAAAGGACGGGTCAAAACCAACTCTTTGTGTTCTTCATATCCAGAACCAGTAAGGATGACGCTTCATATTTGGTGAATGTTTGCACATTTCCTTTCTGAATGAGCTTTCTAGAATGCTGTACGGCTAATGTGGCTAAAGTTACCTGACTGTATTCACAGAGACAAGAGCTGTGTCGTTAGGGCAAATTTGACAAGCTATAATAAATGATCTGTGGGGTATTTTGAGCTGAAACTTTAGACACACTCTGGGACACCAGAGATTTATATTATATTATATGTGAAGAGTACTTGTCCCCTTTAACAGAAAACATACCCAGCATTCAAAAGATTTTAAAGTGCAATCCCATCAATTGGATTGACATCTTGTAATCTGTGTGTATGAGCAAACACTGGCTATTACAGTAAGCCTACTAAGGCCAAAAATTGTCAGAATGGAACGTGTCATTAATCGCTAGATTAATATTGAAAGAAACACACTCATTATTCACATTAAAAGTAATAACTCAGATTTAAGCAAAACATTTATGATCTTACATTAAAAATATAAATTGATCATTCTTTCCCGGACAGTGTTTTGTTTTTTTAATTGACAGCCAGTGCCAGCATTTTTGATAATTTTCACAACACTTTAATGGACCAAGAATATTATGCTGTATGAATTTCACTGCATGCATATCAATCATGAAAAAGGGACTCAGATATTTTATTTAACGTGACGTGTGCGTACCATGCTGTATGAATACTCTCTTATTAAAAACAAAGCAAAACTATAAGCAGCAAATTATACACTATAAAAATTGCCAAACTAGAATATGAAATAAGCTACCTGGCTGATTTTACGTTAGTCAAACTAGAATGAATGCGGATCATTTATTTTAACGTGAGCATTTACCAATAACTTATTTAAAATTCATAAATGTTTGTAGATATAATTAATACTGAGTTGTTATCTTTCATCCATATGAGCCAAAAATAAATGTTCTGTCTTTTCTCAGTCTAGAAGGCACCAACTTCTAAAATAATTTCACATTTCTACTACATAAATGACCCAGTTTAAATACACATTCATCTTCCCAGTGCTGAAGTGCCCCTTTAAAAACAAAATAAAACTATAAGCAGCAAAATATACACTATAAAAATTGCCAAGCTAGAATATGAAATAAGCTACCTGGCTGATTTTACGTTAGTCAAACTAGCATGGATGTGGAGATTTTATTTTAGCATTATTTAAGCGTGAGGATTTACCAATAACTTCATGAATGTTTGTAGATCTTTTTCACAATAGTGAAGCAACTACAGAGATTCATCTTTGAAAGACGTGACATTAATACTTGACATTAAAAACACTTCAATTGTGACACAACGAATAAAAAAAAAATTAACTCTGAACATTACAAAATAAATTAACAACACAAACGGCTAAAAGTGAACTGAAAATAAGTTTATCAACAAGTATGTAAAACTCCACGGCATAGTCTATGTGTGCAGCATTGCATGCTGGGTGCCTTCATATGCACAGAAACTCATTATGATGTCATTAAACAGTCATTTTTAGCTTGCATTTTACAGTAAAAGTTGTTTTAAAATAAAACTGTAAAATCTTGACTACAATTGCAAGCAAAGTACTGTAGATTTGACAAGAAATCTAAAAAAAAAGTGCCGTTGGATACAAGAGAAGTCCTACTGGGAAGTTACTGTGAAGGTAATGCAAATATTAACCTGGAATATACTGTCATTTTACACTAAAATTCTTAACAGTGTACTTAGTACCAAAAGTAAAGTACCATATTAGTATACCTCCCCTCTCTCACACACACACCCACACACGCATTATTGTCAATGGTCCCAAGTCACAGTGGGTTGACTGATGGTCAGTGTTGGTCAGATCACCAGTATGACGCGTAATGGTTCATAGGTGTAATGGTTTTTATACTGTACAAACTGTACATTCTATCCCCCTACACCACCCCTAAACCTACCCATCACTGGCAACATTCTGCATTTTTACATTTTTAATAAAACATTGTTTAGTATGTTTTTAAAGCTATTTTAAATATGAGGACATATGAAATGTCATCATATTTCATGTTTACGTCATAATAGCAGTGTAATACCCATGTCATTATACATATTTGTGCCCTCATAAATCACAAAAACAAACACACACACACGCATTATTGTCATTGGTCCACAGTCACAGTGGGTTGACTGATGGTCAGTGTTGGTCAGATCACCAGTATGACGCGTCTCCTCCACATGTTCACACAACAGAGAGGGAACTGCATGACCCATGTGAGTACTGTACAACTTCCTGTGTCTTTCGCCTGGAGTATTCTTGCAATTACCTTTTTATAAACAGCAATTGGTAAACATCATTTTTTATATGCTTTATTATGCACTGCATTTGATGTCACAATTTAATTTAGCAATTGAGTAAAAGCTAATATCTTGCATGTGAAGTGGTCTGACAGTACGTTTTGTGTTAAGTATGATATTTTCCATGTTTGATTTCAATACAGACATACCAAATATGGTTGTTTTAGCTTGCGATGTTACAACGAATCCATTAAACCTATAAAAGATGGGTAAATTCACAAAAATATATTGTGAAAATCGAATGAACAAATAATCTGTCATTGTAATTTCTTCCTTTATGTTGCTTGACTGAGCCATTAACAAAATTCTGCTGTGAACAACAAAATGAAGCGTTTTTTTTTTTTTGCAAAATTGGGAGATCAAACCCACACCTGCACTAATGCGAGCAATATCGCATACTCTTAAAGGATATTATACATTTTCATCAATTACCTAATGATTTCTCAATACAGAAATGGCAATTTAATTCTTCACCTAATAGTCTGACAGTGATTTTAAGATTATATGCTACTTTCACAAATCTGTATTATAGATAGACGGTCTCTATAAGGAGTATGTTGGGCTCTGGTTCCCGGATTTTACTTGACCATAGCACAACTCAAATAATAGGCGATTAATATCTGCATACAAATCTAAAGCCAAGCAATATACAAATGCACGGCCACTAGAAGAGCATGTGTAGGTCAGTCTGTAGCTGTGCCACCCTCCTCTCCTCTCCAGAACACACTGGATCACGGCCCACAGAGGTGCTGTCACACAGCCTGCATTGATGTGATTCAGCTCAACACAATGCCACTTTCATACAGCACTGAATGGCTGATGCAATGCTCTGTGTGTGGGTTAGGTTTGCCGACACTAATGCGACGAAATGTAAATCCCAGCGAAATAGTAAAAACTGAATTAACCACCATTAAAAAACAGAAAATGTGAGTGTGCACACACCCAATACAGAGTGATAGGTTTACTTTAACTGTACATTTACATTACATTTAATCATTTAGCAGACACTTTTATCCAAAGTGAGGAGAGCAATAGAAGCAATCAAAACAACAAGGGGCAACAGCATGAAAGTGCTGTAACAAGTCTCATTTAGTCTGCCATGAACACACATTATATATATATATATATAACAGTTTAGAGTAGAACAGAATAGAAAAGTTAGTTAAAGGGATAGTTCACCCAAAAATGAAAATTAGCCCATGATTTACTCACCCTCAAGTCATCCTAGGTGTATATGACATTCTTCTTTCAGACGAATATAATCAGAGTTATATTAAAAAAGTCCTGGCTAATCCAAGCATTATAATGGCAGTAATAGTTGCTCTGTTTTTGAAGTCCACAAAAAATGCACCTGTCCATCGAATAACGTGCTCCACGCGGCTCCGGGGTGTTACCAAAGGCCTTCTGAAGCGAATCGCTGCGTTTGTGTAAGAAAAATATCCATATTTAAAACTTTATAAAGTAAAGTTCCAGCCGATTGCCTTCCGTGGAAAAGTGTTGAAAGTTGAAAGTGAAACTCAAGATGCGTATGTGACGTCATGACGGGCGTATCTGGTCGCGTTAGTCTTTCGATCGGCAGGGGAACTTTCAACAATTTTTCCATATATTGAACAGGGAAGGCGGTCGGCCAAAACTTTACTTTATTAAGTTTTAAATATGGATATTTTTCTTACACAAACGCATTGATTCGCTTCAGAAGGCCTTTATTAACACCCCAGAGCCGCGTGGAGCACGTTATTCGACAGACAGATGCACTTTTTATGGACTTCAAAAACAGAGCAACAGTCACTGCCATTATAATGCTTGGATTAGCCTGGACTTTTTAATATAACTCTGATTTTATTCGTCTGAAAGAAGAATGTCATATACACCTCGGATGACTTGAGGGTGAGTAAATCATGGGCTAATTTTCATTTTTGGGTGAACTATGCCTTTAAGAGCTGGTCTTAATTGGTCAGGTGCTCCTGGAAAGGATGTGTCTTTTTTTTGAAAATGGCTACAGACTCGGCTGCTCGAATTGAGATCTTACACTCTTAAAAATAAAGGTTCTTAAATTGTTCTTTGGTGGGATGTATGGTTCCATGAAGAACCTTTAATATCCAAATAAACTTTTCATTGCATAAAAGGTTATTTGTAGCACAGAAAGGTTCTTTAGACTATAAAATTGTTTTTTAAAAAATGGTTCTTTAAAGAACCATTCACAAAATGGTTCTTCAGGGAACCAAAAATGGTTCTTCTATGGCATCACTGTTACCCCTTTTCCACCAGCATGAACCGGGTGCTAGTTCAGAGCCAGTGCTAGTGCCGGTTCAGAGTTGGTTCGACTGACAAGCCTTCTAAGAACCGGTTTGCCTTTCCACATGCTAGAGAGCCACCACAGAGCCAGGTCTTGCGTCACTGTGTACGTCTCATCTTTCTCAGCAACGCTAGCGAAGCAGCGGGAAACACAAACACACCAGGCTTGTTCGAGATGCATCGGCGCTGCACAGACCGATCAGCGTATGATATCAAAATACAGCAAGAGCGATTCAAAAGCATAAGAAAAAGCAATGAGTCGTCTCGTTGTACTTTGATGTCATCAAAGTCTTCCATCAACAATGGCGAACGTTGCGTTATGCACATGGCTTTGCGAACCTACACCGGCATCAAAACACAGCGAATCCAATGCATTCGTGCAGCTTGCCGTAATTTGTATAGACAGAGATTACAATCGAGCAGCTTTTAGCTCGATTAGCAGCTATTTCAAAAATGGCGGTCACAAGTTTGTGTTCGTCTTGTTGGTCATGGTAACCCCAGCCCCTGACACAACCGGTTCTTACTTCTAGACCAGCAATGTTTTGGTGCTACTTAAGAACCACTTTTCCTGGTTCAGAGTTGGTGCTTTGGGTGTCGAAAGACAAAGAACCGATTTGAAACTAGGCTCTAGCTCCGAACCAGCACTCAAACTGCCTTGGTGGAAAAGGGGTATGTGAAACCCCCTTTCTGGTTCTTCCTGGCACCTTTATTTTTAAGGGTGTAGGCATGTGGTTCCACCAATTGGGAACGGTCCAGGAAAAGGTCAGAGAGAGTGATTTCGTGCCTCTTTGGGATGGCACTACGACGCGTCGTTCACTTGCAGAACGCAAGCTCCTGGATCAGGTGCGTAAGTCTGAACAAGCGAGTTTAGGTATATTGGTGTAGAGCCTGTGGTTGAGACAGTGTGGATTGTGGATTGTTAGCATTCAGAATATTTCATCTAGTTCCTTCTGCTTGAAGACTGAGATACATTAGGCCGGCATATGGTGGGAGTTGAAGCTGGCCATGCAGAGGACTTGTATGGTTCTTGTGGTCTTTGCTGAGGATCTGTGCTGATGGCTATGTGTCGACGAGGTCTTCAAAGGGAATCTGTCTCTAGGGCTCGTCTATAGTTGTCATGTTCTCTGCTGACATTCATTTGTTGTGCTTGTGTCTAGGCGCAGGTCCACTATCTGATCTGGATACAGACTAGATCCATGTTATGTGTTTGCCAGGTTAATGAGATGTGTTTTAGTCTTGATTTTAGTCTGACAGACTGTGTCTGTTTCCCGGACAATGCTAGGAAGACTATTCCAGAATTAAGGTGTTAATAGGAAAAAGATTTACCGCCCATAGTTGATTTTCACATTCTAGGTTTTATCGACTAGCCAGAACTTTGAGACCGCTATAGACATGAAGGAGTATAATGCGTTAAGAGCTCGCTCAAGTACCGAGGAGATACACCATTTGGAGCTTTGTAAGCAATCAGCAGGAGTTTAAAATGTATGACATGTTTAATAGGGACAATGCAGTGTTGACAGAACCGGGCTAATATGGTCATTGTAAGGGGTCTGTCTGAGTTTTGATTGGAGTTTAGTTTTTGCACTGGTCTCAGTTCAGTTTACTTGGTTTCTGCTCAGCTCACCTCATATCCCTAGTGTTTTGCCTTGTATAGCCCTCAGTTTTGGTTTGTCTTTGCCTGTTCTCATTATCATATTGGTGTTGTTCTGCATACCGTGTTTGATTTCCCGTTTATCTGGGGGATTTCCAGAAAGCAGGTTATGTGACATACCCAGGTAAGTTTACTCATGAGCGGATAATTTCAAAATATGGTTCCAAAAACTGAGGTAACTTTTGGGGTATATAAGTAGTCATAGCAACTCCGGAGCAGGTTATGTTCCAAGGTTAGTTTACTTGCGAAGTATTCAGCGCATATGTGCCCTATTGACGAGGATCCAGTGGGCATGACAGATATATACAGTCGCAATGACAGAACTTCTTTCAGAATGTTGTGCACGTTCAGTGATGAATTGCTTGGATAGCAGATTGGTAGGAAACCACGACCTTGTCATTAGGTTCCTAAGAAGTGTGAGGAGGCTAAATCCTCAGAGACTGCGCCTAATCTCCTAATGGGATCTCTTGGTGGTTTTACAGGCCCTTCAGAGATATAAGTTTGAGCCTTTACAGTCAGTGCCCTCTCTGGATATGTGCCTATGACTCTCAAATACCCATTTTAGGGATCAAGTGGTAACCTTTTAAATTATCCCTTCTGATAAGGGAGACCCAGCCCTATCTCTGTTGTGCCTAGTGCTCGGCTGGCGCATTTACCTGGATCGCACACACAGCTGTAGAAGATCAGATTAGCTCTTTGTCTGCTTTGAAGGATGGCAGGAGGGGAAGGCTGTCTTCAAGCAAAGGATGGTCCACAGGATTTTGGATGCCATTCCTCCTGGCCTACCAGCCCTAGGGTTTACTGTCCCCTTTGGGAGTGAGGGCTCACTCCACCAGGGGCGTTGCAGCCTCTTCAGCTTTTGTGTATGGTGCATCGTTAACAGACACTAGAGCTGCTGGCTGGGCTACACCCAACACCTTTATGAGTTTGTATAATCTCCATATGGAACCAATTTCCATGTCAGTGCCCCTCTCCGAGGTGATAACGTGTGCTTTTTAGGTCCAAGTAAGTTTCCCATGTTTGGTAAAACCTGGACCACTTTTCTCTATCATTAAGCACATATGCGGTAGTTGAGTGTGGTGGAGGAACTCATTACCAGACCTGTGGTATGCCGCTCGTGTTTGGATTAAGTGTGCCATATTTGTTGACTCCCTAATGGCGCTCCCATATGTGTATTTTTCCACTGTTCGGTTTTCCGGAGCTACACTCCGTCACCAGTCACTGTGGTTGGTAGTCTCTCCCCCCAGTAAGTGGAGCTCTCCACAGAGACCATTCCCTATGTAGTACTTCCCATTGGTAAGTCCATAGGATGCATTTACATGAAGTGCTGTACTTTACATATAGTACACTGTCTAATTCGTTCCCTATACCCTATATAGTGCAATGTCTGAATCGTTCCCTATTCCCTATATAGTGCACTGTCTGGTCGTTCCCTATCCCCTAAATAGTGCACTGTCGGATCGTTCCCTATCCCCTACATAGTGCACTGTCGGATCGTTCCCTATCCCCTACATAGTGCACTGTCAGATCGTTCCCTATCCCCTACATAGTGCACTGTCGGATCGTTCCCTATCCCCTACATAGTGCACTGTCGGATCGTTCCCTATCCCCTACATAGTGCACTGTCGGATCGTTCCCTATCCCCTACATAGTGCACTGTCAGATCGTTCCCTATCCCCTACATAGTGCACTGTCGGATCGTTCCCTATCCCCTATATAGTGCACTGTCGGACCGTTCCCTATCCCCTACATAGTGCACTGTCGGATCGTTTCCTATCCCCTATATAGTGCACTGTCTGATCGTCCCCTATCCCCTATATAGTGCACTGTCTAAACATTCCCTATCCCCTATATAGTGCACTGTCTGATCGTCCCCTATCCCCTATATAGTGCACTGTCTGATCGTTCCCTATCCCCTATTTAGTGCACTGTCTGATCGTTCCCTATCCCCTATAGAGTGCACTGTCGGATCGTTCCCTATCCCCTACATAGTGCACTGTCAGATCGTTCCCTATCCCCTATATAGTGCACTGTCGGATCGTTCCCTATCCCCTACATAGTGCACTGTCGGATCGTTCCCTATCCCCTACATAGTGCACTGTCGGATCGTTCCCTATCCCCTACATAGTGCACTGTCGGATCGTTCCCTATCCCCTATATAGTGCACTGTCGGACCGTTCCCTATCCCCTACATAGTGCACTGTCGGATCGTTTCCTATCCCCTATATAGTGCACTGTCTGATCGTCCCCTATCCCCTATATAGTGCACTGTCTAAACATTCCCTATCCCCTATATAGTGCACTGTCTGATCGTCCCCTATCCCCTATAGAGTGCACTGTCTGATCGTTCCCTATCCCCTATTTAGTGCACTGTCTGATCGTTCCCTATCCCCTATTTAGTGCACTGTCTGATCGTTCCCTATCCCCTATTTAGTGCACTGTCGGATCGTTCCCTATCCCCTATATAGGGCACTGTATGAATCGTTCCCTATCTCATACATAGTGCACTGTCTGTTTATAATGTAGGGGGCGGGGCTTCAGATTCTAGAGAGCATTTGATTGGACAGAAAATCTGATGAGAAGCGGAAGTGCCGAGTGATGTCATCAAAATCATTGATCCATATTGGCAGAAGTGAAAGACTAATTTTGAATATATTTTCTAAACGTGAATATTGTCATTGTTTTGGAGCACACTAGCTTATAGATAACAGTAAGGCTAACATATTCATGCTTTCATGGGGATTTTAAGGGTTGTCAAGTTATTTAAAACAGCACACCATATTTTCAGCATTAACATGATTTATCATAAAAATCGAACTTTCTGAAACGTTCCTATAAATATGTATTTTTTGTCTTTCCAAATGTGAATCCTGAATAATACAATTTCTCCACTATCCTGCAGCAGTTTTCTCATTAACAGTGTTTTCACTCGCTGATCATATCCCAGATTGCAAGTAAACTTTGAAATAATGCTAAAAGTTAATGCAATGAACTAACTAAAAGTGCTGTTTGCTCATCATCACTTTTGTACCCTCTGTTAATGTTGAACAATGGGATCAATGCTTATAGATCAATGCAAGTTAACATAATAAAATAATCAATGTTCATGTTATTGCATTTTTTTTTTATAATGATGTTAAAGTTCCAACAAAGAAATCAATAGTTATAGGTTAGATAATAGTGTTGATTCTAGTTAACTTTCGGGTTGAAAGAACATTGAAAATACAACTGAGATGTAATGTATACATAATTAAATCAATGTTAATAGGTAAAAACAGAAAAGAAGTCAAATAAAAACTACACTTTCCTTTTTTTTTTTTTTTTTTTTTTTACAAAGTTTAACGCCATCAATCATAAAAAGACAAAAGTAACAGTAAGCATGATTTCACCTAATAATGATTTAGAATTATCACATGATCTTGTGGTCATCAACTACAAACCACTACTAGACTAATTTGAGATGTCAAATTCAAGCTGGCTGAGTTGCACCCATAATGCATCGATCAAATACCTACGAAGTCATGTGACGGAAGGTATCGTGATTTACCCCCATGAGCTTGGTTGCTAATAAACTGAGTGTAATTTAAGCTCTGTTGCGTTAATAAAAGGAAATATGATGAACTCAAAGTACCGGTTATTTTATTCCACTGCGCTAAAGCATTCACTGTTATAAATCACCCAGAATGCAGTGTGGGCTGAACTGTCCAGTGATCACGAGGAGAGGCGGCGACCCGCAGGAGCGTCAGCTGAAAGCATCTGTGCCAGAAGCTAAAGGGATCTGCACTGACACGCCTGTCGCAGCAGAGACCGTCCTCCTCATCTCATCGTTCCTGCAGTCCTCCGACCACACACGGCGGGTGAGTAATGTGTGTGTGTGTGTGTGTGTGTGTGTGTGTGTGTGTGTGTGTGTGTGTGTGTGCGCGCGCGCTGAACGTTTCTGTATCTACGAAGATAACCAACCAAGGTCACTTGACTAGGTCTAGGTGGACTAGCTAGACTAGGTCAAAATCCACCAATGACATCCAGAGAGAGGGAGCAGGATGTAAATTGGCTCTGCAATGAGCACCATGTGATGAAAATCAAAACCCCTTTAAAGGAAATTATGTTCACTCTGTGGCCATAATGCAGAGTTGCCAACACACACACACACACACACACACACACACACACACACACACACACACACACACACACACACACACACACACACACACACACACACACACACACACACACACACACACACACACACACACACACACACACACACACACTTCAGTGGTTCACCACAGAAAACATTCTATCTATCTCTCTCTCTCTCTCTCTCTCTCTCTCTCTCTCTCTATATATATGCATATTTGGGATTTGCATTTGCATATATATATATATATATATATATATATATATATATATATATATATATATATATATATATATATATATATATATGCAAATGCAAATCCCAAATATGCAAATCCCAGAAGGATATATATATATATCCTTCTGGGACCCAAGAATAGACTTTTGTCCACTGTAGTGGACATTATATTTTAGTGAATTTCTCTGACATCATACATGTCACATGTCACAGTCTGGATGTCCAGTAAAGAGCACATTCGGGGCTTTGCAGGGATACCAAATGTTTGAAGGTTTCACCAGGACAACAACTTCTTCTTGGTCTTTAAAAATGGCTGACATTAATGTTGAGCACTCTTATGGAAATATGATCATATTTTTTAATTATTATTTAAATCTGATTAATTTTCAAATTGTTTGTTATAAATCAACATCTCAGGAAAATGTTATGGGGTTTCTAATCAAAATATGACTTTCTGTTACAGAACAGGGCATTGATTTCATAAATGACCACTATAGTGGACACCAGGACTTAAATCATGATTATCAGGCATTTTGGAGACATAACAAGTGAACAGGGAAAGAAATTACATATCAATATTCCTATGAAATATTAGATATTATTTATTTTTGCCAATTTTTCCTCCCAAGAACACATTAATATGCAAATTAGATGCAGTGAATAGATACATTGTATTGAATGGGAAAATCCAAGTATTGTCATTTTACCCACATATTTCATAAAGTAAAATGGTATATGAATGCATTTCATTATATCTTTCATAACATAGTTCAGAATCATCTTTAAATAAAGTTTGTTTAAAAAAAACCCTGAAACCTAAAAATTGATTGATGAGTTAAAAATAAATCCCATTGTTTTTGCCTATACATGCAATTTCATGTCATTTAATTTTTTTAACAACTCAGTCCTGGTGTCAACTACAGAGGACATATCATAACATATGAATAAAATATCATTTTTCAAAAATGTTTTTTTTCCATTTGTTTCTTATGCTCTAAACAATGTAATGACATAAAAAAATACTAAATTCAAAAAACTTTTTTTTTCTGGGTCCCAGGAGGATATATATATATATATATATATATATATATATATATATATATATATATATATATATATATATACACACGCACACACACACACACACTTCAGTGGTTCACCACAGAAAACATTCTCTCTGCATCAGTATTTGAATGGGGTAGTATTGTTTTTTTGTAGTTGATTTCTTTGTCTATTAAGACCAAATGCATCACAATGCATCACAACACAATTTTAAAGCGTATATGTAGAGGCATGATTTTGTCTAAATAGAACTACTTTAACTTACAAGCTACTTGTAAGTTAAACTAGTTGTTACATTCAAGCTACCCTTTTGAAAATATAGCTAAGTTACTATCAAAAAGCATTTTTACAATGGCATTGTTACAAATAACTGAATAATTGTTAATGAAGAATGTTGTAATATGTGGGGTTTCAAGCAACATAATGCAATGTAATTATGATTTCAAAGAGTATGGGGTGAATTCAGGGTTATTGGGACACTTTTTTCCCAGTCATTTCAATGGCAAAAACTGTCAGAATCATTCGATTTTTTTTAAACCCAATACTTTTTTGGTTGAATGGTGATAAACGGTATATACCCCGGTATATATATATATCCCGGTATTTTCGAAGTTTTTCTATTTGGAAAAAATAAATCTATACTTATTTTAATAGTTTTATCTCACATCCTGCCCACTGATGTCCTAAAAGCAATGTTGATATTGAAATACAGTGAATGTAATGTAGGCTATGCAATACATTGTGCAAAAAGGGGGTTTATACGTTGGCCAAAAACTAAATTAATAATTTTGAAAAAGCATAGGCTATTAGAATACTTGATTACCCCATAATGGTCACTTTCATAAAAATATATTTACTTGTGGGTTTAAAATTCCACATATGGCACATTTACTGTCCAACAACAAATATTTTAGAAATATGTATATTTTAGAATTATTGCGTTCCTATTCTATTGCGCTCCGTCTGTTTGGCGCGCGTACAGGCGGCGGCGCTCGATCACGGAAGCTTGAATTTTAGCGGAGATTCACTTGCAGAAGCTCGTCCTCTCCAGACAGCAAAATGGACATATTTGCACAACTCTCTAACATTTACAGATGGAGAATATACCTGTGAAATGTAAGTTATGCACTGAGGAAAGCACCACACCTCACCACAAACACCGCAAGTAGGCTATTTGTAAATATACCTGTCAGCCTATCTCCCAGAGCATCTGAAAGGGCAAGCTGCTTTAAACTATACATGTTAACTATTTTGAAGCCCTCAATATAAAACATGTGTCATGTTTAGGACAAATTGTATCATGCACTTTCCCTGCATCAGCTCATGCTCTCCGCTATTTTTCAGATGTGTTCGTATCAATCTACTGTTTGCTTGACTTTTTCTTTTAATTTCAAATTTTTTGTTTAAAAATGAACATTTCAATCTTTCTATAGGCCTACTTCTCATGTCTGTGAGGCAAGTAGGCTAGCTGCTGAGTTTGGGTTTATTTGAGACGCGCTCCAGTTCATGTGCAAAGTGAACACTGATTAAAATTAAGATAGTCTAAAATTTATACAAAACGAAATTAACTTTAAAGAAATTAAAAATAATTTCTGACCCTATGTCTTTGACTTTGTCTATGCACTTTTCAGATTAAATTTAAAATAGCACTATAATATTTAAACATAAATATTAAACAAAATAGCTACATTTAATAGCTACAACAAGTACAGGCAAATTTCATGTAAGAACTGGATTTGAGCAAACGTTGTTTTACTGGTGAGCACGCAGTTCATGAGTGGAGCATTCGCTTGGGCCGTGAAGGCCCGGGTATTGAGAATGAGGAGATACGTCATGGTCGTGGGCGGAGTCTGAGCCCTACACCATTCTGGGATCCCACGCTATCGGTTGTCAGGGGTAACATTGTAAGAGCGATACAGAGATCAGAGCAGGCGTTTAAGCGGAGAAATTACGAGAAAACTTAGAAGAAATGGAGAAGAAGAGGTCTCTTACAGGGAGAAACGTACTACCAGCGCCAAGCTGAGGTATTTAGAGAAGCTGGCTGATATCAAAAACGTTGACCCATACGAGCTGCCACGGCAGAACTCCGAACCACCTTGCACTGAAATGTTTCTATAAATATATTTCCTGTGCATTCTGAATAATAAATATATCTCCCCACTATCCTGCAGCAGTCCAGTGCCGTCATCATTAGCAGTGTTTTTCTCTTACTGATAATATTTTATACCTATTGAGTTCATATTTTTAAATTAATTTGACTAAACATTTAAATGATCATTTGTGTGCGCCGGTGCTTTTATTCCAGCCTTCTTAAGTAGAATGAATGCTCGGTACGTGCCTTAAATGGATGTAACGTTAACAATGTTAAATATTGAATTAATCTTAAACAGTGATGCGCACACAGTAGAGGAAAATTACAGTCAACTAGAACTACCTTGAATATTAATTAAGCGTTTTGGGCATAAACATGTTTATAACATACAGTAAAATGACTGACAATGAAAAATGACAGAATAGTGATCAACATGTTTAATACAAATAAATAAAGGTTCGTATTGATCAAGTGTCTCACACTTCAGCATCGCGCTCACTAGTTAAGACCATGACTGACACCCTGTGGTGAAATAATGGCGTACGTTTACCAGCCGCTGCTTTCTCAGATCGGCTTGGGTGGATTAAAACTTCATGTTCAGTTGAGTTTGGAAAACTATGTACATAGTAATCATCAGAATATCTCTTCTCCAGTCTCTATCCGAATCCATTACCTGGCGGGCAGACCCCCAAAATGGCGGAAGGGGGGCGGGGCGCTGTGTCGTGACGACATCTCCTCATTCTCAATACTTCACTTACCGCGCCTGGACGCGTCACGCGCGCAGGGATGATCGCATTCGACACATGCGCAGTAAAAAAGTGTCTATGCTCTACCAGACATCGGAGGGCAGCACTGAGTCCTGTCATCAACGGGACATTCGCTGGGCTTGATCGGTGAAGAACTGTAGTACATCCACCATTGCAACATAGTTTGGAAGAAACACTGAAGAATCAAAAATTCTCTCTTTTTTTTCAAGCGTGTTGTTTTTAAACCTGTCTTTGCACACTCTTCTTCGACGGCTGAACACTGCTCAATACTGTGTGTATTGCCACCTAGTGGACTCTTCTGTACTGATGGCGCATGCGCTGTTGCATGCGGACCGTCCGCGCGGTCTCAAAATTTGGGCTGCGCGCGGACGGGGTGTGCGGCCGGCCGCGAGCCCTCCGAATGACGAAAATTACGTCATGCGGGCGGTGCACGAACGCGGACGGCCGAAGTATACCCGGGCCTTGAGATTGAGCTGAGCGTCGCACCGCTTTGCTCATTACAGGCTCGTTTTCGTCAGAACCCAAAACCGAATGTAGCTTTTGGTCGCATTACGCCGTATTTATTTGCACATTTATCTTGAACCCCCTCACTGAAAGCATAACTACCTTAGTCGATAACGAGTAGCTGGTAACTGGTAGATCTATAAACTCATCTTTCAGGCATTTGAACGACCAGGTTGACACTTCAGCGTGAGAAATCAGGGGTGTGGCGTGTGAGCGTGTGAAACCATTCGAATGCGTGTGTCTCACGGCCAATGCATGAGAGTTGGCAGCTCTGCCATATTTGCAACACCTCAGGGCAGCTGTTTCGGGCATCCAAGTCCTATCTATTTGAATGGGGGAATCCTGAATTCTCCAAAAATTGCTACCACACTCACAATTAAATAACATATTTCAACTCAGCAACAAAATCTGACATGAACTGTCCCATAAATTTTGTTTATTATGCACAAATAGTGTTAAAAAAGCTAATTGTTCAGGCTAGACCAGCCAATGAGTGGTGATGACTATTATCAGTCAGCGATTGGCTCTTTTATTTAGAAGGCGGGACTTTTCCCTCCATATTGCTTTGCACTTTCTCCCATTCATAAGTAATATGAGTGCGCCATTTTTGGAAAATCCACAAATATCTGGACTTCACCGCCATCTAGTGCTGGGCGGTATGACCAAAAATGTATATCACAGTATTTTCTAAATTATATCGGTTTCACAGTATATGACGGTATTTTTCCCCCTATGCATGACCGGGTGTTAACCAAATTTTCTACTGATTGAGAGAGGAAATACTGCAGTAGATTGACTAGAATGCCCTATTTTACTGTCGTGACGGGTGAATATTGTGGAAAAATTCCACACTAGAGTTAATAAAGGTTTGCAAAGCCCCACAAAATGATGCTGTGCGGAGACAACAACCAATAACACAAACTACACACTCATTACAGACACATCAATATTAAAATATGACCACAGAGAGAAAAAAAGAGTTGAGGGCACCTTAAGCATTTAAAAAATCTAACCGTATATAACAACAAACTGCCAAGACGAGGGAGAAACGTGGATATTTGCAATACATTTAAGAGCACTCTATGAACGTGTGACACACATCAGTTTAACACAGAAAAAATAAAGCAGTTACTTTTTTGCCCATTCTTCTTTGAATTGTCAGTTTATTATTAATTTACATCCTTTTGTATAGTACAACCCCAAATCAGAAAAAGTTGGGACAGTATGGAAAACGCAAAAAAAAAAAAAGTGCTTTCTAAATGTACTTTGACTTGTATTTCATTGCAGACAATATGAACACAAAATATTTCATGTTTTGTCTGGTCAACTTCATGTCATTTGTAAATATGCATCCTTTCCTGTCATTCAGACCTGCAACACATTTCAAAAAAAGTTGGGACAGTAAAGCATTTACCACTTTGTAATGTTGCCATTCCTTTTCACAACACTTAAAAGACGT
The DNA here is from genome assembly GCF_949357685.1 of Gobio gobio. Taxonomy (NCBI): domain Eukaryota; kingdom Metazoa; phylum Chordata; class Actinopteri; order Cypriniformes; family Gobionidae; genus Gobio; species Gobio gobio. Next base: position 8,537,676 of record NC_137116.1, on the reverse strand, counting down.
TTAGGGACTGAAGACACCAAGTGATGAAGTGTTTCAGGTGTAATTTTGTCCCATTCTTCCTGCAAACAAGTCTTAAGGTGGGCAACAGTACGGGGTCTTCGTTGTCGCATTTTGCGCTTCAAAATGCGCCACACATTCTCTATTGGAGACCGGTCGGGACTGCAGGCAGGCCAGTCAAGTATCCGTACCCTCTTCCTCCGCATCCAGGACTTTGTAATGTGTGCAGAATGTGGTTTTGCATTGTCTTGTTGAAATATGCATGGACGTCCCTGGAAAAGATGTCTTCTTGAAGGCAGCATATTATGCTCCAAAATCTCTCTGTACTTCACAGAAGTGCAAGTTACCTTTGCCAAGGGCACTGACACAACCCCATACCATGACAGACCCTGGCTTTTGGACTTGTTGCTGGTAACAGTCTGGATGATCCTTTTCTTCTTTGGTCCGGAGCACACGGCATCCATTCCTCCCAAAAAATACCTGAAATAGTGATTCATCTGACCACAGTACACGTTTCCACTGTGTGATGGTTCATCCCAGATGCCTCCGAGCCCAGAGAAGTCGATGGCGCTTCTGGACACTGTTAACATAGGGCTTCCTTTTGGCACAGTACAGTTTTAACTGGCATTTGTGGATGTAACTACGTATTGTGGTACTTGACAAAGGTTTGCCAAAGTAGTCCTGAGCCCATGTGGTGATATCGCTTATAAATGAATGACGATTCTTGATGCAGTGCCGCCTGAGGGATCGGAGATCACGGTTGTTCAGCTTAGGCTTGCGCCCTTGTCCTTTACGCACTGAAATTCCTCCAGATTCCTTGAATCTTTTAATTATGTTATGCACTGTTGAATGTGAAATATCCAAATCTCTTCCTATCTTTCTTTGAGGAACATTGTTTTTAAACATTTCAATAATTTTCTAACGTATTTGTTGGCAAACTGGCGATCCTCAGCCCATCTTTGCTCCTAAAGGATTAGACCTTTCTTGGATGCTGCTTTTGTACCAAATCATAATTACAATCACCTGTTGACATCACCTGTTTCAAATCACATCATTATTTAACCATTTTACCTCATTACTAGTCCTAAATTGCTCCTGTCCCTACTTTTTTTTAAATGTGTTGCAGGTCTGAATGACAGGAAAGGATGCATATTTACAAATGACATGAAGTTGACCAGACAAAACATGAAATATTTTGTGTTCATATTGTCTGCAATGAAATACAAGTCAAAGTAAATTTAGAAATCAAATCTTTTTTTTTTTATTTGCGTTTTCCATACTGTCCCAACTTTTTCTGATTTGGGGTTGTAGAATAATCCATCGTGTCATCGCGGTCGTGATCAGACGTATATGGTTCAGTGTAGCCAAATCAGTACACATTTCATTTGAAGAAGACGTGATGAAATATGTGCGCATACACGCTTTGGGTTCACGTTTAGAGCACTATAGTATATGAAATATGTCCATAAAAAACTTAAACGTGCTCGCTCCAGTCTATATCTGTGCTATGATCCATGTGGAGAACGCTGTTAATCTCATCACATCGCTCCACGCAGAAACCGCTCTCTCGCGCGCCGCGTGTAGTTTGAATTCTCCGCTATAATCAAGGGCTGAATCCGAAAATCGCCCCCTATAACCTCAAATGGGCATTATTTGGAGGGGACAGCGCTTTGTAGTGGTGTCCCAAACCATAGTGAACGATATTGAGTGCACTCATTCTATCCCACATTGCACCGCAATAACGAGTGTACAGCCGTTGTACACACAGCGGTTGTCCGACTTCACGCACTCGTTTTCATTCACTCCTTAAAGGTCCCATGGCATGAAATTTTCATTTTATGAGGTTTTTCAACATTAATATGAGTTCCCCTAGCCTGAATATTGTCCCCAAGTGGATAGAAATGTTGATCGGTGTAAAACCGAGTTCTGGCTGTCTTTCTCTGCCTTTGAGAAAATGACAGGCCAGACTAACCAATCCTGAAGTCTCCTGGTTTGACGTCCAAGCAGGAACGGTTACCTCCCTTTCCTCCGCCCAGAGAATCTGGCACACCCATGCAAACGCTCGAGAGAATAGAGATCATTGCTTGTGAACGAGTGAACGCTGGCAGTTTCTCAGTGTTTGGATGTACAAATGAAAACAGAAGTCTTTTTTCAGTTCCTTCTGATCTGTGATCAGTGATTTCTGATGTGTAGCTAATTATTTATTATTCGTGCACACAATGCGGCTTCTCTCTCTCCAGACAGAACGGTGTTTTCGTGTTTTCTATCTTGTGAGTCAGTGTTTTTGTACGTCCTCGTCGCGTCTATCGGTTCTAAAATGTGCATACAGTCATGAGTTTCTGCTCAACATCGGCCTCACACACGCCGAAGCTCTGCACTGGCCGGTGGCCTTCAACATCCCCGACCCCCAGTACTGCATCTGGCCCACAGCGGAGGCACCAAACGCGGCGTGAGATTAAGCAGACAGGGGGTAAGCGTGAGCATATTCGGGCTAGCCAGCCTAGCCCCACAATAAACTGGATTACATTCGATTACTGCTGTTGTGTCTTTGTTTGCGCTGTGTACTCAACGCGCGTCACTGACGCTTTTATTTTATTTTAAAAATAATGCTATTATCAACACTTACTTTTAACTCGTTCATCTCGACAGCTGTAATGGTACTTTGCATGTGTTACAAAGTTGGTAATAATGATGAAGACGGACTCGGTGTGACTGGGACTCGTGTTTATTCAGAACTCTCAGATACAAACACAATAAACTTGCGCTGACTGACAGCGCTCTCATAACTCAGTAGTTACTATAAATAACTTTGTTAGCAATCGCTGAGCTCCTTCTCTGGTACATTAGTGATGTCCGGTTCGCGAACGATCTTTCTTTTGAACCAGTTCTTTTTAGTGAACCGAATCAGTTCACCAAATCGGACTGAATCGTTCTAAACGGTTCGCGTCTCCAGTCAGCGCTGATCCATAATTTATAAGTTACTAACTTTCTGACATGAGTGACAGCCCCTCCGACTAGAAATAGACTAATAACCTGAAGTATATGCTGTAACTAAAACAGTTCAGATATGCTGAGAACTGATGTGAAGTGAACTCACGTCCATCCGTCTCTCTGGCAGCAGCTCGTGCCTGCTCGTGCCTCGTAGACCTCGTTAAAACGCCCCCTCCGCTCATTTAAAATGCAAAGATGTCAGCCAATCACAACAGTGGCCGTTTTTACTGAAGTCTCACAGCAGACACGCCTCTTGAAGCAGGGCATTCAGCCACAGGGCAAACAGCAGTATAGAAAAAATGCCTTTTATTTTTAAATTATGACATTTTATGATGTAAAAGTCATACTAACAATATAAGCACACCTCAGGAAACATTATAAAATAATAGAAAAATGCCATGCCATGGGACCTTTAAATAAAGTGATAACGTAGGGAATAGTGAATGAGGGTATAGGGGGAGGTTTCGGATACAGCCATAGGCTGTAATGCGATCTCAGCTGTGCTCTGACTGCTCTCACTAGTACAGTGCAACAGTGAAATGGGTCCACTCTCAAACAATGCGCGTTCCGAACGTTTGATGATACCGGTATTGCGGTATCATCAAAATTCATATCATGACAAAAATAAATACCGGTATTCGGTATGGACCGGTATACCACCCAGCACTTCCGCCATCTACACAAGCCAATCAGATAACTCCAATATAGTGGCCAATTGTACACCTGGTATGAAGATGCGTTCCCTCTCGAACGGTCAGTTCGTACTGCGTCTTAAGACGCTATGGGATATAGGTTCGCCTATTCTCGAATACTGAAGTGTTTATAAAATCACGCAGTGCTACTGCACAGTCAAAACGGGGTCGAGACTTCTCGCAGGCTATTTGCTGGCCGGTGGTAACTGCATGAACCAATGGCAGAACAGCGTATCTGAGCGAACCTATGGGCGCTAAGCCCGTGACGCTGGACACAGAAGCCCGCAAACTGACCGTAAAAGCCCACGAAGGGCGCCCTTAAAATACGCTGAAATGCCGACCCCACCCCCTTGACATCTCAGCAGCGCAAAGACGCAGCTAAGGCTGGTGCGGACACCGAGCTAATCCGTGTCCTCAATAAGGCCGATTGTGAGCTGGGCCTGGACTGGGCAGTCCCTGAAGAGCCCACACCCAGCCGTCTTGATGAATGGTACCTCCCGGGGCGCCAGGAGGCCCCTCAGCAGAGAGCGGCACCCTTTTTTCCTGAGGTGCACCAGGAGCTGGCGAGGTCGTGGCGCGCTCCCTACTCCACTCGCCTTCGCCCATCCACTTCGCACGCGCTCTCCGCCATTGACGGTGCCGTCGAGAAGGGCTATGAGAAGCTCCCGCTGCTCGAAGAATCGGTGACTGCGCACCTCTGCCCGCCCTCCGCGATAGGCTGGAAGCCCAAAATCGCACACCCTTCGAGGCCATGCCGTGGCAAACAGGGCCTACGCTTCCTCTGGCCAAGCAGGCTCCGCTCTCCACTCGATGGCGGTCCTGCAGGTGTTCCAGGCGGAGCTCCTTCGGGCTATGGACGAGTCCGGTCCAGACCAGGAGGTTTTTCGTGACCTCCGAAGCGCCACAGACCTGGCCCTTCGAGCTACGAAGGCCACCGCCCAGGCCATAGTCAGGTCGATGGCCAGTCTCGTGGTGTTAGAGCGCCACTTATGGCTAAACCTCACAGAGATCAAGGAGGCCGATAAAACCGCCTTCCTCGATGCTCCCATCTCTCCGAATGGTCTGTTGGGTCCCGCGGTGGACGGTTTTGCGGAACGCTTCACCACGGCGCAGAAAGCGTCCCAGGCGATGAGCCACTTTCTCCCCAAAAGAGCCAGCGCCGCCTCTTCAACTCGGCCAAGTGCTCCGTACCAGCAACAGCAGCGCAGATCTGCGGCTGCGACCGCTCTCGCGCTAGCTCCCGTGCAGCCCCGCCCACCTTATGACCAACGTTAATATCAGCGTCATCACCAGGCGAAGCGCTTCCCAGGTCCCCGGCCTAAGATCACGCTGGACCCTGATCAGTCCTGATCGGCTGATCAGGAAGAGGGGAGGGGTGAGCTCCGCCCAAGCCGGTCCGCCCCCCAAAAGACTCCGAATTCTCTCCCCGCGGCCGTTTTTGTTCCGGCCCGGGAGAAACATGTTGTATATGTGAAAAATGTGAGCAGCGAGCCAGCGCTCGCGCGCGCTCCACTGCACTTTACCGTTGTTATTGCGGGTTCAATAAAAATTTGAATGTTCAACAAATGAGTCTTCTTTCTCTTCCACACCACACGAATGTCGGCGCGCGGCAAAACGCGCCGCCGTTTGACACTATAAAACCCCTATGCAACTGGGCAGAGGCTTGGAAAGCAATCCCTGGTGTGTCACAGTGGGTTATAAAAAACATTCAACTAGGCTATTCGCTCCAATTCGCTCACAAACCACCGCGATTTGCGGGCATAACTTACACTTCAGTGAAGAGCAACGTAACTCACGTCCTCAAAACCGAAGTGGAAAGTCTATTGATGAAAGGAGCTATAGAGGTGGTGCCTGCAGCTCAGAGCGGGTCAGGGTTTTACAGCCGCTACTTCCTGGTTCCCAAGAAAGATGGCGGCCTCAGGCCCATCTTAGACCTCAGACATCTGAACAAGGCTCTGATCAAACGGCCGTTCAGAATGCTGACATTAAAACAAATCATTGCGCAAATCTGCCTGATGGATTGGTTTTTCTCAGTAGATCTGAAAGATGCCTACTTTCATATCTAAACTATCCCACGTCACAGACCGTTTCTGAGATTCGTGTTCGACGGGAAAGCCTACCAGTACACAGTCCTGCCATTTGGCCTGTCTCTGGCGCCCCGCACTTTCACAAAGTGTATGGATGCAGCTCTCTCCCCTTTAAGACAAATGGGAATGCACATTCTGAACTACCTCGACGACTGGCTCATACTGGCCCAGTCAGAGGAAGAACTACAATCTCACAAATCTGTGCTACTCAGCCATCTAGAATGCCTGGGTCTCAGAATAAACACAGCCAAGAGCTCGTTGCTTCCCAGACAGAGGATCTCTTTCCTTGGAATGATTTAAGACTCAGCCCAAATGAGGGTGTGGCTATCAAACGAACGTGCTCTGACTACACAGCAGCTCGCACACTCGTTCAAAACAGGAACCAACAGACCCCTGAGAATTTTTCAGAGAATGCTAGGCCTTATGGCATCAGCTTCTCCAGTACTTCCGCTGGGTATGATGCACATGCGCCCCCTGCAGTACTGGCACGGGTTCCTTCCCAAGCGTGGCATTCAGGCCAGCTTTGGATCAAAGTGAGCCGCGGCTGTGTCAAAGCCCTGGCCCTGTGGTCGAATCCCCGCCTCTACGAGTCAGGGGTGAGCTTGGGAACAGTTTCCAGATAGATGGTGGTCACCACAGATGCCTCCAACACGGGTTGGGGTGCTCTGTGCGAGGGCAAACCGGACTTCGGCTCATGGTCGAGCACGGAGTCACGGTTGCACATAAACTGCCTAGAATTGCTGGCAGTAGTGCTAGCCCTCGAGACTTTATCACCATGTCTCTTGGGTCATCACGTCCTAGTCCGTACGGACAACACGACTGTGGTATCCTACATATATCGCCAAGGCGGGCTCAGGTCGAGATGGCTCAACCAACATTCCGGGGGAATGGTCCCTCCATCCCCAAACGGTTCAAATGATATGGAATGTTTTCGAGAAGGCAGAGGTCGACCTCTTCGCCTCTGAAGACAACTGTCATTGCCCAATTTATTTTTCAAAGAACAAGGATGAGCTGGCCCACGTATGGCCCAGCTGCCTGATTTATGCTTTTCCACCAGTACCGCTCATTCCCCAGGTCTTAAAAAGAATCAGGGAATGCGGGCACACAGTACTGCTAGTGGCTCCACTCTGGCAAACCCAAATCTGGTTTCCCGAGTTGATTCAGCTGCTATCAGCGTCCCCTTGGCCAGTCCCGCTGAGAAAAGATCTCCTATCTCAGGTGAACGGGACAATATGGCACCCCTGTCCCAAACTGTGGGCGCTACATGTTTGGCCCCTCAAGGGGAACTCGAGAACCTCCCAGTGAGTGTCCTGAACACTATCGGTGAAGCTAAAGCCCTGTCTACTAGACGTCTCTATGCAGTGTTCTCTGACTGGTGTTCAGCCAGGAACCATATCCCAGTGTCATGCGAGATATCACAGATACTTGTTTTTCTGTAAGAGATGTTGGATGCAGGACGCACTCCATCCACACTCAAAGTCTACACAGCAGCTATTGCCGCATCTCATACGCCTATAGCTGGCCAATCAGTAGACAGACACGACATGGTCATAAAATTCTTAAAGGGAGCCAGGAGGCTTAACCCTCCTCGCCCTCCTACAGTGCCTAAAAGGACCTCCCTTCGAACCAATGCAGACGGCTGAACTAAAACCGCTTTCACTGAAAACTGCTATTAGCATTGGCATCAGTTAAGCGTGTTGGTGACATTCAAGTGCTCTCTGTGAACGCATCATGTCTAGAATTTGGCCCAGGTGATTCCAAAGTCATTCTCAAACCAAGACATGGCTATGTTTCTAAAGTGCTTTCAACACCGTTCAAAGCACAGGTAATCACTCTTTCTGCTCTTCCACCCTCTGAGGATGAGAGACAGTTACACCTGCTCTGCCCTGTTAGGGCGCTCAGAGCATATTTTGAGCGGTCCTCCCACTTTAGGCAGTCGGAGCAGCTCTTTGTAAGCTTTGGTGGCCGTACTAAGGGACTTCCGGTCACCAAGCAAAGTCTAGCCAGATGGCTAGTTGATGCAATAGCGCTAGCATACGATACTATGGGCCTCCAATGTCCTATAGGTGTCAAAGCTCACTCCACCAGAGGCATGGCCTCATCCTGGGCATGGTTTAGTGGAGTGTCTATTGGTGACATATACATATATACATATAAATATAAATATATACATACATGCATGCATACATACATACATACATACATACATACATACATACATACATACATACATACATACATACACATATATATATATATATATATATATATATATATATATATATATATATATATATATATATATATATATATACATATACATATATATATACATACATACATACATACATACATACATACATACATACATACATACATATAAATATAAATATATATCATGATGTTTCAATAACTCTAGTCTTGGGCCCCCGTGCTCAAACTAAGGGAGTACATACCATTGTGCTTCATAGCAGTACGAACTGACCGTTCGAAAGGGAACGTACTCGGTTACTTATCAGTGATGTGCGGGTTGATCCAAAATGAGCGGGTGCCCGCGGCCACCCGCGGTTACCCGCGGTTACGAGTCATCCAAAAATATTTTTAATGATATTCGGGTCACGGTCGGTCGGATCGTCAATAAATCCTTATTTACCTTTTGAATGTTGAGCGTTATTAACTTTTGAATAAATGCTGACGCGGGACAAAATGCCCGATTTCCCAAAACGTTGAACTGAGCAATGCCATTGTACCATTTTAATAGGCTACTTTTAAACGCATTTAAAGTCAGTTTTATGTATTTTCTGAGAGGGGGCGGGATTTTTGTTGGGAAAGTCGGGGGAGAGACGCACACTTCGATTAGACTGGATAAACACATGCAGCATCTTAATTGTTAAGAAAATTAAACGAAATAAATGAATAAATCAAGCCTGTATTACATAACACTAGGCTATATCATACAGCATTCAGAAAAATAACAGTTTGCGCTCCTAAGGGCTTTCACACTTTTCCAAATGTGGGCTGATGAATTCTTCAAGCCGGGTCGAAACATAAACATCGCGTTCATCAATAATATGCATCTGGAGCTGAAATGGAAAATGATGGGCCGCCTCAAGAACTTCCTGCTCTCGCTGCTGCACCTCTGAGCGCACCACGTCAGGGCCTGAAACATTTTCTCAATGGCCCAATGAGCTACGATGAGCATTTACTACTTTTAAAAAATGCGGGTCAGGAAGCGGGTCGGGTACAATATTTTCTTCTTTTTTTTTTGCGGTCCGAGTTGCGGGCGGGTTAGTTGAAAACGTCGGTCGGGTGCGGGTTGTTTATACATTGACCCGCGCATCACTGTTACTTATGTAACCTGGGTTCCCTGAGATAAGGGAAGGAGTACTGCGTAGACGGCCGTGCAATGGTGCTAAAACAACGGGTGACCTTCGCTTCAGTTGAATTAACCTGATGTTTTTGGGGCATTACAGAGTATTTTAAGGGTGCCCTTCGTGGGCTTTTACGGTCAGTTTGCGGGCTTCTGTGTCCAGCGTCACGGGCTTAGCGCCCATAGGTTCGCTCAGATACGCTGTTCTGCCATTGGTTCATGCAGTTACCACTGGCCAGCCAATAGCGTGGGAGAAGTCTCGACCCCGTTTTGACTGTGCAGTCGCACTGCGTGATTTTATAAACACTTCAGTATTCGAGAATAGGAGAACCTGTATCCCATAGCGTCTTAAGACGCAGTACTCCTTCCCTTATCTCAGGGAACCGAGGTTACATAAGTAACCGAGTACGTTTTAGTGATCAAATTCTAGTGATGTGACTTTTTACACCGAGGTTTCGAAGCTTGTATAAAAAAAACAAACATCTGTAAAGTGAAGCACTGTACCGGAGCTTGATTCGTTTTGCCATAACCGCGTGATCTGTGACGTCCGAAGCTTCGTTTTCACAAATAAAATAATGTGTGTTTGTAAGCCCATATGCTTCTGTGAACCCCAGAAACCCTCTAAGATCTAAACCGCCCCTAATCCTGATATGACTTGATCAGAGAAGTCAGGAACCCTGATGCGGAGAAAAAGGTGAAAATTTGGTATAAACCAAGCGGTGAGACAGAAGAGACATCCTCATACTCATTGAGTCCCTTCACAGCAGAAATAAACATGTTTACAGCCGGGTACAAATTGTGGTTTTGGTCTATAAGGCTCATTTTGCCATTCATGACAACTGTGAGGGGGGTGAATTATTTTATAACTCATTCGTTTACATTATATAAAGCCTTAAAGTTCTCCATAATTAAGGGCGTGGTCACTTTGGGTGACAGGTGGATTGTCGTGTGTCTGCTGTCTGTTAGTCATCGCGTCACCTCAGCTCCACCCACGTCCCGCATCTTTGCCCATTTTCAGTTATCCGGGAGTGACGCACGGTGACGCACTGCCAAAATGGCCACGGCCGACATTACACTACAAAAACTCTCTTCAGAAACCTATGGCTGACTTCAGGGACACTACATCCATATTTTTTTACAGTCTATGGTATAAACACAAGAGGGCGCTACTACACAAAAAGCGTATTTCAGTGTTGATGTGTTTGTGATTGTGGAACACAAGTAGTAATACAGCAACAGAGCTGCTCTTCCATGAGTAAAATTAAATCTGTTTTTATAACAAGTATAGAGTGTTTTGTTCTGCTACACACCACTTTATTTTGTTGTGTTTTGTTTTTGGTAAGTTGCTACTGCATAAGGACATGATGGTCAAAATGATTGGTTCAGTGCACGCGTGTAACGTTACCGAATGGTTTCCGGATGGTTTGAAGCGCGGAACACACTTCAATCCGAGTCAATATAACTAAACAATGTCATGTAACGTTAGCATCACATTTGACGTGACCTCGGCTCAGGCAGTCATTCAGTGTCCACAGAATTGTATTCACTAGAAATCAACTCTTTCACTATATATATATGCTCTATATTAGCCTATATATTCATTAAATTCTACTTAACCTGTTAGTGATGTCTTGATTATTTCATGCATGTTAAATAAACCTGTCATGAAAATGACAGACACTGTGTATAAATTATTATATTTCAACAACCAATAGGAGAAAAAAATTATTATATAATTAGATTTCGAAGTTAATGCAAAAAAATTCCTTATGTGAAGTTTACATGTTTGCATACAATGTGTTATTTAAGTATTGATCATTATACCTAAAAATAAATAGCAACTGAATTTGGGCTAATAGTTTGGCCTCTATTTTGTTAACCTTTAATATTAATGTGCAAGTAAGGGCTCCCTATATAGTTTACAGCAATATCTTCAATACACTTTTAGATATAATTGAATTAATTCAAGGACAGACACTTTTTTTCTTCTTCAGTAAACCACTGTTAAATCTAAAAAGTAATTTTGTAAAACTGCTGTACCGAACTCGTACCGAACCGTGATTTCAAAACTGAGGTACATACCGAACCGTCAGTTTTGTGTACACCTCTACTGTCAGTCTTTTATTTTTTGTGTCAAGCGTCACAACACTTCCTTGAGTTCCAGGCGTTTCCGTGTTGTATATAAAATCATTTTTTAAATATTAAATGTGTCATTCTCTTTAAGTCACGCTCAGAAATGTGCCATTTGCATGTTGCCCCCCCCCCCCCCCCCCCCTCGCCCCGCCCCGCCCCGCCCCGCCCCGGGAGTACTGGGAGTACACTTCCTCAGATCCAAGATAGAATTAAGTTGACAAAACTTAAACGGTTTAAGTAAGAACAGCTTAATGCAATTAAGTAATGCTTACTTAATTGTTTTTAGTACCTGTAGACTATTGATAAGTAATAAATAAGTGTTGAATGGAGTTCAGTTGTTGCTTTTTGTCCTCACTTATTTTTTTAAGTTCAGCTTACTTGAGAATTTTAAGGCAATTGGTTTCCTAATATTTTCCTAGTAATGTGAGCACTAATAACAAGTTAAAGCTACACTGTGTAACTTTTTTAGTCTATTCTTAGCTAAAAACACTTAGTTCTTTCAAAAATATATGTGCTCATTAATGTATATTTACTTCTTTCAAGTAATAAAGTATTCTCGTAAGTTTATAATATGCCATTGAAAATACATAAGGTAATGGGATCTAACGGTGGTCGCCATGTTGCCCCTCCATCTTGAAAGTACATTAGCCAAAGAGGGACATACCCGTAAATTCAAGCTTCGCCTTTCGCGTTTTAACCGGTTTTAATACTCGATGGCACTGTACAAAATTCTCTGCCTCGCGCATGTGCACGTCAACTTGTTCAGACTTGTCTGGTGCATGTGCAGAGAGTTTTCATCTCAGCAGCGTCCAGTAACAGAGTTATACAGAGTTTTCCTGGCTTGTTTATTCCTCAAAAGTCTGTTTTTCCTTTTCAGAGTGTGTCATCGCGTAATTCAGTTGATGTCACCTCAGAAGTATTTTTGTGTCAACATACAATAGTGTAATACTCACCTATTTGAATAATCATTCAGTTATTTTGTTATCAACAATGTTTATTCGTTTTTAGAAAATATTTGCTTGTAATGTATGTTGATGGAAATATGTATCAGGTCTGATCGGCATATTAACAATTGTTATACAGAGCGCACTGCAGTGCTAACCTTAAAGCGGCGCACACACTTTTGTAACCGGACACCGCTTGTTAGCAGCAGCAGCTCCGCTCCTTTTAATGCAGCTGCATTTAGCGCCTATATATGGTACAATAAGCTCTGGTTTACGGTTACATTATACAAATGTAACTTATAAGTATAGTTATACAGTTCTTAACTGTGTATGTATATTTACCATCCTTAATTGTTCTCTCACAGAAACCACATTTATGTACATATCCACGCAAACCTGTTTATGCCTTTCAATTGGATGACTGAATAAACATTACTATCATCAAAGTTCACTCTGGATTAGCTGCAGTTCTTTCTAGCCGAATAATAAGGCCAGTTGAGTTCCAACCATCCCACTGCGCACAGAATATCCCACAGGCACCGTGTCGAATGTGGACGAGGTCGAACTGGAAGCCATGTTAATCTTGGACTAAATCGGCCACCATAGGAGTTGAAACGAAACCGGAATTGAGAGGAACAGAAACTAAAATTCACTGGATGGTCATATACCTTTTCACCACTAGATGGGGGAAAATATCACACAGTGTAGCTTTAACATAACTAATAATTTTGAGTTAAGTATACTTCATTAACAAGTTTTCTGTACAAATTTTGTTAAGTTTAGCCGACAAAAAAATAATGCTCTGCTTTACTTGAAAATTTTAAGGCAATCGGTTTCCTCACTTTTTCTAAGTAAAGTCAACTTATTATGTTTTACTGTGACATCGTGTCTTGACTTTGTTAATTAGAGGTTTCGCGAGCCTGCATTAACTCAGCACTGAATAAAAACTCTGGCATTTTGAGCGGGGAGATTTCTGATCGCGTTCGAGAGATCAACAACTACAGTAGATATGTGATTGGCTACATTACTCACCGCTGCAAAAACTCGCTGTAAATGGATGCATTTGGCACTCTCCAGAACTCAGACACAAATTTGCAAATCTGTTTTGCCAGTATTATTACAGTATCAAATGAGGGTGCTTTTGCTTGCGTTTGAGGGTGTTTAGCACCCCCGTAGAGCCGGGCCTGCGGCCAAGGCTCATTGATGCACGTGGGGAGCGAAGGCTTACCTGGGGAACACATGGCACCAGGATGCACTATGGGAAGAAGGGAAGCCGGCGGAGGCAGTGTGATCCTTTGGGCAATGTTCTGCTGGGAAACCTTGGGTCCTGCCATCCATGTGGATGTTACTTTGACACACACCACCTACCTAAGCATTGTTGCAGACCATGTACACCCTTTCTTGGAAACGGTATTCCCTGGAGGCTGTGGCTCTTTCAGCAGATAATGTGCCCTGACACAAAGCAAAAATGGTTCAGGAATGGTTTGAAGAGCACAAAAACGAGTTTGAGGCCTCCAAATTCCCCAGAATCTGTGGGATGTGCTGAACAAACAAGTCCGATCCATGGAGGCCCCACCTCGCAACTTACAGGACTTAAAGGATCTGCTCCTAAAATCTTGTCGCCAGATACCACAGCACACCTTTAAGGGTCTAGTGGAGTCCATGCCTCGACGGGTCAGGGCTGTTTTGGCAGCAAAAGGGGGACCAACACAATAATGTCATGCCTGATCGGTGTATATCACAGAAGCAGTATCTCATCCAACTTCTGTGACTGTGAGTGTCATATATCTCACATATTAGGTGATCAAACTGATATAACAACAATCTTTGTAATGGCCTACAGTGTTGTTGTGTCATGTTTAAAGTCGGGATGAAAGGGAAGTTGCGCTATAGTGTTTTCTTCCCTATATTGTGAGAATGAAGTTCTTAGCTACAGTAGCTGTGCCATTGCAGAACTAACAGAGAGGCTTAATGACTTAAAACAAGGATGATTGTTCATATGTGTCTGGCCCCATGAGATAAATTCGCTTTTATTTATGTTAGTGCACATGATTAAAAAAAAAAAGTGTGTGTATATACACAGCAATGTTTCGGGGACGTGTGAGTGAGTGTGTGTGGAGTGAGGTGAGTGATTGTGGGTGGGGGTGAGTGTTAGTTTGTGTGAGAGAGAGAGAGAGAGAGAGAGAGAGAAAGAGAGAGAGATGGGGTGGGTGAGAGTGTTTTCTGCTTGTGTTCATTCAATGTTCGTCAGTCAGGATGGTTCAGCGATTCAGTCTCCGCAGACAGTACTCACAGGTAACACTTTCAGTGTGTGTGTGTGTGTGTGTGTGTGTGTGTGTGTGTGTGTGAGAGAAAGAGAATTTCATAAGCGTAAGCAGAATACTGTACCTTTGAAAATGTTCGATTGTGAAGTATACATGGATCTAGTATGAGATTGAGAGTGCAAGAGACAGAAGTAAAAGTCTCAATTTGCACCCTATATAATTTCTTTGCCAGAGAATCATTCAAGCCATTAAAGAGACATTTTCTTTTATGGCCAATGAGGCTTTGAAATGTGGACGTCTGCTTGAGAATGCAGTACCTGATAAAGCGTCTTTTTCTGTTCCTGATAAAGTGCACAACTGAGTGTTAAGGCTGAGTTGAAGCTTTACTCGCTTTAACTTATTGACTGCATGTGTCAACAATCTCAATGTTATCTGACAAAAAGGGTTAGGCTCACACACTCTCACCACAGAGATACAGAAATCTCAAATGTCTAGTGTGTATACATTTTAATAGCATATCCTCACTTTGTTCATCCTCTCAAATTCAAGTCATGTGTAAACACTACTAAAGAAAAAGATGACTGAATTTGATCCATACAGTCGACAGTATGCATTTGTATGTTTGATCTCACTGAATTAAAAGAATGCAAACTTTACCTCATTGCATCATTACAGTAAAGTGGAGTACATTGCATATTTCTACATTTTTGGACGTATATATGTTGAGTTTGAGAGTGTGACGTAAAGTCTAGTGTGACTTTCTCCTGTGATTATAGTCACTGATAAAACTGTTCCTCAGTGATTGAATGATCATTACCTTTGCAAACAGAGATTCTTGTTAAACTGGAGGTCAATGAATCATTTGGAATATGAATTTGTTTTATATCCTAACTACTTGGCAGGTTATTTTTTGATGCAGGAAAAGTGATATCTGGTTATTTCGAGGT
Organism: Gobio gobio; assembly: GCF_949357685.1. Taxonomy (NCBI): domain Eukaryota; kingdom Metazoa; phylum Chordata; class Actinopteri; order Cypriniformes; family Gobionidae; genus Gobio; species Gobio gobio. The sequence continues at coordinate 8,522,251 of NC_137116.1, read as the reverse complement.
TTGTGAATGAAGGGCTTTATGGGTCTTTCCTGTTGTTCTGTCATTCCTCTCATTCTTTAAATTCTTACATTAGAGTCACAGGGCTTTTTTTTATTGTGAATGAAGCATGACCTGCTATACTTCATCCTTTATGAGCTCACATTAATGGAGCTAAAAAAAAAATGTGGATAAAAGTTGTGAATAAATGCACAAATCCATACATACACCAATGGAATTAAGCCCTAACTAGAGCTGATATACATGTGGATCATTTAGTGTATCTGAACTCGCATTTCTTTATTTCTTCTTCTTTCCATCCTCTAATATTTCTCATGGGTTGTCCGCTGACACTTGTCTCTGTGGAAACGCAGCGATGTGTAATCAGTCTAAATGGACACAGGTGTCCAAGTGTGACCGAGTCAACAACATCCACAGTGTTTATGTTCACTGAAGTTGCACTGCTTTATAACTGAGGCATTGTCTTGACTTTGCAAAAGAACACAGGTGTACAATACGTTTCCAACATGCTTGGTAAAATGCATTGATCACTGAAGGCATGAGAAAAAGTCTGATCTCGGTTATGAAACCACAAACTGTTTCCTGTTTCCTGTGTGAGATTCCACTGGCGCTATTATTGTCGCTCTATGCACAGAGTTCAAGCGCAGTGATGAGCCAGTAAAGAAAACACATTATCCATATGCACGTTCAGCACTACTCTCTTTAATGTCGTCATCTGCACGTTTAATGAATATTGAGCATCTATCAGTGTGAGCCGAATGAGAGTCGCAGCAGGAGTCAGATTTCATTCATCACGAGAGCGAAGCGCTGACAGACCAGATGATCGTGGAAGATTTGGTATCAAAGCTAAATGTAAAGGCGCCTATTTAAGTGAGTTTGCCATTGTACTGTTTTGTTGTTGTGTTTTTCATTAAGAATAATAGGCTAATGAACCCACAATTCAAGCAACCCGCCCCCGAATTGGCGCTAATTCTAAACCAAAAGTAAAATGAGCACAGCCGCACTGTCATTCATTCACGGCCTCATGTCATTCAAGGTTCATGTCCAGTCTGCTGCGTTTTCAGTTCATGCCTATGGAAGCTTAACTTTAATAGGAATCCATTGAAAACACTCGCTTTGCTCCACACTGCTCCGTTATGAATGCCAGAGCGGCCATGCGCATTTCACTTTTCGTTTAAAATTTGCTATTTGAAAAGCCACATTGAAGCCACATTGAGCCACAAAAACACATTGATTAACCGGTGGGAAATTTTCCTCACTGTCACATCCATAGTTTGAAATAGTTTACATTTAGTAATTTTAAAACCTTGTTGATAGATAGATAGATAGATAGATAGATAGATAGATAGATAGATAGATAGATAGATAGATAGATAGATAGATAGATAGATAGATAGATAGATAGATAGATAGATAGACAGCATGATGATTTAGCATTTTGTTAACATGTTTTAGCATGTTGTTATCTTGAATTATCATGTTGCTAACATGTTTTAACAAGTTGTTAACATGAATGAACATGTTGTTAGCATGATTTAGCTTGTTGTAAGCATGTTTTAACACATTTCTAGCATTATTTAGCATTTTGCTAGCATTATTTAACATTTTACTTACATGTTTTTTCATGTTGCTAACATGCTTGATTTAACATGTTGCTTACAAGTTTTAGCATTTTGCTAGTGTTTTATAACACATTTTTTGCATGATTTATCATTTTGCTAGCATGTTTTAGCATGCATTAGCATGTCACTAACACTATTTGACATCTGTTAACATGTTTTAACAAGTTAACATGCTTTAAGAGTTGTTAGCATGATTTAACGTGTTGCTGATTAGGGCTGGGTATCGATTCAGATGTTCCAATTCGATTTGATTTCGATTCGCAAGCTCTTCAATCGATTCGATTTCCGATTCTTGATTCAACTCAATGGATATAGATTTAAAACAAATACTATATTTATAAAAAAAAGAACAGTGAACAAGTTTACAAGTGGGTAATTAAAAAGAAATTAAGAGCCACAAAATTGTATATTAAACTCTCTTTGTTTTGTGTACACTTGGGTACATTAAAACAGAACCCATCTCTAAATGTCAAATGCATACAATTATGTTAAATAGGCCTACAATAAATTTTGATGCAACTTTATTCTAAAAAAAAAAAAAAAAAAAAGAGAAGTATTTTATAAAATTTTGTTTTTATGGATATTTTGATATATTTATTCTAAAACATACAAAGGATATTGAATGATTTTAAGCAATTTTCAGTAAAGGACAAGCTTTTCTTGCGTTTTTGCTGACCATCATTCAGACTCTGTTTGATTCGTGCCCCGGATGGTGCATTATATTTCGTCACTATCTCTGTTATTTGCGTGCCTTCCTTAGATGCGATTGCCATTCTTTGCGACAAGCATATGCGATACCGGGCAGGATTGACTGGAAACCACCGGGACGGATAACCGCGACGCGCTGGCATAGTGCTCGGGGTGGACGGATTGAACGAGACCAGTTGAAACTTTAACCGGCTTTATCTCAGACACGCGGGCAAAACCGTTCTTTAGGCATATTGCTAGCATGTTTTAGCACACTGCTTGCATGAATTAGCATGTTGCTAGCATGTTTTAGCATGTTACAAGCATGTCCTATCCTAGTTGCTAGGTTTGGTAGTGATAAATACATAGTGGATGAAGCTTAAATACTCTACTAGATGTGACTTCTATGATTATTTTATCTTAATTTTAAAGCAAACCATAAATCGGCTCAGTTTGAAAAGTATAATACTAAGTCAGTACAGTTTGAAGGTCTGACCAGAGTTTGGTGGTTGTAGTTTTAAAACTCTAGGAGGAGATGCAGTCTTAAATTTGGCTCAGAATAAGTTGTTTATATAGTAGATCAGACTTTTTCAAGCCAATTTAATAACTGGTTAATAACTAGGTACTAACCCGGAACGTTCCCCTAAACCTGACCTTAACCCATGTAGTTACCTTATTTTACCTAGTACTTTCTTAGGTAAGTGCACTTACTGTGAAATGAAGTGCAACCCTTTTGTCTTAGTAAATGGATCTAGCAGCCGTTCGGATCCGCCTCCTCTTCTGAAGCCCCACGAGAATGAAGAGCCAGAGCCCACTGCGGACCCAGAGCCTAAAGGAGCCCTGTCTGACCAGGTGCGTGAGCCAGCCCTAATTTCCCCAATAGAGATTACCCCCTAAGACCACCATCATCCCAGAGCTCGAGCCTAAAGAGGGGTCTGAACAGGGAAGCCTGTTCCTCTGGGTTTATTGGTGGAGGGATGAAGTGGAGCCCCACCCATGTTGAACCCTATTATAAACATTGAGGAATAGATTTGCAACAAGTCGGCTTTGTCGCCCAGCACCATGGCATTCCACCTGCTTACCAGGAGGCTGTTATTTAACTCTCTGTCTGTCTTTTTTCGGCCAAGGAGGCCATTTCTGAAGTCTCTGCCTATCCTGTCACGGCAAAGGAGGCCGTCTCATAAAGGCTGCAACATACTCCACTAAGAACAGAGAAAAAAGTTCTTGCTCCCAGGGCTCGGAGCCCTGGTTTGGGAGTTCTCGCAGCTCGTTCTCGACACATTGTCTGAGCATACTTTTTTTCTTGTGGGTGTCCTAGAACTGTTGTGTGATTGGTCAGAATTTTAAAGTGGGCGGGGTTAATGCAGAGAAACGGAGATGTCCGGCACCTGCTTTTCTCGTTAAGTATGGAATGTACTGGCCAGAACAAACTTTGTTCTTGTTCTTGCCACCTCGAGAAAACGAACAAATTGATTTGTTCTTGCAGAGTATGTACCAAGCTTAACCCTCTGTCTCTACTACCCAGTTCTTCGTTGACTCCTCTTAGCAGCTCGGATCAGCCTTGGACCGTCCACCTCAAACCTTCAAGCCCGTCAATCCACCTCAGCCCTTCACCCCCCCCCCCCCCCCCAGTCCATCGACCAGTCGGCTCCACCTTGGCTCCTCACTCCCTTGGCTCTCCCTGGGATCATCATCCTTCTGGCTTTACTGGGCTTCCTCGTCCTTCCGGCTCCACCTTGGTCAGTCATTGGTCTGACTCCGCCATGGACTTCGAGCCCTTCGGGTGTGCCTCGTCCCCCCAACCCTTTGGCTTCGTCGGGGCTCCTCCTCAGTTGTCAGTCGCACTGGCTTCGCCTCAGTCCTCCGGCACCCTGGCTTCACCTCGGCCATTCGTCCCTGAGGCTCCACCTTGGCCTACAGGGCCTTCTGTGTCGCCCAGTCTCTTCAGTTCCTTGGCTCCACCAGCTCCACTTCTGTCAGTCGTCCCCCTTGGTGCAGAGACCAGGCCTTCAGCCTTCAGCCTGATTATTATTTGGGGTCACTCCCTGGCTCCTCCTGCCATCATCTCCTCCCTTGGGTTGTCAGCTCTACCAGCCCTGCATCCTCCTCCTAAGCCCTCTTCTGCCCTCCTCTGTTCTGGGTTTGAGTTTAGTTTGAGTTGTTATCTTTGATGTTTCCTGTTAGTTCATGTTTCCTTTGTCTTATTTTACTAGTTGCCATGCTTATTTTTATTTGCCCTCATGTGTTTCACTCGTGTCTTGTTTATTATCTTGTTTAGTCCCTAGTGTTTCTGTGTTTATATAGCCCTCATTTTCAGTTGTTCTTTGTCAGATCTTGTCCATTTTTAGAGCGGTTGTTTTGTTTGTCGTGTTTTTGTTTCCCTGATATCCATGAGAAGCGTGATTTTAATGACACTGCTTGCAAATAGATAAAGCTCTTTAATTTCCGTCTTTGATTCGACATCTTCTTGAAAGGTGGTGCTTACGTCCATTTCAACCTGCGTTTAGCATTTGCGGTAAAATTTTATTTTACAGTTTCCTTGTTACATGTGCTTACTCTATAATATTACAGTAGGCTAAATTATGCATAATTACATGCAACCAACCTTAAACCAGACCCCAGGACATTTTAGGGTCCTTAAATGTGTGTGTGTGTGTGTGTGTGTGTGTGTGTGTGTGTGTGTGTGTGTGTGTGTGTGTGTGTGTGTGTGTGTGTGTGTGTGTGTGTGTGTGTGTGTGTGTGTGTGTGTGTGTGTGTGTGTGTGTGTGTGTGTGTGTGTGTGTGTGTGTGTGTGTGTGTGTGTGTGTGTGTGTGTGTGTGTGTGTGTGTGTGTGTGTGTGTGTGTGTGTGTGTGTGTGTGTGTGTGTGTGTGTGTGTGTGTGTGTGTGTGTGTGTGTGTGTGTGTACATACATATATATTCCGTGTGTGTGTATGCTTGATGTGTCCGGCTGACTCATGTTTCCTGTTTTTTACTCCTCTTATTCTCTCAGGATTGTCTTATTTTGGGATGTTAGGATGTTCACACACACACACTCACACACCTCATAATCATGGCATAAAACGTTGAAATTATGAAACACCAAGTCAAATGGT